>NC_136416.1:67435000-67870000 GCF_051521515.1 Lactuca serriola | reverse complement strand
TTCATATATAAATCCATCACCTCCCATCTGCCAGCAACCACCACCACCGCTACCAACCACCACCACCACATCTATCATTGTCATCAACACATTTACCACCTACAAACACTACCACCGCCATTGCCATCGCCACACCATCCACCATAATATTAAACTATTTTGTTATGATATTAGCGATGTTTCATAACTTTGTTCTGATATTAGTTATATTTTATTTTTTAACATTTAACGGATTTACAATTCTGAAAGTGAGCATCGGCTCGGACCCTGGACGAACCGGACAGAGAATTGAAAATAACTTATACAGTGGGAAATGAAGAATCGAAAGCATACTAAATAATAGGAAAAAATTTAATTGCTTTCTTTGTTAAAAAACTAGCAATAATAAATTATTTAATTTGTTTGACAACTAATTAGGAAAACGGATATTAGGTTTTATATAATATAATGGTTTTTTCTGTATAGCTATAAATATGATTATAAACGAACTAAACGTTCATCAATTCAGTCGTTTTCATTCATTTGTTTGGTTAAAACATAAACGAACATATATAAACAAAATTACATTCATGTTCATTGGTTTTGTTTATAACTTTAGTTATTGGAGTTTGCATTTTACTATTATAGTGAGCTTGCCTAAAAAATAAACTCCATTTATATTTAACAAATCGTCAAACAAATCTAGTTTAACGCATACTAATTCAATAAAAAAATAAATTTATAATATTAATGTATTTTTTTTAGCGTATGTAATAGATTGTGATTTCTTATGTTAATATACAACTTTTATTTGTTAATTATTTCAAAATTACTAAAATGAAAAGAGACTAAATATAAAATAAAAACATTGAAGTACGTATTTTTTTGAAAACTAGTCCAAATAAAAAGGCAAAAAATAAAATATAAAATTTGATGGTCAGCAGCGTCACGTCGTATGATTGTATTTAAAAATTTTATAATATTAGTTTACTAATTTCGATGTAATATAGGAGGACCCACTAAAAAAGGATACAATGAAAATTCAAAAACAAATGATTAAAGTAATAATAAAATAAAGAAATACACTTTTCCAATTACTGAGTTGCCAATGCAACCACCAACTCCACCCATTATCACCTTTTCACTTTATATATTTTTAATACTTACACGATTTAATGTAGCTATTAGTGATGTAATCCATCAAACAAGAACGTAGAATTGATCGATCGTCGCATAAGTTGGTAATAAGATACGAGAAAATTAGAGAAGGAATTAAAACAAATTTATACCTGGTGTGAATGTCAGTGGAGGACATAAACTCGGGATTAAACCTCTACGCATATAAACATCCAAATAGTTTACTCCAATCGCCTTGTTTTTCACTTTGATTTCTCCACTTTTCGGTTCTCCTATATCCACATCCTCCCATTTCATAACCTGCAACAGTTTTTGCATTATTAAACAAACGAAACTAATCTCATTGAATATCGGAAATCAGTGGCAAACATGTTTTTCAATTTAGAGCAGAATATAAACAGATCTGACCATAGTGAAAAGTGGAAACCATTTGATTTGGAGATAAAACATACTAGATATAGCTTCGTCAAAATTGAACAAAAGAACGTCTCAAGTTTCTACTATTTTACAAATGGATTGATAAAGAAACTCACCTCAGGGCCACCGTGTTCATAAACCCTAATTCCTTTAACCATGGTGAGTGTTGCTTGAAGCCTTGAACTGAATCGATGAAGGACGTCTGAGTTGCTACTGTTTTAAATGCGATTTTATATATATATATAGGAACGAAAAAGGTTGTAGTCGCTTTTGTTGTGTTACATTGCCTGGTTTTCTCACATATAGAGAGGTCAAAAAGTCAACATAGCACCACAATGCAACATTGCTATGAACATGTATGGACTGATTACAAATATTTTCCTTTCTCTGTTCTCGGACCTAGACTACCTGATCTTTTCCTATTTTTTTATTATGCATACAATAAATTTCAAACATGCTTAAATACAGTGTCTGGTTTGGTTTGGCTTCAATACCCATCTTCCAATGTAATCCACCGCTTATTTTGACCTCTACCTAACCCTATGTGTACAATCTTCCTCTTCTCCACTTTGGTCGTCCTCTTCGTTTGCTCCCATTTTCGAGTGAAGCTTCTATCACCGTTCACCCGCTTTTCTGGTAAATGGAATCGATCCCCAAAATACGTAGCCGCATCTCCTCTTCTCGCTTGACCATCTTCCTCCATGATTTTAGAGGTTTTTCTTGACCGATATCATCATTTCGGAATCCTCAATCTCCCATAAACACGTTGAGCTGTCGAAACCGGACGAGCATAGCTGAAAGAATTAGGCTATTACTCCCAATTTCAGAGGTTTTTGTTGAAGACCTTCTCACTGTTCTTGGAGATCATCGGTGAAGTTGTTTAATTCGTAGGCGGATTTTAATTATTATCAGTGTCGCTGCTTTGGTGTATATGGTATGAGTGATTTCGGTTTTTTTTTTTTTCTGAATTTTACTGTTTTTCAACTAAAAATCATAACTTGAACTCAGTGATTAGTTTGTGTTTATTTCTATTTCAGACCTGAACTAAAAATCGAACCCGAATCAACCCTAGATATGGTTTCTTCTTATCTTCACTGTGATCCGCAAATGCCAGTCTTCTACTCCAACCACAATCCTGTTCATCTTTCTCCAACTATCGACACTCTACAACACCAACCAGGTAAATTCAACTATTTCCAGTCTCCAGTTTGGTCGAATTTTTTTTGCTTTAATAGTCGTTTAAGTTTCCTTGACTTTGTATGGTTAATTTCAAGAAAAGAGTTTAGAACACGATTGGGTGTTCTTGAAATGTGATACGTTTCTTAGCCCATGAAAAATTTATACCTAATTGATTAGTTCCAGTTCAAAATTTTATATCACATTTCAAAAATTATGCTCAATTGATTAGTTTCCAGTTCAGAAATCATATATGTAAGCTTCTCATTAAGTTTCATCTTATAAGACAAGTTTACCGATTCGTGATTTTGAAAGAAAATTGACCTAAAACATCATATATTTTAAGAACTCATATTTTATGAATTCAATCTTTTTGATTTTTGATTTTTTCCAGATGGTGTTTCAGAAAAGAGATTGATTTGGGACGTGGCTAATCCTAATCTTTTTGATTTTTTCCATACTTGGTGAATGGGTGATTCATGGGTTTATTATGTTGGATTGGTTTTGATTTCCAAGGAATTATGTGATTTGAATTTTGGACTTGAGCCTAATTGATGTCTCTATCCTTTGCCATATTTTGATTGCTATTTTGTTTTTGTTAAAAACTTTGATCCTTGTTTTGTTCTTTGTTTTGCTTACTGATTTGTCTAATTCCATTCCATACATACCTTCACAGGAATCAGACTGATTCCACCAAAGCTTGGCAACATGTCAACTGCCAAACTTCTTGAGCTTGCTCCTTTTCTGATGCTGAAGCTGAATTGGTATGTCTCTTTTACCCTTTTGCCCCTTAGTTTATACTTCAAGTTTTAAATTACATTATTAATCTCATCATGCAGGATACCGATATAAATGTAAAAATGGAGCTACTAAGTCAGATAACTCAAGGAAGTTCTTGATTTTTTTTGTTTCTTAATGGTGGTTTTAAATTTCATTATGTATTACGTTCTTAAAGGATGATGAAGATTCAACAAAAAGACAAGACCCTTGATGACTTGAGTTTCTTAGCCATTTTTGTAAAGGTATTGATCCTAAAAAGATATTATGAATGATTTGATATCTGACAGATAGCTATTTGCCCCACATTTTCTATAACTTTTATTGTACGGGGTGGTGTGATAAAAGGTAGGTATAAAAAGAAAAAAAAAAAAACAACAACAACATATTTTTCTGCAGCTTATCGAGTAATATCTTTTGTCACAAGTAAATCATTTAAATATTATAGACGAAAATGCCCCTATGGAAGAGAAACAAGACAAGAACAATAAGAATGCCAACGTGGTTGAAGAGAAGGAAAAAGTTGCACTTTAAAACTTGTAATAAAAAAAATGACAAAAGTGCCCCCGGCAAAAAAATCTGACCCGTGCCGCACGGGGCTCATCACTAGTTATTATTATTTGTAAAGGGTAACCTTCTTCATTAGATAGGACAAAGTCACATGTAAAGTAATCAAAAAGTCAAGATAGCACCCCGATGAACATGTATATTTTTTTTAATGGCTGACATTATGTAAATAAACAAAGGATCAGCGGGAGACATGACGAATACAAAGAGTTTAAAGATATAATTGTACTATTAATGAGAGAAACCTAAAGATAGGAGTAGGAGGGGTAAATGAGGCAAATCAGTATTAACATGGAAATGAAAGGAGGTGCAATATAGGGTGATCGGGCCATCTTAAGTATATGGTAAAATGCTTTGAAACTTTTAAATTAGTGTATCTTTGCCCAAAATGACCCTATTTTGATGAAATTATAGAATAAACATGCTTATGACAAGAAGTGGAAGAACTTGATGAAAAATGCATATCATGAAAAAATGCATATCAATTGGGCAAATGGGAGCTGACTAGCATGTGGGACGAACCGCACAAAGTAATGAAGAAAATATGTTGTCAGGCATATTGACCCCCTAACCCGAACACAAAACGATTGTCACTCTTAACATCAATTGGAGCACCATATTACTAATAGGTTTTAGAAATTCTGAATCAATTAGGTTTTCTAAAAATCCTAATCAAGAGCTACCGATAAAATACACAGAAATAAAGAGTATATATAGAGAGGGGAAAAGTCAAAGATAGGCATACCAACATGAGGGGTGGAGCGAAAAGAGTTGGGAAGGATGTGTACTTCGCCATAAATGGATGCGTTGAGCGGAGCTTTTTTTGGGGTGTGAAGTCTTGATCAAAGTGCGTTCCTCTTTGTAACACTCGTTTTCCAAGATAGATCAGTTGAGAAGTTAGAATGATCAAATGCAAGGATTTTGGGAAAAACTTTGTGTCGTGACATGGTGAATGGAGCACCACAACGTGGCATGCCAATTACATGGAACACTTATCTAATGGCCGCCGCGGCGTGGCAAGAGGAATGTCATGACGTGGTAGCTGTTGTAGCCCAAGCCCATGATTTTTAGGGTTTCTTCCATATTTAAGTATCTAAACTTAAGGATTAGGGCATCCTCTTCAACCACCAACCCTTCAATATGAAACCATAGTCTCCATGGATGATTAAGAGTTGTTTGCTTGATTAAAGACCTTGTTCTTAGATTTTGGTGAATCTTGAGGAAGGAGGAATATTATTTTGGTGCAAGAGAGCAATAAACTAGCTTGGATCCATCATCTCCTTTATACTTCTGAGTTCTTGGAGGTATAAAGCTCATATCTTGACCTTTTTTTTTCTTCTTGATGAAAGTTTAAGTTCATTTTGTATGATTTTGGTCAATTCCATGGATTGTCTTGGAGTTTGAGGAACCTTAGAGATTGTTATGGTTTTCTAAGGTCAATAGGCTTCTGATGAATAAGAAAAAGAGTAATGTTTGGACTTGTGTCCATGCTCAAGTTTTGGTCATATTAAGGACTTAATGGGATTAGGGTTTTAGATATTGCCTTAGGTTAAGGTCCTACGGGATAAAGTTGGAAACTTTATCCATTAAGTCATTGGAAATGACTATATCTGACGTTATGGGTTTAGATCTACAAGGATTAAGCTCTTAATGAAGAACATGACATTCTGCCAGGAACCACGACGTAACCAAGGGCGCTACAACGTGGTGGTGTCATGCATGTAGATCATTTTTTCCTGACATACCCACGACGTGGCCAAGAGGTCTCTACGTCGTGGTGAGCATTGACTTAGTTGACTGTTGACCAGTTTAACTTTTGGTCAAACTTGAAGGACTTGGGTGATTGATTAATGATCTATCTTTGTTTGGTGCTAGTCAGTTCGTAGGCACGATCGGTGTGATGCATAGATGGGAAAATCTAAAGAAATAATGTTTTTTTAATTGTATTTTAAAATGTATCATATTATTTAAAATAGTATTATATTATATGTACTTGATTTGATTTAATTTTTAAATCTAACATCATGGCTTAAATTTTGTCTTTAATTAAATATTTTAATTTTTTTAACATTCATGACACGTTTTCAAAGTTACAAACCCATATTTTAGATATAATTAATTTATTAAAAAGTGATGAGATAATTTAAATTAGTTATCATGTGTAAAATGATTATGTTTTTTTTTGAAAATTTATGAATATACATGTACTATTAAATGTATGTGTTAGTAGAGTAAATCTTAAAATAATTGAACTATTACGAGATTAAAGCTCACAACTTATGAAATTTAAAGTTTCTATAAATCCCAAAATAGTTTTAATTAATCTTATATTTGATCATATTTGAAAAGTTGTAATGACAGAATGCAAGAATCATTATATATAAGTTCCTTCTGATATTGCATTTTTTTAGATAAATGTCAATTTCCTCATAATCATAGTTCTTTAGTCATTAACTTTTACAAATTAAACGAGTCGATGTCATGATGATAAATAGTTTATATTATTTTTACATAAATTAAATGCAAAATAATAGTTGACTTTCTCAAAAAACAATTGTGATCAAGAAACAAACCTACGGAAAATTATGACATGCTTTACAAAAAACATGCTTTTCAATTTAGAGCAGAATATAAACAGATCTGACCATAGTGGAAAGTGGATACCATTTGATTTGGAGATAAAACATACAAGATCTTCGTCAAAATTGAACAAAAGAACGTCTGAGTTTCTACTATTTTACAAATAGATTGATGAAGAAACTCACCTCAGGGCCACTGTGTTCATAAACCCTAATTCCTTTAACCATGGTGAGTGTTGCTTGAAGCCTTGAACTGAATTGATGAAGAACGTCTGAGTTTCTACTGTTTTAAATGCGATTTTGTATATAGGAACGAAAAAGGTTGTTGTCGCTTTTGTTGTGTTAGTGTAACATTAAAAATAGCATTACATTGCCTGGTTTTCTCACATATAGAGAGGTCAAAAAGTCAACATAGCACCACAATGCAATATTGCTATGAACATGTATGGACTGATTACAAATATTTTCCTTTCTCTTCTCCTTGAACAACAATTAATATTAATATATAGGCTAATTACACCGTGGGTTTACTCGGACCTAGACTACCTGATCTTTTCCTATTTTTTATTATACATACAATAAATTACAAAGATGCTTATCTAAGTGTCTGGTTTGGAGCTGTCGGCTTGGTGGTTTGGTTTGGCTTCAATACCACCGATGGTTTGGAGCCGATCACCGTTCCCATCTTCCAATGTAATCCACCGCTTATTTCGACCTCTAACTAACCCTATGTGTACAATCTTCCTCTTCTCCAGTTTGGTCGTCCTCTTCGTCTGCTCCCATTTTCGAGTGAAGCTTCCATCACCGTTCCCCTGCTTTTCTGGTAAATGGAATCGATTCCCAAAATACGCAGCCGTTTCTTTTCTTCTCGCCTGACTATCTGTTAGTGATTTTATATCACTAATGTTATTTAAGTGTAATGATGCTAATTTGTTGATCAATGTCACTTTGACAATTATTGAATAAATCGGTATGGTGCGGAGTGTACATTTGTTTAATGTTATCTTTGTTGAAAGTACACTGTTATTTAAGAGCGAAGCCCCTGAACCGACGGGGGTCCAGGGGCAACGCCCATGGGAGTGGGGTCCAAGGGGCAGATCCCCTGGTTGGGATCGATATTCTAGAAATCCAGATTTTTGGTAAATGTACCCGATTTTTTTTATCTATATTCTAGACCCGAATTTAAGTTAGTTTATGACGTTTTGACAGTTTTAGGACATAAAACTGTCATGTGGCAGTTTTAAGACTGGAAGTTTTTTCTGGTTATATGATCATATCCGAAATCTGTTGTTGGTACACTTCTTCTTCATAACATCTTGAACATTCTCTCTTCTGTTTTCTCAAATTCTGAGTCTTGTTCGATTAAAGATTGGGAGTACCACCCAAATACTTTAATCTGAAAGTGAAAACCACAATTCTTAGAATTTTCAAGCCTTTTCTATACCGCAATTCTTACAAAGATTAAAGTATTTCTGTGATCATGGCAAGTGGTGATTCTGTGAAGGAAATGACAAGTAAGTGTGTGTGACATCCCCAAAATCACGGCCAGAAACGACCGTTTTAATTTATGTTTTTAAAATAATTTCAGAGTAAATCCATTGATTTAAAAGAGTTGCGGAATTTGTTCCCAAAACAAAATATGATAAAATAAAGTTTATCAAAGCATTTCATCAAGAGATGCATTTTCATTATATAACAATATTCGGGATGTCATGTTCCGATAAACAGACCAAAATCATAAACAACAAAAGATAGACCATACAACAGTTACATATAACAACTGGTCTAATATCAAAAGATCTTGATAAGTCATCCAACTTATGCTCAGGCGCCACTACCTGTAATACAACAAAACTGAGTGGGTCAGGCTTGGGAGCCTGATGAGCATATAGGGTTTTCAACCCACAATAAATAATTATATTTAATTTCACCAACCAACAATAACCCAATTACTTATTCCCGTTATCCTCACTTTACGTCCCTAAAACAACATCTATCTCAAGGGAGCTAATCTAGGATTTTCATCGGGACGGACATTACTGCAAAGGGGTTTCCTCAACAGTAGGCAACCATGAGGGGGATAGAGTACACCGGTGAACACATCGTTCACAATACCTACATGTTATGAACCTGCTAGCGTTCCACATGACTATGTAGAAAGAGTTTGTGGTCGTTATCCATACTCCGCTGAATAACTAGATCAACAACAACAGCATCGAGGCCTCTCATCTGTTTATCACACATCAACTATCTACCCATGTTCTACCCAATATATTAGTAGATAAAAATATATATTTTTATACATAGTTTAAAACATGTATAGCATTCTCATTCAATACATATTTCAAACAACAGATGATACACATACACATAACATGTATTTCATAGAGAATAATTCATATCTATGAGATAGAAGAAAGTAAATATACATTCACATATATAACAACAAAATATACACATAACATGTATTTCGTATAAAATACTTCGTAATTATGCGTTAGAAGAAAGTAAATACACACTCACTTGATCAGAAGATGATCGGACAACACTACGGCTCTAAGAGTAGTACTTCTTCGGTGAAACTAGAAGATCTTCACACACCGGGCTTCTCGTAGGCAGAGCTTCGGCTCGGAAACTCTTTTCTTCTCGGGATCTTCAGGCTTCGGGACTCGCTTTGGGTCTCGGGATGAACACCGGGGCCTCGGGGGGTTAAAATAGGGCTTAGAGAGAGTATCGGGAGTGAGAGAGAAGATATGGAGCAACCATAATCGGCTGGCCCTTCAAATCTATTTATAGGGCAAAATTTGCCCTTGCCACGTCGTGACACCTTTTCCATGTTGTGGGCTTGGTCGTCACTGCATGCGTCATCTCAAGTTGCGTCTGGGGGACTCCAGGAGGTGCCAGAAGACTTGCCACGTCGTGGTATCTGACAGTTTTGGGGTTTCGCGCCCCGAACTTCAGAAATTCATAACTTTCGCATACGAACTCCGTTTTTGACGTTCTTTATATCGACGCGTAGGTGAGATTATGCTCTACAACTCTCGTTTAGACTCCATTGGCTAATTTTGACTTTATTTTTAATATATTATAAATATATTACTTATATATATTATTTTTAGTAGGCCGGGACAGTAAAACTACGTTCGAAATTCAGAACTTCTTCATCTGACGTCCGTTTTCACCTATCTTTTTATCGTTTCACTACTATCGATGAGATCTTCGATTCTCATTTAGATTGCTTCGGCTAAAAATCACTCAATCTCAAATCGAGGATTCGGGCTGCATACTGCTAAGTCGAAACTTCGGAAAAATCATAACTTCCTCATACGAAGTCAGATTTTGGCGTTCTTTTTATGCACACTCTCGGTTTAACGAACTCTACGACTTTCGATTAGATCGCTAAGGCTAAATATCGCTCTAACGTAAATTTCACTTTTTATGTCATTCAGCGTTGCCAGTTCTGTCGAAAAACTTCGACAAATCATAACTTCTTCGTTATAACTCGGATTTCGGCATTCTTTATATATTCGGAAACCTCGTTTCAACTACTACAACATTATCCATAGATATCGGCTTTATCTAACATTTCATTTTGATGCTTATTTTTATTCTTAATTAAATTAAGACACACAATTAAGCACAAAACACATAATACTCAAATAATACACTTCTATTATTTCAAAACAGATTATAAAGGTTAACCTAGACTATTATATCAACATTAATGACGAGCCCAGAAACACGGGCGTTACAGTTTGAAAAATTGAACAAGTTTGAAGGGCAAGATTTTCGTAGATGGCAGAAGAAGATGAAGTTTCTCCTTACCACTCTGAAAGTGGTGTATGTTCTGAGTACACCCATGCCGGTCTTACCAGAACCTATTGAAGATGAACCTTTGGAGGCAACAAGAAGAAGATCAAAGTGGGAAAATGATGATTACATATGTTGTGGTCATATTCTTAATGGTATGTCTGACTCTTTTTTTGATATCTATCAAAATTTCGAATCTGCAAAAGAACTGTGGGATTCTCTTGAATCAAAGTACATGGCTGAAGATGCATATAATAAGAAGTTTCTTGTTAGTAACTTTATGGGTTACAAGATGATTGACTCCAGGCCTGTTATGGAGCAATTCCATGAAATGTTAAGGATTTTGGGACAGTTTGCTCAACACAATTTGAAAATGGATGAAGCCATTTATGTGGTAGTGATCATTGACAAACTGGCCCCTTCCTGGAAGGATTTTAAACACAATCTGAAACATAACAAAGAGGAATTGATTTTGACTCAACTTGGAAGCCATTTAAGGATTGAAGAGTCCATAAGGACTCAAGAACTTGACAACAATCCTAAAGGCAAGAACCAAGTTGGTTCCTCTTCTGTGAACATGGTGGAAGGAGAAAGTTCAAAGAATCCCAAGAAGTCTAATGCAAAAAGGAACTTTAAAGGAAAGGATGGCAAGTCTTCCAACAAGAAGGCCAAGTTGGTTTGTTGGAATTGTAACAAAACGGGTCACTTCAAGAAAGATTGTCATCTTCGCAAAGTGAACAAGGATGGTGCTGGACCAAGTGGATCCAAGGATCCAAAAAAGCAACAATGTCAGATTTCTATTTCCATGCAGAATTCTAAATATGTTCAAAATTATATGTCTAAAGCATTTTATGTATAGGATGATGATGTTGCATGGTGGGTTGATTTGGGAGCAACAAGCCATATATGTAAGGATCTTCGTTGGTTCAAGGAATGTCAACCAATTGAAGATGGATTTGTGGTGAAAATGGGAAATGTTGCAACTGAACCAATCAAGGGTTTAGGATCTATTTTACTTTACTTTACTTATGGAAAGTGTTTGTGTGTAAACAATGTTTTATATGTACCAGGGATTCAAAAGAATCTTGTGTCTGAAATTGTTTTAAATAATTGTGGTTACAAACAAGTATTAGAAAGTGACAAGTATATCTTGTCAAGACATGGTTCTTTTATGAGATTTGGATATATATGAAATGAAATAATTAGACTTAATATTAATTATCATTTTATTGATAATTCTATTTGCATGGCTTCTACTAGTACTAGTAATAATTTTAATAAATCTGAATTATGGCATGCTAGACTAGGACACATTCATTACAAGAGATTAAACGATATGTCTAAAATGAGTTTAATTCTTGCTTTTGATATGCAAAATAATGAAAAATATAAAACATGTATACTAACTAAAATCACTAGACAACCTTTCAAATATGTTGTTAGGGAAAGCAAGGTGTTGGATCTTATACATAGTGATTTATGTGATTTCCATGCAACACCTTCCCTTGGAAACAAAAAGTATGTTGTTACTTTTATTGATGATGCATCTAGATATTGTTATGTCTATTTGCTACATTCTAAGGATGAAGCACTTGATAAATTTAAAATTTATAAACAAGTTGAGCTTCATAAAAATGAATTAATAAAAGTCTTGCGTACTGATAGAGGTGGTGAGTATTATGATCCAGTTTATTTTGAATCAACTGGAATAATACATCAAACCACAGCTCCTTATACACCACAACAAAATGGTGTAGCTGAAAGGAAGAATAAGACTTTGAAAGAAATGGTTAATTCCATGTTTTCCTATTCTGGATTAAGTGAAGGGTTTTGGGGTGAGGCAATGTTAACTGCATGTTACATCTTGAACAAAACTCCAAATAAAAGGAGTAAGAATACTCCTTATGAACTTTGGTGTAAAATGGTACCGACTTTGAGTTATCTCAAAGTTTGCGGCTGTAGAGCAGTAGTAAGGCTCACTGAACCCAAAAGGAAAACATTGGGTGAAAGAGGTGTAGATTGTATCTTTGTTGGATATGCTGAGCATTCCAAAGCATATAGATTCTATGTTTTAGAATCTAATAACTCTGTGTATGTAAACACAGTGATAGAGTCAAGAGATGCTATCTTTGATGAAGAAAGATTTACATCTATACCTATAACAAGGGACATGAGTCATCAATCTTCCAACAATAGTATTACTCAAGCTAAAGATGTTTATGTTGGTGCAAGTTCTGTGCCTGAACCTAGGAAAAGCACAAGAGCAAGAAAAGCCAAGTCTTTTGGATCCGATTTTCAAGTTTATCTAGTTGAAGGAACATGGAATGAGACTATATGTCAACATTAATATTGTTTTAATATTGAAGAGGATCCAAAGACTTTTAGTGAAGCTATGGCTTCTAGGGATGTTCATTTCTGGAAAGAAGCAATTCAGGATGAGATTGATTCTATCATGCATAACAATATTTGGGTATTGTTGGATTTACCTCTTGGCTGCAAGGCATTGGGTAGTAAGTGGATCCTCAAAAGGAAAATGAAAGTGGATGGCACAATTGATAAGTATAAAGCCAGATTGGTTATCCAAGACTTTAGGCAAAAGGAAGGCATTGACTTCTTTGATACTTATGCTCCTGTTTCTAGAATTTCCACAATTAGATTATTGTTATCTCTTGCAGCTATACATAATCTTGTGATTCACCAAATGGATGTGAAAACTGCATTCTTGAATGGTGACTTAGATGAGGAAATTTACATGAAACAACTTACAACCTGAAGGGTTTGTGATGCCTGGTAATGAACATAAGGTGTGTAAGTTGAATAAATCATTATTTGGTTTGAAACAAGCACCAAAACAATGACATCAAAAGTTTGATAATGTGATACTGTCTAATAGTTTTGCATTAAACCAGGCTGACAAATGTGTATATAGCAAATTTTATTCTTCTGGTAAAGGAGTTATAATTTGTCTATATGTTGATGATATGTTAATCTTTGGTACTGATCAAGGTGAAGTTGATAAAACCAAGAAATTCTTATCATCTACTTTTGACATGAAAGACATGGGGGAGGATAAAGTAATTCTTGGTATAAGAATTAGAAAAGGAAACAATGGGATTTCAATTTCTCAATCTCATTACATTGAGAAGATATTGAAGAAGTTTAACTTTGAGAATTGTTCTCCTGTTAGCACTGCTATAGATCCTAGTCTTAAGCTTCTACTTAATAAAGGATCTCCAGTGTCTCAACTTGAATACTCAAGGGCTATTGGTTGTCTAATGTATGCCATGATTAGTACTAGGCCTGATATAGCAAATGTTATGGGAAGGCTTAGTAGATATACCAGTAATCCTAGTTCACATCATTGGCAAACTGTAAGTAGAGTATTCAAGTATTTGAAAGGGACCATAAATTATGGTTTAACTTATAGTGGATATCCTTCTATTTTGGAAGGTTATTTAGATGCCAGATGGATTAACAACTTACAGGATCACTCCTCTACAAGTGGTTGGGTGTTTTTGTTGGATTATGTTTCTAAGCCCATAACTATTATTGGTATGTACTTGACCCGAGAGTAGCATGGTCCATTTGGGTTGCATGACATCAAAACAATTTGGATAGACTTTTGTGAGAAGAGGATATTTATGATTTATTAATATATTATAAGTTCTAATATATTAATATGAAATCATATTATTTAATTAGTATTGATCAAGAATTAGTTTGGAATTAATTTTATGATCAGAAGAGAGTAATTAAATAAATGGGGATTGATTTGGTAAATCATTCATTCTTATAAAGTGGGCTTATGATCTATAGTTCTTCATGTTGGGCTAAACCCATCTGGTGACCCATAGATACTCCTTGGAGGTTAAAACCCATGGATCATGAGGAATGTGGAAAATCATGAGTTACATGGTGTAACCCTAATGTGCACACTATATAAGAAACCCCAAGGCTCATGAAATTGGCACTAGTGGTAGAGATAAGAGGGCTAGCCAATTTGTGAGTGGAAGTGTTCTTCTTTCAAGTTATTCCAATTGTTGGTGGTGTTGTGTGATTCCATTTGAGGTGCAACACTTGGGGCACTAAGCTCTTAAAGCTCCAAGGCTTCCAACTACAAGAAAATGTATGTTATCTAACTTGTTTTATTACCCATGTACAAACTTTTGTATGCTAGTGTAGGGTAATACCTTGGAAAGTTCAAGTTTGCATGTATAATAGAGAAAACATAGATCCAAGGTATTTAGGGTTGCATGTACACCTTAGGAGTGTTAGAATGCTCAAAACCCATCAGTGGTATCAAAGCCCATGCTTGCTTTCTCATATACTTGATGCTTCTTGTTTTCCAAAGTTGAAAATGTGCCATTTTTTGCATCTGACTGCTCACCACGACGTGGCAGCTTTTACCACGACGTGGTGATGCACCTGTGAGCACAATTTCGTGTTTTGGCTTGCAATTGGATTAGGATCATTATCATAAACTGTTTTTTGAACCTAGAAACATGTTTTTCAATAGGGTAATGTTCATGCTTGTCCAATTATAAGATAATTGTCAAAGTTTCATGTTTTGTAATTGTTTATATGATTAATTACATGAAATATGTTTGATGTGAATTATCTTGTTCTTATGAGTTTAATTTAGTTCATAGATAAATTGATTGTTTTTGTAAGTTACAAATTTTGGTCTAAATGGATTTGATGAATTCCATAAATCATCCTCAAGTTATGGATGTTATGAAAAATAAAAACTTTTCTTTTAAAGAGATCATTAAAATCTTGAAGTTGATTTCTTTATTTTTAGGAAAATTAGGTAATGGAGGTACCAGAGCCGGAGATGGTTCTGGTGGCAACATCCCCCTAAAGGCTTATAAACCATAACAGAGTAGTGGCCCGGGACTCCCGGGGAACCCCCTAAATCCCCCTGGTGTATAGTACATTGCTATCTACCACAAATAAGTTTTTGTGTTTATATGTGGCTATATCAGTAAAAATTGTTTGGATTTGCCTGTAAGTTTCATTTTCTAATTTGCAGGGAAGTTTTGGAAACATCCAAAAAAAGATCGAATCTTTGAATGTTATTTGTAATGTTCTTTTTCCAGGTGATTCAATTCCTTTTGTGACTAGTATAAAATGATTTTGTTTTTGTATATGTTTATTGCCACTTGATTCTCTATTCGTAGTATTTTGTATAGTTTTGTCTCCCTTGACGTCATTTTTTGACAAGTCCACAAACCTTTTTATTGCAATACAGTTAAAGTGAATGGTGAAGAGAAGAATAACATATGCATGGTTGTAAGCCTCTCGACATAGTTACTAGACGAAAGTTTAATCGAGTTTATATAAGACTTCACAAATTTAAGTCAATTTCCCCTGTTCTTTATGCAGGTTAAAAAGGGAACAATGTCATAGTTGAAGAACTTGAACCAGTTAGCAGACCACATGGTTTGTAGATTTGTATTGGTATGTTTTTTTTTTTTTAAATATTGTGTATTGGTACATACTAACAAATGATATGCCACACAAGCAACAAAACACAAACATATAAGATTAGACAATTGGTATTTTAGGGGAAACCATGGAGCAGTAGTGAGATTATATAAAGAAAGGATGCATGAAAATGTTTTCACTTCTAAGTATTATATGTATAAGGTTCACAGAATGGGAGTCTCATTGTCTCTTCATTCTCCTTAATCACATATATTGTTTATTGATATTGTGTTTGTTGGATTTAAGGTTTCATGTAGATTTGTCATGGTTCTCTAATGCCCTATTTTGTTGTCTATTGACTGCATAACGACCTGTTTCTTCTTTCCATTCTAATCCTCAATTTGATTGTAGTAGATACTTTTACTGTTCAAACCTCATTTCACCATATTTATGCAATGGATGCTGGTGAGATACCATTGCAGGTATGCTTTTTGTTTATGCATACATGACACTAAATAAATGTTGTTTATAACATAGCAGTGGAGTTGAAGTTTTATTAATTCCTATTAAACTTATTTGTGGACCGATACTTTTGTAATGTTCATAATCTTTCTTTGGACTGATTTATAGGTTATTTGTCAAGCAACCTTGAGAAGAAGTGATACATGTTTTTGTGTTCTCCGTTAGAAAAGAGCCAAGAAGAGCTCCTGATTAGGGATTGGTGCATGTGCTGGAGGTTACTTACCCATATCTACAAATGTTGTTAAATGAGATGAAAATTGTTTATGTAGCTATCTCTAGCTGTTGTTTTTTTGTCCATATTCTATTCCCTTTGCTTTTGTTGTTGAAAATTGGGTGGGTAAATATCATTTTTATAAGAAAAAAAAAACATTTCTCATCTGTAATGCTAAAAAAACATAACATCAAGTTATTTGCAAAATTGGAAGATTAAAAGGTTCATAAAATCTCTCTGGATCCATTTTAGTTTAATGATCGTATACATTCTAATATTTTAGAATTTCCCGTTTAATATTTGCACGCATTCCATTATAAGTACATAAAATTCTATTTATTTTTTTAGTATATAAAATTTCATTTACTTTTATTTATACGATTAAATAAAATATTTCTCAATAAAAGAAAAATAGAAACTAACCTTTAAAAGGTTGAAATTGCATATAACTCATGATCTCACAACAAACTAGTCATTATATACATAATAATAAAATCAAAACATGAACAGTTGCAAACAATAACTTTCGTTTTAATTTGACAAACTTAATCGCTGGTTCACAATCATCGTTTATCTTTTTACAATTAAAATGATCACAAAATTATTATACTAAAATAGTTGACGTGATGATAAACTAAAATTAAATTATCTAATAAAATTGAATCTATAAAAAAATTAATGTACATATCATATGCAATATAAACTGAAATTATTTTAAATTTAAAACATTAAATCATTATATGCATATATTATATAAGATGTTATAAGGTAATTAAAAATTCGGTAGATGGAGTGTAACTTTTTTTTTAATTTTAAAAGTATTTAATGGTTAATCTCTAAAAATTTGTTATTTTTTTTTTTCAAATAAAACTACATACATTTTTTAATTATATTAAAAATTAAATAACAACAAACGTTTTTTTAATTATATTAAAAATTAAATAACGACATAGGTTTATTTTTTTAACAAAATAATAACATAACATTAACTATGTTTTTTCCTCTAAATTTACAAACGAAGTTTTTTTCAAATACATTATCGTGAATTAGAAAATTATCTACTTTCAAAATAATAGATAAAACATATGAAAACGTCTATCCAACATATACAAACACGACGAGCACATTAAAAAATACACTTAACGTCGGAAAGAAAATGAATCGGTGAATTGAAGCTAATGCTTACTGACATTTGTTAATACATTGCATCTAATTTTTAATATAATATATTTTCTAAAACAAAATAATCCTTCAATTAAAACTAATCAATGTTCACCAAAGAAAACAAATCAGTGAAACAAACTATTCACACCCGTCGCTTGGCGTGAGTAAACGGCTAGTGTATATATATATATATATATATATATATATATATATATATATATATATATGGTTAGGTTATATTGTTTCTAGTAACTATTGTGTGCCAGAATGCACAATTCTGGACCATCGGATGAATAGAATCAACAATCATGATCTGAGGGTCTATGATATTACAATAGGGTATCATGTATCCTATAATCACACAAATTTCAGCAAAAGGGTATTTTGGTCAATTAACCTATTTTAAAAAAGGAAATTTTCGGATTTTAAGGGATCATTAATTCCCTTATTTTTAAAAAATCTGAATTTTTTAAATTAATTCTAATTCAAATTTTAATATTACTTTTAATAACAACCGATTTTATTATGTCAGAATGACAAAAAAGTCAACAATAAACTAATAAACATATTGCGGTTTTATTCTTGCAGAATATTGTTTCATTTAATATATTTTTTATATTAAACATGCTTAAAGAATTATACAACATATTATCAAGAATAACATTTTCTAAAGAATACGGATTTTATTTTTTAAGAATCACTATTTACATTCATCGGTAAAGAAAAATACTATAAACAATTATTACAATCATTCTAAAAAAATTATGACTAATAATGGTTTAATGATTACATTTATTCTTAAAGATTAAAACTACAAATGGTTAAAAAAGAAAAAAACCATCAAAATCTAACAAAAACACTACTCTATTCTAAAAGAATATTATTGCTAAGAAACAATTTATAAATTCTGGCAGAATACATTGTGTCAGAATACAAATATCGTTCTCCATGTTTTCTTCATTTTCCACATTAATGACAACATCTTCAAAACCTAAATTCACAAGGAAAACATAATCAATTTTCAAAATAATTAAAATTTTAGTGCATTAAATAGAATAAAACAATTAATCCATATTCCATTCCAACAGTACTCGAATTCGTGATTCAAAATCAAAATCAAAAGGCAATTGGATGAAAAGTTCATAGATGATGGTTCATTTTAATTAATAAAGTTTGCAAAGTAAATGAGTTACACAGGAGGGTATACCTCCTGTGTTCAGTTTCTAAGAGAATAAAAACTATAAAAAATATCCATATTCCATTCCAACAGAATTGGAATTCTAGATTCCATTCCGATAGAATTTGAATTCAAGATTCAGTTACCGTATGGATTCTATTGGAAAAATATCAAAGTGAAAAATGCATAAATCAGTAGAACAATGGAGATGATATGCAGAATCGATAAACATTCGATAAAAATTCAATCACTAACCATGAATACAATTTGAAGCCATGACATGTTGAGCAATCAATACGGTAATATTTCTCTTTGACATTTCATCAAACACTTTTAGGGCAACTGTTAATTTGGTCCTAACAAAACCATCCAATTGCAGTAAAATCGAAGCACACTGATCAAATCTCAGATAATAGAATATTGTAATCAATAAAGAAAATAAGACACCTGATTGAGTTTTAAATTAACTTTTATTCTGTTTCAACATGTGTTTCCTTTTGATTGACAGTCAATGAATCACCAAAGAAGCAACATCCAGTTACCTTATTTCTTCTTCTGAGTATCACGTTCCAGTCAAGAACACGGTGTTGTTCTTGACAAATCAATCAAGAAAATGGGACATCACACCTTCATTGCTTATCCTTCATTTTCCCTGTCAAAACACCAAAGCTCAAACACCCAATCAAAACACCCATGGATTTCCTTCAAAACTCAAACCCATATCCCCTTCATTATATCAATTTTCCAGGAAAACCCAAACACCCCAATGATTTCTATTAAACATCAAATAAAAAAAAAGAATTTTTTTTACCTGATTGATGATCAACGACCGGTAAACGAGCCAAACACCCCTTGATCGACGAATGATAACACCTCTTGCGGCCAGTCAAAGACCAGAGACCCTTTCCTTTACTTCCCGTCGATCCTCACTGCCAAACCACCCTCATCAGAGATGCTGTAAATCAACAACAACAAAACACCCGTAGAATCATCGACCACCACCAAGTTCTCTCATCCCCACTCGTTTTCTTGTCGGGTTTAACGCTTTAAGGGTGGCTCCTTGCCATACACCACTGTCTTCTACATCGTAAATCTTCGATTAAAACTTCCATTCTCCTACAAGAAATTCTCGAGAAATGATTTTGAGACGAGATGATTTTGTGATCGACGGCCGACTGATAAAGGGATGTTAGTTTGGTAGGGTTTAACTAATTAAGGAGAGATTAATTGAAATATTCTTTTACCATAATTAGATAAACCATGTTTACCATTATACCCATTTTAATTTATTTAATGATTTATTAATTCCTGAATTCTCATTGGTGCATTTAGGCACACAATACTTGCTAAAAACATTTGAACCTAACTCTCTCTCTCTCTCTCTCTCTCTATCTATCTATCTATCTATATATATATATATATATACACACAAAATGGCCGCCTTAAGTCATGCTTTACAAACGACGTTGCTCGAACATAACTTAGTAATCATTGATCTTGAACACGTTATAGGTAAGATAATTTTTATTCTATGTTTTAATTTTTTTGTGATGTTTTCTGCATTGTGGGGAACATGACTTTCACCGTCTGTTTGGGGCAGACTTGACTGATGCACATAAGCTATTTGATGAAATGCCGAAAAGAGACGTGATCTCATGGACTACTATGATCACATGTTGGTGTCAAGGTTCTACAGTCTCTGATGCATTAACTCTCTTTATTGACATGATGTACAAAAACACTAACCTTGATGAAATTACATTTACTAGCATGCTACTAATCAATTACCATATTTGGTGAATGGGTTATTCATGGGTTTATTATATTGGATTTGTTTTGATTTCCAAGGAATTATGTGATTTGAATTTTGGACTTGAGCCTACTTAATGTATCAATCTTTTGCCATATTTTGATTGGTATTTTTTTGATTAAAATCTTTTATCCTTGTTTTGTTTTTTGTTTTTCTTACTGATTTGTCTAATTCCATTCCATACATACCTTCACACGTTTCAGACTGATTCCACCAGAGCTTGGCAACTTGTCAACTGCCAAACTCTTTGAGCTTGCTCCTTTTCTGATGCTGAAGCTGAATTGGTTGGTATGTCTCTTATACAAAACATATATTTGTGAAGACTTCAACTATATATGTGTTTCTTAGGGGTGTAAACGAGCCGAGCCGAGCCGAGCCCGAGCCTAAACAAGCTCAAGCTCAGCTCGTTTAATTTTGAGGAAGCTCGAGCTCGAGCTTGAGCTCGATTCGAGCCTTAAAATGAAGCTCGGGCTCGGCTCGTGAACAATTCAGTGGGCTCGCGAGCCTAATCGATCCTAAATGAGCCTCCATGTATACATATATATATATATATATATATATGTGTGTGTGTGTGTGTGTGTTAGTGTGTGTATGAATGTATGCATGTGTGTGTGTGTGTATATATATATATATATATATATATATATATAGGCTCGTTTAAGCTCGTTTAGGCTCACGAGCCCACTAACTGAAGCTCGGCTCGAGCTCGTTTAATAAATGAGCCTCATATTTAGGCTCGAGCTCGGCTCAGGCTCGTTTAATTTGATCTCGAGTCGAGCTTTTAACGAGTTGATCCCGAGTAGCTCACGGATAGCTCGACTCACTTACACCCCTAGTGTTTCTGCACAAGGTGCGAACATTCGCCTAGTAGAACATAAACTTACAGCGAAAACATCTAGCTTTGTAAATTAACAAATTTTTACAAATCTTTTAATTTTTACAAAAGTAATATATATATATATATATATATATATATATATATATATATATATATATATATATAATCATTATGTAAACTCTAAAGAGAACTTTTTTTCCAGAAAATAAAAACTTTATTCAAAATTTCAGGATTCATTATTAATTGTTCGTAAAAAGACAAATCCATTATTGGTAGAGGGTAACGCTCTCTGTTACATGGTACAAAATGAGTAAATGACACACAAGAGACCAAATAAGCCAACATACCACCACATGCAATCAACATGTACGAATTATAGATAAAAAAAGATGATGAATAAGACTAAACCTAGAACTTATTTATTAGTTAAAATTCGTGCAATATCGACTCATGCATACAACCAACCAAATGAAACTACACTCTTGGACGAACTATGTTGATTTGCTTAAACAACATATAGATATCAGTTATCGGGTATCAAAACAATGGACCCGGTTGTTTTCCGATCCTCAAGGTCCAAATGAGCTTGAGCCACTTGCGATAAAGGGTACTTGTGATTTGCTCGAACATGTAAAACTCCTTTTGCAACATTATCAAATAGTTCCTGCGAAGCTGCAAGGAGGTTTTCTCGTGCTTTTGTGTAAAGCATCATGGATGGAATTGTGAAGTGCAAACATTTATCCGAAAACAAACTGAATTTCACAGGCTCGGGTGAGCCCGATGCAAACCCAAATGAAACCATGTATCCACGAAATCTTAAGCATGCCACCGATTTCTTCAAAAAGAAAGTATGATATTATAATAAACAAACCAATAGTTAAGATACATTGTTGTTTCTTGTATATTTAACCCTTTAATTAAAATTATAAATTATTACCTCAAATGTGTCTTTCCCAACAGAATCATAGGCAATATCAACTCCTTTTCCTGATGTGATCTCCATAACACGATCAACAATGTTTTCTTGTTTGTAGATAATGACATGGTGGCATCCATCTTCCTTAGCTTGCACCGCTTTCACTTCATTTGAAACGGTTCCAATCACGGTTGCACCCAACACGTTTGCCCATTGACACACCAATGACCCGACTCCACCCGCAGCTGCATGGACAAGGATCGTGTGCTCGGGTCCAATCTATTTTCAAAATTTACTATACTGAGTCACATTATATATAGATTGCCAATGACATTTTATTCGCATCTAAAAGCAAAATTCGACCACCTGAAAACAACTGCGAACCAGAACTTGAGCTGTGAGTCCCTTAAAAAGCACAGCAGCTGCTACAATAGGATCAATTGAAGGAGGAACTGGTACGACTCTATCTGCAGGAAGTATCATTTCTTCGGTGTAAGCGCAGACAGGAAAGCCAGCGTAAGCCACATAATCTCCAACTTTACATGTAGTGACGTCAGGACCAAGGCTTATTACAACTCCGGCTGCCTCCATACCTAAATATTAACGGCACATTCGCTAAATTTCAACCATATTTTTTTTCATCGTAGATGATTGAAAAAAAATTGTATACAAATATATACGCGACAATAGATTAATTAATTAAATACACAAATAATGCAATTGTTGCTTTTTAGAGTATACGGTATGGGCAACGAGAAGTGCAATTTTTGTTGATGTGGCACCTCATAACCTAGTCATAACAAGATGAACACCACCCCTCCTTCTTGTTAAGAGGATGTTATGGCATATCTTGTTGTGACGAGCACAAGAAGCGAGAAGTTTAATTGGTTGTTGCCTTTATCAACCAATCAAATCATTTTATTTCTTTCTCTCTCTACTTCTTAACATGTTATAACATGGGGAACACCATTTCCCCCTTGGTGTTATGGTGGTGTTATAGATGAGGTGACATATGAACTTGGTGTTATAACATGATCCATACTTAATGCTCTTAGAGAAGCACATGTGCTCATTAGTAGAGACCTTTTACTTTTTCCAAAGCATAACTATGAGCGTTTAAAATATATTAAGTTTAATTCAACTTTTTTTTTTCTATAAAAAGCTAACAGTTTTTGATTATTTTAAAATAAAACAGTTTATTAAGTAAGGCCTTGTGGTATACATACCACGAATGGAATCGTGGTCTAGTTGGCCACGAGCACGGATCGTGCACACCACCCCGACATTCCGTGGTCGGACGTGGTCGTACTTCTTCGTGTTCCCGACGACGGATTCAAACGAGAAATTTGATTGGGTGTTCGGTTTTTTGGCCGTTGAACGGCTATTTTGGCCGTTTTTTTTCAAACTCAATTTACTAATTATGAATAAAACTTCTATTATACCAAGATTTAAACCCCATTCTATTCTCTAAAACCACAAAACACATACACATGGATTCCATTCCACAATACATATGGAATTTTTAAAAAGTGTTGACTCGGATGACGACGTAGAATTCGTCGAGACATTCTTCAATGTTGTGCAACACATTCACGATGAAGAAAGTTCAAATGTAGCTCGTACAAGGGCGGTCGTCAATCGTGATCGCCAAGCTGCACACGACTTATTGGTACGTGATTACGTTGCTGATAATTGTCTTTATAATAACGACTCCTTCGAACGTCGTTTCCGTTTGAATAAGGCTATATTTTTACGTATTAGTAATGCTTTAGAATCTCGTTATGATTTTTTCAAACAAAAACCCGACGCTAGAGGAAGAATGGGTTTTAGTAGTATACAAAAATGTGCGGCTGCACTTAGGTATTTGGGATACGGTATATCATTCGATGCATTTGACGAGTACTTGAAAGTATCCGAGACGACCGCAGTTGAATGTGTAGATTGGTTTTCTGCATGTGTTTATGAGGTTTTTCACAAAGAATATTTGCGCAAAACTACTCACCGTGATATCGAGAGATTATATTCGGCTCATGAGGAGAGGCATGGATTTCCGGGTATGCTTGGCAGTCTAGATTGTACGCATGTGGCTTGGGAAAAATGTCCAAATGCATGGCGTGGTCAGTTCACTCGAGGAGATATAGGTGAACCAACTATCATCCTAGAAGCTGTTGCATCTCAAGATTTGTGGATATGGCATGCCTTTTTTGGAGTAGCGGGGTCTAACAAAGACCTTAATGTTCTTGGCCAGTCTCCACTTTTCAACGATATTTGGACCGGCAAAGCACCTGATATGATGTTCACGGTGAACGGGCACGCGTACAAATACGGTGACTACCTTGGTGATGGGATATACCCGAATTATTCTACATTGATGAAGGGATACTCGGTTCCTCGAAGTGAAAAGGCAAAGTTGTTTACAAAAAAACAGGAATCGGCGAGAAATGATATCGAGAGGACATTTGGAGTCCTTAATCAGACATGACATGTAGTGAAATATGCTACACGACTCTGGGATAAAGAAAGAATTAAACGAATGGTCCTAGCATGTATTATAATGCATAATATGATTATTGAAGATGAAGGTCTAGCGATTTGCACATATGATCCGAACGACGTTGTCGTTCCAATTGATGAGTTCATACCTGGAACGAACGCGTTTTTAGAGCGAGTTGTTGAAATTCATAATAGTGAAACTTGTTTCAATCTTCGAGAAGATGTCGCGGAACATTTGTACCAACGTAGTATGAATGACGATTAGGTTTTTTATATGTATATTTGTTTGTTTTTTTAATTAATGTAATGTTTTTTTTCTAGATTAACTAAGTAATGTAGTTTGAAGTTGTAATTTTATTTTTATAATTAATGAAAAACTAGTTTTAAAAAAATGAATGATTTTAATTAAAAAAAATGCAATTTTTATTGTATTTTTGAATTAAAAAAATATAATTTTATTGTATTTTTGAATTAAAAAAAAATTAAAATAATGATGTGGAGTGGTTTGTTAGTGGTAGGTATCCCATGTTAGTGGTAGTGTAATGTGGTGCTGATGTGACACCCACCACATATGTGATATTTGCTAGGTATAACGGATGATCTGATAGTATTATTCGAAGGTGTTAACAATATTATTTATTAACTAGGTGTGAGACCCGTGTATTACACGGGTTAATTTAAAAAAGAATTAAATATTAAAGTGTAAAATTTTAATATTTTTTAATGTATAACTTTAAAATAAGAAACGAAGACATATATTTATTGCAATTTATATATATATATATATATATATATATATATATATATATATATATATATATAATACTTTATATATATAGTATATGACTTTGATTTTAAAAATTGAAACAAATCAAAAATTGACAAGTGGATAATATTTCTTTCAAAAATACCACAAAATGATAAGTGTCAAAACTCATGAGCAAATGACAAGTAGCAAAAAAAACCCTTTATTTATTAAGGAGGATTATATAACTTTTATCATTTTCTTACCTAATGCTTACGAGACAGTAAGACAACCGGAACGTTCAAGTTAGAGTTTGTTTCTAATTATGTAAATTTTAGATATAATGCATTATATATAATATAAAAAATAAATTAAGAACGATTCAACCAAAAATCATTATTTAAATAGAATGAATGTAATGATAATTACACTTTTTGCGTGATTCACGCCTTACAGAATTAATTTCTTTGTCAAATGATTATAGGAGAAAACTAGATTTATTGTTTAAAAAAAGGAAATAATCATTTACATTAAATTTAACGAAAACAAAATGTTTCATGTAAATAAAAAAAGATATAATGAAAATTCAAGAATAATTAATTTATAACCCACTGCCATGAACACAACCACTCCTCCATGGCTCCATCTTCTGCTGTTTTGATTTTATAGTTCTTTTCAGTTTTCAATACTTACACAATTTTATAGTTCTTTTTAGTTTTCAATTAGTATAACAATTAAAATCATGCATGATCATCGCATAAGTTTGTAATAAGATCATACGAAAGAATTATTCGAAGAATTAAAAGTTAAAATAAGCACCTGGTGTGAAAGTCAGTGGAGGACATAAACCAGGGATTAAACCTCTACGCATATAAACATCCAAATAGTTTACTCCAATCGCCTTGTTTTTCACTTTGATTTCTCCACTTTTCGGTTCTCCTATATCCACATCCTCCCATTTCATAACCTGTAACAGTTTTTGCATTAATATATAAACAAACCAAACTAATTGATTTCATTGAATATCGATATATAGCAAACATGTTTTTGAATTCAGAGCATGCAGAATATAACCAGATGTAACAATGGTGGAATTAAACCACATGGTCTGATCATCAGTTTCTACTATTTTACAAAAGGATCGATGAAGAAAGTCACCTCAGGTCCACCGTGTTCATAAACCCTAATTGCTTTAACCATGGTGTGACTATTGCTTGAACCGGATCTCTCGGAATAAGAAGAGCTATGAATCGAGTATGGGTTAAGGAATGATTTTTATAGGATCGAAAAAGTTCTGTGGGTTCGATATTATTCGCTGAACAGTAAATAGTTCAAACTTTTGTTATTTTAAATGCTTTTAAGTTTTAACTCTCAAGTGGAAGTCTAAATCGATATCACGTTTGTTGTGTGATATTATAGCATCAATTTGTGTGTTTAATTTTCACATCTTAATGTAGTCTTTCAGAATGCCTTATTTATCATTAGTGATTTATATATGGGTTGATGCAACAAATGGCATAATATTATATATTTTCGTATTCTATATAAAACAGTATTGGTGAATTGGATGATAAATTATATGCGCGAAAATGAACCATTAACCAATGGCTTCAAGGAGTCAACCGTTATAAAAGTAAGCAATACAGAGAGCAAAGTTGGTCATACGCGTATATATAGTCAATAATGATAATGATGTGTGAAAGTTTTAATATAAATTCATTATCTAAAGAGAAATTGTTTCTGACTTTCTTCAATAAAATAAACACTATAACCAAACTTTCAGGCTCTATTATTGATAAAAGGTAACGCTCTCCATTAGATAGGACAATGTCACATATAAAGAGATAAATAAGTCAAAATACCACCACAGTGAATATGTATAGATTGTAAATGATACCTTAGCATTGATCATATTTTTTTGATCTTCTCTTTCTCATTAAACAACATTTTTTTTATATTGTGGGTTTACTAGGTCCGAGACTACTAGGGAGAATACAAAGATAGAAAAAACAAAATACACAATAATAATACACCCCCAACCGACATGAGAGATCCGAACATTCAAAACTAGATATTAAGAAATAATATGGAAGGTAGTCCATTGGGAAAATTGTCTACATAAAGATGATGAAGGGACATGTAACACCCACACTTGACCCATTATAACTCTATCATGTACAAAATGATTATCGATCTTAATATGTTTGGTTTGTGAATTTTAAAACAGATTGGAGGAAAGACAAATGCCGCTACCATTATCACAATAAACAATCGTGGTGGTGATGACCGCTTGATGAAGTTCATGAAGGAGGTTGCAAATCCAATGTCTATGCAACAAGTTGGCAACGTCAAAATACTCCTTCTACACTAGATCTAGAAACGACCCCTTGACGTTTAAAGGACCAAGAAAAAATATCCAAACCAAGAAATACATTGTATCCCAATGTAGATATTGTTGGAACTTTATATATAAATGAATTGCAAGTTGGCAATTTCCTTTGTATCCCACATTGGTGGGGGAAGAAACTTTTGTGGGTTTATAAGACTATTCCCTTGGTAAATCTTCAAAGGCTTTAGTGGATCAAAGGAATGGGCCAAGCCCGCGTGCCTAGCCTAGCACTAGCCGACGCTGCGAGTGCGCGAAATGGCGTGATTTAGGCGCACTTTGCACCAAGCCGGTTTGACGGATCCGGTCAAATGGTTGACCGTCGTTGACTTCGTGGAGGCCAAGTCAGGGTATTCTAGAAGGATCAGAAGCCGCATTAACACCTCACGAAATCTGAAAGCTCTCTCCCTCTCTCTGCGGTTTTTTCTTCTGTTTCCAAGTAGTCGCTTTGTGTTTGTCGATTTCTAGTGTTGTTGGAATATCGATCAAGCTGCATTAAATCCTTGGGTTTTACTCTGTTGCTTACAGCCAATAGAAGCGAAGTAAAAACCTTTAAGGACAGGAGTTTGATCCGTGCAGTTGCTTCAAGATCAAGATCAACAATCAACAGGTCGGTTTTACTTTTCTGTCTTGTGGTTAATTCATCCAATAACATGACAGTCTTCTTCTACCTTTCTTATAATCAGATCTAATCGAGAAGGATATATCTGGTTTCTGGACGAAACTTGGTAAATATAATAAGAATAATTGGATCTATTATTCGCAACTAATCGACATATAATTCTCAATATTATTTGTCGGTTTCCTTGCGCGTCTATTAGTTTGTTTTACAACAATCTTAAAGGTAGAAAGCCTAACCTAGACTATTTGAAAGTTGTGGAAAGGTAGAAAGCCTAACCTAGACTATTTGAAAGTGTGGGGGTGTGTTGCTTATTATCGGACTCCCGATCCTAAGCGAACCAAATTGGGAGCACGAGCTAATAAGAGTATATTTATTGGATATGCTCAAAATAGCAAGGGCTTACCGGTTACTGGACATTGATTCAGGTGTTGTTGTGGAATCCAGAGATGTGGAATTCTTTGAGGACAAGTTTTCTAGGGATGAAGAAAACACTAGTGATTCAAAATCAACAAGTGGTTGGATTTATACTCTAGCTGGTGGTGCTATTTCTTGGGCGAGCAAGAAACAGACATGCATAGCTCATTCAACGATGGAAGCAGAGCTAATTGCCTTAGCAGCAGCAAGCAAAGAGGCAGAGTGGATTCGAGATCTACTTATGGATATTCGTTTGTGGGATATTTCGATGCCTTCAATACCCATGTACTGTGACAGTGAGGCCACATTGTCTAAAGTATATCATGCGGTATATAATGGGAAGTCAAGACATGTAGGTCTGCGACACAATTTTGTGAGACAACTAATTGAAAGTGGTACCATCAAGGTTGTCTACGTCAAGCCAAGTAGGAACTTGGCAGATCCGTTTACCAAACCTCTGACGAGAGATTTGGTTACATCTACCACGAGATTCATGGGTCTAAAACCACAATAGAATCGTTTAGTGATGGAAACCCAACTTGACATTAGTGCTCCTAATTTTAAAGTTTAAAGGGTAACAAAGAAATCACTAACGATAGAAGGTACTATCATTCATGATAGATCCATGTGAGGTAGGATAGTACGTCGTTGGCGAGAATGAGGTTGAGTTACGACTCTTAACATAGTTTTGGAGACATCTAAGCAACGAAGATGTTGTAAAATTTTGCCTATATGATATAGAGGTGGTGCCGCCTCAAGTGAAGATTAGTGGTTTATCTTCTAAAGGGTCATGAAAAGGATTTATAGCGCATGGCCATAATAGCGCTCAGGGAGAACACAAATATGACTTGTGATGTGTGGGGGTAAACCGGAGAGGTCATTTAGGTTCATGGTTTAAACCTATAAGGATACCATTGAATCGGTCTCTTCTTGTTTGTTCTCATTAAATTAGGGTTTAATCTTCGTGACACCCGAGTGACATCATCTGTCTGAGTGAAAGGAAACTTACCAACTTGGTGGGGGATTGTTGGAACTTTATATATAAAGGAATTGCAAGTTGGCAATTTCCATTGTATCCCACATTGGTGGGGGGAAGAAACTTTTGTGGGTTTATAAGCCTATTCCCTTGGTAAGCCTTCAAAGGCTTTAGTGGATCAAAGGAAATGGCCAAGCCCACGCGCGCGCCTAACCTAGCCTAGCACTAGTCGACGCCACGAGTGCGCGAAATGGCGCGATTTAGGCGCACTTCGCACAACGCATCAGTCGCTGGGAGCTGAGGAGCTTTTATTTTTGACGAGTTCGGGTCAAACCGGTTTGACCGATCCGGTCAAATGGTTGACCGTCGTTGACTTCGTGGAGGGGAAGTCAGGGTATTCTAGAAGGATCAGGAAACGGCTTGCTTGGAGAGCAAGTTGTCGCCCTAGGGTTTTTGGGGCCCGTTTGATGCCTTCTAGGGTTACAATACCTATAAATACAGCTCTCTAGGAGCTGCATTAACACCTCACGAAATCTGAAAGCTCTCTCCCTCTCTCTACGGTTTTTTCTTCTGGTTTCCAAGTAGTCGCTTTGTGTTTGTCGATTTCCAGTGCTGTTGGAATATCGATCAAGCTGCATTAAATCATGGGGTTTTACTCTGTTGCTTACAGTCAGTAGAAGCGAAGTAAAAACCTTTAAGGACAGGAGTCTGATCCGTGCAGTTGCTTCAAGATCAAGATCAGCAATCAACAGGTCGGTTTTACTTTTCTGTCTTGTGGTTAATTCGTCCAATAACAGGACAATCTTCTTCTACCTTTCTTATAATCAGATCTAATCGAGAAGGATAGATCTGGTTTCTGGACGAAACTTGGTAAACATAATAAGAATAATTGGATCTATTATTCGCAACTAATCGACATATAATTCTCAATATTATTTGTCGGTTTCCTTGCGCGTCTATTAGTTTGTTTTACAACAATCTTAAAGGTTTTTATACTTTATTTGTGATCAATCAACAGACTAATGGATACTACTGCTAGCCTCCACTTCATGAACCAAAAGTTTGCCAAACTTGACCAATTCGATGGTCAGAACTACACTCGTTGGGCCGAAAAGGTCAAGTTCATGCTTCATGTCTTGAAGCTCTCCTTTGTGTTGGACCCAAAACTGGCACAAATTCCTGATAATCCAATTCCCAAGGAGGGGGAATCTGTGGACCTAACGGTCATTACAGAACTGGAAAGGCAAAGGATTCTGTGTAGAGAATCCGAGGAATTGTGTGTGGGTCACATTAAGAATTCCCTATCTGATCGGCTCTATGATCTTTACTTGCCGGTCAAAGATCCAAAAGAGCTATGGAATGCGTTGGAACTTAAGTACAAGGCACATGAGGAAGGTACTAACAAGTACCTTGTACCCAAGTACCTTGAGTTTCAAATGGTTGATGACAAATCAATTATTGAGCAAGTGCATGAACTCCAAGTCATGGTCAACACGTTGAACGCACTCTCCATCTCTCTTCCATCTCTCTTTCAGGTTGGTGATATCATCGTAAAAATGCCACCCTCGTGGAAAGATTTCTCTAAGAGAATGATGCACAAATCTGAGGACTACTCCTTGGATGATCTGATGAAACACCTCCGCATTGAGGAGGAAACTCGCATCAGGGACAAGCGAGGTAAAGTTGGACAAAGTGTGCATCAAGTGTCAGCTGGGAGTTCTAGCCACAAAGGCAAATTTGGGGGACAGAACAAGAAGAACTTTGGACCCAAGAAACAAAGCTTCAAGAAACCGGGTCATCAAAATCCCAACTCAAAGCCAAAAAGGGCCGGTCCTTGCCACGTCTGCGGAGAGATTGGGCACTATGCAAGAGAATGCAAAGATCGCAAATCAGTACCGGTTACACACACAGTCGAGAAGGTGACTATCATGGTGGCTACTGTGAACCTTGGAGAGATTTTCATGATCTCCTCTCTTACTCGAGCAATCTGTGCTCGAGGTTGGTTCGTGGACACTGGAGCCACTGTGCATGTTTGGGGGCATCGAGAGAGCTTTCGCACCTACCACCCCATGCCACATGGGACGGTTGTCGTCTGTGCTGATGGCCACAGAGCTGAAGTTCTAGGAAGGGGTGACGTTCGGTTGAAGTTCACACGTGGTGAATGGGTGACTCTTCGAGATGTTCTTCATGTTCCTACTATCTCGAAGGGTTTGGTTTTTGCGGACAAGTTTGACAAGGGTGGGTTCAAGATGGTGCTTGAGAGAGGCAAAATTGTGATCACTAAAGGCAGAAGACATGTTGGGAGGGCGAACAATACTTCGGGGATGTATCGCTTGTGTCTTAGTGATGAGGGTAATATGAGTGGCCCTAGTGCTGAGAGTGGTGTTTCTATTGTTGCTAGTGTGTCGAGTGTTGGTAATAATGTAATTGATGGATTGGTTGCTAATGTGAATGAAGTGAACTTTTCAGGTTATATTGTTTGTTCAATTTCTTTATGGCATAAACGTTTAGCTCACACTAATGTTAAAAACATTGAAAAAAATGCAAACTAAAGGTATGTTAAAATATGACACAAAAGATTTTGAAAAATGTGAAACATGTGTGAAATCAAAGTTCACTAAGAAACCATTTCCATCAGTTAAGAGAAACACATCATTACTTGAGTTGATTCATACTGATATATGTGAGTTAAACGGAATCCTTACTCGAGGAGGAAAAAGGTATTTCATCACATTTTGTGATGACTTCAGTAGATATCTACATGTTTATTTGCTAAGATCAAAAGATGAAGCTTTTGATGCATTTAAACGATATAAGGCTGAGGTCGAAAATCAACTTGAAAGACACATCAAAATTCTTCACTCGGACAGAGGCGGAGAATATTTCAACCAAGAGTTTGACACATTCTGTGAAGAGAATGGAATCAAACATGAGAGAACTTCACCTTACACTCCTTAACAGAATGGTTTGGCTGAAAGAAAGAACCGAACTCTTTGTGAGATGGTCAACTGTATGTTGAACCAGTCGGGTTAACCAAATAATCTGTGGGGGAAGCACTATTGACTGTTGTTATGTTCATAATAGGATCACTAGTCGTGTGATTCCTACAAGCCCTTATGATTTGTGGAAAGGTAGAAAGCCTAACCAATACTATTTGAAAGTGTGGGGGTGTGTTGCTTATTATCGGACTCCCGATCCTAAGTGAACCAAATTGGGAGCATGAGCTAATAAGAGTATATTTATTGGATATGCTCAAAATAACAAGGCTTACCGGTTACTGGACATTGATTCAGGTGTTGTTGTGGAATCCAGAGATGTGGAATTCTTTGAGGACAAGTTTTCTAGGGATGAAGAAAACTCTAGTCATACAACACCTACAGGTACCTCTCGAGAAATACTCCCACCTCCTCCCATTGTGGAGGAACCAAGGAGAAGTACTAGGGCTAGAATTGAGAAAACCTTTGGAGATGATTTATACTCTTATTTGGTCGAAGGAACACAAAAGAAAGTGATGAGAGAGGTTATCTTTTCAATTAATTTGGATGATGATCCTAAGACCTTTACAGAAGCCATGACGTCTCGGGATGCTCCTCTGTGGAAGGAAGCAATCAATGACGAAATGGATTCAATTATGGGTAATGGAACTTGGGAGTTAGCTGATCTACCCAAGGGGAGAGGACCATAGGATCCAAATGGATATTCAAGAAGAAATATCATCCTGATGGATCCATATCTGCCTATAAAGCAAGATTGGTTGCAAAGGGCTATAGGCAGCGAGAAAGGATCGATTACTTTGATACCTATGCCCCAGTTGCTAGAATTAGTTCAATTAGAACTCTCATAGCAATATCAGCTTTGAAAGGATTTTACATTCATCAAATAGATGTGAAGATAGCCTTTCTGAATGGTTATCTTAAGGAGGAGATTTACCTAGAGCAACCCGAAGGTTTCGTAATACCTGTACAAGAAAACAAAGGATGTAGACTTGTTAACTCTTTGTATGGGTTGAAGCAAGCTCCCAAACAGTGGCATGAGAGATTTGACACCACTGTGATTGCATTTGGTTTGCAGCACAATAGTGCTGACAGGTGTATTTATTCCAAATATACATCTGATTATATAGTAGTTATATGTCTTTATGTTGATGATATGCTGATCATTGGCACTCACCTAGAGGGTATTCTTGAGACGAAGAAATACCAATCCTCGAACTTTAAGATGAAAGATCTTGGAGAAGTAGATACTATTCTTGGTATCAAGGTGAAGAGGACAGGTGGTCAGATTTCTCTGAGTCAATCTCATTACATAGATAAAATTCTGACAAAGTTTCAACATTTGAACATTAAGGAATTCAATACTCCTTTTGATTCAAGTGTAAAACCGAAGGTGAATTCTGGTCGAGCAGTGGCTCAACTAGAATATGCTAGTGCAGTAGGAAGTATGATGTATGCTACTCACTGCACGCGACCTGACATCGCATTTGCTATAAGTAAATTGAGTCAGTACACTGTTAATCCAGGGACGGAGCACTGGAAGACAGTGGGTAGAGTACTAGGATACCTGAAAAGGACAAGTACTTTTGAGTTGACATATTCGTCATCTAATGGAATACTTGAAGGTTATTCTGATGCCAGCTGGATTGATCACACTAGTGATTCAAAATCAACAAGTGGTTGGATTTATACTCTAGCTGGTGGTGCTATTTCTTAGGCGAGCAAGAAACAGACATGCATAGCTCATTCAACGATTGAAGCAGAGCTAATTGCCTTAGCAGCAGCAGGCAAAGAGGCAGAGTGAATTCAAGATCTACTTATGGATATTCGTTTGTGGGATATTCCGATGCCTTCAATACCCATGTACTATGACAGTGAGGCCACAATGTCTAAAGTATATAATGCGTTATAGAAGGATCAGGAAACGACTTGCTTGGAGAGCAAGCTGTCGCCCTAGGGTTTCTGGGGCCCGTTTGATGCCTTCTAGGGTTACAATGCCTATAAATACAGCTCTCTAGGAGCCGCATTAACACCTAACGAAATCTGAAAGCTCTCTCCCTCTCTCTGCAGTTTTTTCTTCTGGTTTCCAAGTAGTCACTTTGTGTTTGTCGATTTCCAGTGCTGTTGGAATATCGATCAAGCTGCATTAAATCCTGGGGTTTTACTCTGTTGCTTACAGCCAGTAGAAGCGAAGTAAAAACCATTAAGGACAGGAATCTGATCCGTGCAATTGCTTCAAGATCAAGATCAACAATCAACATGTCGGTTTTACTTTTCTGTCTTGTGGTTAATTCGTCCAATAACAGGACAGTCTTCTTCTACCTTTCTTATAATCAGATCTAATCGAGAATGATAGATCTGGTTTCTGGACGAAACTTGGTAAATATAATAATAATAATTGGATCTATTATTCGCAACTAATCGACATATAATTCTCAATATTATTTGTCGGTTTCCTTGCGCGTCTATTAGTTTGTTTTACAATAGATACTTTAGAAGTAGGATAGTATCCCAATGTAGATATTTTAGAAGTAGGACATCATGCCCAAAGTGAGGCTCGTGAGGATTGAGTGAACATAAAGTATTGTAGGGCACCAAGAAATACACATTAGCCCAATATAGATAGTCTATAAGTAAAAGATCATGCATATATAATAGATTTGGTGAACCAAATAAGTAACGTCATGTCGAATGAACATAAAGTATCTTGTAGGGCATCAACAAGACTCTGATATAAAGCAGGATAAGAGATCGAAGGTTTGGATTCACTAAGGCTAGTTATGTAAAACTCAACGATCACGAGTAAAAAACATTTCCCAAAAATAAATTGAGATTCCTAAGGTCAAATATGGAAAATTGACCTTAAATGTAACTAAAATTCTCTATAAAAAGTTAGTTGATGAGGCAATCAAGGCAATGTCATCAACGTAACATAAGATATGCAATATGTGGACCCTATATATAGGTAATTGCGATGAATGATAATAGTTTTGTATGAATTCAAGACAAATAATAAGCTATGCAAACATGTGAAACCATGTGTGTGATGCCTTTTTGGGACCGCAAAGAGATCTTGATGAACAAACATGATCAGAAAAGGGCAAACGCTTAAATCCTAGTTTTTGATGCATATATACAATCTCCTGATGATGTTCGTAAAGAAAAAGCATTATTCACACCAAGTTGATCAACATGCCATCTATGAGATACAACAAGAGCATGCACAATCGATATGGTGGCAGGTTTGACAATCATGCTAAATGTCTCGTCACAATCAATATCAGGTTGTTGACTATGACATTAGCAATCACTCGTGCCTTGCAATAGTTGTTAGAAAAAGGTTTTGTGATACCGAGCACCTCACGTTGGGGAACTCCAATTTTTTTTTGAAATGAAAGAATAATCCATGAGAATGTGTATTGACTACTGTGACCTAAAAAAAGTGATCATCAAGAAGACATCTCTTACCCAAGATTGATGATCTATTTGATCAATTGCATTGAGTGGGTTATTTTTCTAAAATAGATTTTTGATTTGGATACCTGTAACATCCCAATTTTTATAAAAAAAGTTTCATTTTTAAACTAGGGTAAATACGCATTTCTTAAAGATATGATCAAGAAAAAACCCCTTGTTCGTAAACCGTAGTTTAGATTCAGAGTTATAAAGAAAAGCATCACGAAATCTCAAATCATTAAACTATTGATGGGTGCGTACAATCAAGCCTTCGCCTTCCCACAAACCGATAAAGTACCCAAAAAACGTTTAATCCATAAGTGTAAGTCAAAGCTTAATGAGTTCCCCCAAAATACCATACATAACAATACACATACAATGTATACACACAAGGCCTACAATACAAGGTTGGACCGCCCCTTTACCATTTCCTTCCCGAGCTAATAGCCATCCACTGGAACAGGACCATTTGAAGTTTATGCAACAAGTAAAGGGTATTCCAATAAATACCCCTTTCATTGATTTGTTATCTAAAGTTCCCGAGTATGCCAAGTTTTTGCAAGATTTAATCAATACTCGCCAGAAGCTACAGAAGAATTCCAATGTGATTCTAAGTGAGCAGAGTTCTAAATTGATAATGGGAGAGTTATCAAAGAATATGGGAGATTCTGAACACCTCACTCTTCCATGTGAATTTGGGAATAATTTGAAGACGTATGCTTTAGCTGATTCTGGGGCTAGCATAAATATAATGCCTTACTCATTTTATCGAAAGCTCAATATTCCAAAGTTGAAGGCTACAAGAATGACAATTCACATGGCAATCATCCAGCGACACATCCTAGGGGTATTGTGGAAGATATTTTAGTGAAAATTAGGAAATTCGTGTTTCCAATGTACTTTGTCATGTTAGACATGAAAGAAGACAACAATGTCCCAATTATTTTTGGTCACGCTTTACTAAATACTGCTAGAGCCTTGGTTGATATTCACGAATCCAAACTTACCTTGAGAGTTGGAGATGATGTAGCTACTTTTGGAGTAGAAGATGGTTTCCAAGGGAATGATGTTAACGGTGAAGTTTTCAATGTGGATGAAGAGAATGAACTTGGAGAATTAGAAAAGCTTATGGAAGAAGAGAATCGACAAGTCAACCGCACCAAACCGAGAGCATCTGTTCCTATGGTCTTTCAAGTTATTGCTTATAATACTCCAACATCTTGGGTGAGTACAGATAGTGAAGAATTGGTGTCCAGTGATGAAGAAGATGTTACTTGTAACTTAAGGAGTTCAATTGTTGAAAAGAGGATGGTGCCCGTGGAGCTTAAAAATGAAGAAGTTAAACATATGGAAAATAAGGGAATTAAAAGAAAGCTCGAAGAAGGTAATGCGAAGGGTAAGAAAGAAAATTCCAAAAAGGTTTATCTTAGACGAGTCCAAACATATAAAAGGAAATGGAAGGAGCCAAAGGTGAAAATGGTGATGGATACTCCGAAAAATTCAATGTAAGGTGGCACGGAGTCTGGCTCATGACTCCAATAAAAACAAGCGCTTCTCGGGAGGCAACCTGAGTTTGGTTTGAATTTCTTTTCATTTTTTAACTTAGTTTAATTTCCTTTAGTTGAGTTGTAGGATAATTAATCATTGAACTATCTTAATTATTTAAGAAATTTGTGAAAATCAAGTGTGGGGTCCTAAACAAAATTGAGTGGTAAATAAATTAAGTTTTTTATATTAAAAACGTACATTTGAAGTATAAAACCTCAATTCCATATCATGGGTTAAAAGCCCACCTCGTGGAAAAAGGAAGTAGATCGATTAGTCTCGGCCCATCATACGAGCCCACGACGTGGAATTTAAAAAGCACGGGGAAGGGGGGGGGACCAGTTTATACTAAACACTTTGACCATTCCTTGTTTTTTTACTCTTTACCCGCACGGACGAAAAACTCAAGCCCCACACTCAATTTTCTGCCACTTTCTATCATTTTCTTCCAAAAATTCTTGCATACTTTGTCTCCTAACAATATTTGGTAAGTATTACATCCACTACTCTTATAGTTTTCTTCACATTTTATGCATTTGGTGGTTAGGGTTTTTTCTAGAGATGAAATACCCAAATTGAGTCCATTGGTTGGTTGTTTTCGAATGCATGTGTGATATAAGGCTATAGATTGATGAAATAAACAAACCCCAAGTGAGATTTTAGATAAATTTTGACCACAGTTGGACCATTCCAGAATCCCGTCTCGAACCAGGTCCACGACGTGGAGATGAAACCAACGATGTAGAAACTGGGCGACCAGTTTCCTGTTTTGCTTTTCAATTTGATATCTTGGTTGTTTTGGTTTGTTTTGTTTGTTTTTGGTCATTTCAGGAAAAATGGGTCCTTGAAGGGAAGTTCCTCAAACCTAAGACCCTATTGATGTGGCAAGTATTCACCCGCTATATCGGTTTTCGTAAAATCTTTCCCGTGAAATGTTAAATAATTATGAAAATCGTTTGGGATGGTTATATAACTGTGACTTTGTAGTTGCTCCCACTGTGGATTGGGCGTGGTTACGCGAGGTTGGTATGGTTATGGAGTTGGAGAGATATTGGACAAAAGTGTTTGTGGGGGATGGCTTTTCATTTACTTGCAACGGGTGGAGGAATCTATTTTCTATTCAAGAACCCATTTATCGGGAATTATTAGTGGAGTTCTTTGCCACCGTGAGTTTTGAGGATAACACCGTCGATCCAAACTACAACTGACACTTGCTTTTAGACTGGGAGGCGTGTATCGCGAATGCAGTCTTCGGGAATTCACATGGCGCATGGGACTCTATACCGAGGAGGATACACTCTCACCATTTTTTGTTCTATTCTTGCAGGGGTGTGTTCTGGACTTCACCTCCGAGATTTTTGATGTCCAGTTTTGGAGGACTATTTCGAATCGCGAGTACAATTCTAGTGATGCATGCGAAGGACAAATTTGGAATCCCGTGTATCATTTTTTACAGCACCTCATTACCTTCACGATCAGTCATAAAAATCATGGAGATAAAGTGCCTCTTCAAAACTTGTTTCATTTGTGGAGCATAATCACCCCCGGAGTTTTTTGTGACATTCCGTATATGCTTGAGCGATTTATGGGTATAAAGGCAACTAACTCTAGACCCGATAGTCCCATCACGGGTGGACACTTAGTTACCCGACTTGTCCGGTCTTATGGATTCTTAACTCCTAAGTTTATTAGGAATCTCACGGACTTTCAGGATAGTGACTTAACTATACAATTTTTGAGTGTCGTGCGGGTTGTAGTGAATGTTGGAGGAGTTTATGTGATACCACCGGAGGATGAAGAACAACAAATAGGGAAACAAGTAGAACAACCTCGGCCTAGGCGGAGGAATGTGAGACCCCGAGGAGAGAGGGGACGACCACAACAACCACCTCAACCATTTGAGGGTGGTATATCGTCCGATCCGTTTCAAAGTCGGGTTGGTTTATATTTGGACAATCTTCGTGGAGGTGTCAACTATAACACTCAAATGCTCGATGCTTTATCTATACATTTGAATATGGAGCGACCTCCCACGATACCACCTCATTGCCCGTATATTCCAACATGGGAAGAGCTATGGACAAGACAAGGAGATGGGGTAGGAACTAGTGGAGCTTGAGGTGATGACGATGATTATTCGTTTTTATTTTTATGTTTTCATTTGGTTTTTTAACTTGTTTGTTTATCCTTTTATTTTTTTGGAACTTGTAACTGGATGATGGATGATTATTTCCTTTTCTTTTCTATAACTTGTTTTGTTGCATATTTTGTGAGTTTTCGTGAGCGAGAAGTTAAGAGTTAGAAGTTTTCGAGAGAGGCCGTGTCATTTAGAGTTATGAGCCGATACCCACAATCTTAGATAAGTGTGCAGTTAATCGAGAGAGAAGCGAGTTATAGAAGAGTCACAAAATATCCAGTTAAGAAGGGTCTTAATTTATTAAGACACAAGTTCACATTACACCCATTTAAAGAAGAAGTGATTTATGTGATGCCTAGTTTCCATGACGTGGACACCAAAAACACGTCGTGGATTGAGTTTAATTCATGAATTCAGATAACAACATTAATCGAAGCCATGTCATGTCTTCCTACACCACGACGTGGAATGCAGAAGTTACATTTTTCTTGTTCTCTACACCATGCGATGTGGCGTATGCTTTCCTACATTAGTTCATTATGCTTTGAAGCTTTTCTACACTACATTTGTTGAAGATTAAAGTCTCGGATTCATATTTTTCCGACACATTTACGTATTTCACTTATTAAAGATCCAAGTTCATATTTGAAGAAAGTCCAAGTTCAAGATGTTGAAGTTTTCCACACTATGAAGAATCGATCTCGTCACTTCTACCCAGGGGAGTCTGTTCCTTTTTCTCCCTTTTATTGCTTTCAATTTGTTTTATACATATAATGAGGGCATTGTATGTAATAAGTGTGGGGTAGGGGGTTGAGAAAGTAAATTGCTAGAAAATTACTAAAAATTTAAAATTTAGAAAAATTTAGAAATGGATTTGAAATAATAATCTAAAAAATTGAATCTAGTAATAGTTTAGACTTAAGTTGCTAGTGTTATGTAGTATGATCCAATGCGAGCTCAAATGTTTAATTGAGCCAATACATGTTATAGTATATTTGTGGCTTTTTAAGTCTTAATGAAAACTCATGAGATATGAAAAGCTAATCTGGTAGTTTATATGGCATAATATGTTTTGCAGCCTAAACCCAAAATCTCTCCAGGAAAGCTTATGTAGTCACTGTACATAGAGTAATAGCTTTAACCAATAATGGTTGAAGTTAGGCTCCCTTGCTTAAGAATATAGGATTTGAACGAAAAAAATGAGAAATTGAAAAAAAAAATTACCAAAAAGTTGAAAGAATTTTGGAGCAGTGAAGTATGAAATCCAAAAATCAAAATTCTGAAGAATCAAAAAGTTGAAGATATCAAAAATCAAATAAAAAGGTGGTGAATTCAAAGAAATTAAATATCAATTATTAAAAGAAGTGAAGAATTCCAAGAGCTTCATTGTGGTATCTAAAGTTTTAATTTCTAGATTATGTATGCTTGGGTCGCTTGACCAAAAATACCTTGCGGTTAAGAAAGATTTATGAGGATTGATTCGAAGGGTTGTAGAAATGAGTATCGTATAAGCTATGGGGGTGAAGGTTCATAAGGATTGTGAGTATTTAGGATTAGAGAAGTTATTAGGACCTTAGATACAAATATGTGCATTGAGGTATTCGTATAATGGCTGAGTTCAAAATGGATTGTTCTATGTGATGCTAATGATGAAGGTTTGAATTAAAAATAATTAGTTTTGCTTGAGGGAAAACAAAGGATAAGTGTGGGGTATTTTGATATTGCAATTTTTATACATACTTTTAGGCATTATCTGAATACATTTTTATACATATTTTGGTTATCTGCATAGAATAATGGTACTTATAAGATTAAATTGTATTTTGCAGCTAAAAGAAGTCATTTTGAAGAATAAGGACTACAAGTGACAGAAGAAGGAACTATGGAGGCTTGGAAGACTAAAGAAAAGAAAACCCACGAAAACAACTTGATCGACGTCGTGAACATCTCTTACACAACATGGAATGGAAAATTCTGGAAGATGAGTATGCGCAAAGTCGAAATCCTTGTCCAATAAGGATTCTATCCTTGCTCGATAAGGATTCTTTCACGCACACAACGTGGAGTCGTAATCCACGATGTGGAATGCAATTTCATGATAAGTATATATATATATATATATATATGTGTGTGTGTGTGTGTGTATATATATATGTATGTATGTATATATATATATATATATATATATATATATGTATATATCTTTGACACTTATGTTTTTAAGAGGTTGGCTGGAGATTAGAAGTTCCAGAAGACGAATTTCAGAAAGAATTTAGAGAGAAATCAAGCATTAGTATTGGAGAAGAATAGGAAGATCATTACTTTGATTTTGATTTGGTACAATTCATTATGTAATTATTAATGGAACTCGTGTGTTTTATTTTAGCTATGAGTAACTGAATTTAGCTACTTCTGTTAGCTAGATGAAGCTGAAACTCATGTTTTGGTTATATTAATTTAGACTTTTCTGGTTGGTTAATGTCTTGTGTTTGATTGTTTATACCTAGCATGTTTAATTTGATACAAGATTTCTTTAAGTTCATATTATGTGTAGTTAATGACCATTAATCTACATGAATGTGATTACCTAGTAATTTAGTGAACATTAAATTATTAGAGCTAAAGATCAAACCAATCTTAGATAAGTAATTGAAATATTGAATTTGGCTATGCCGGAGAACTCATATTATCACCATAATTGTGTTTGTCAACTCAATCTTACATAGCTCCAATCCTATCTAATAATTGATTATGTGTTAAATTATGTATGACCATGCATACGTCTACATGAATTGGTTCAATATTAGTAAATTTGGAATTGGATTGCTAATATATTTTAATTGGTAACCAACGAGAATTGTCCTAATGAATAGTTAAACCATTGAGGGAAGGTGAATTCTAGCTAACAAACGTGTTTTTATTATTTGATTGAATTGTGTTAAGAATTTAAGTTTATCTAAACTTGCAAAATTAGATAAAAACCCCTTTTTTACTTTTGTTAGAATTTTAGATTAATTTAATAGTAAGTAGGTTAAATAATTAATTTCGTTCCCTATGTTCGATACCCGACTTTTGTGTTATACTATTTACGAGGGGTACACTGCTTGGCTCGAATAGCTAGCAGGAGAGTTAGTAAAATTAGGTGTAGCTATTTGCACGCATCATCAAGGCCTTTGGATGAATTAACAACTCACTAACGCATTGACTTTAGGTATTTATCTTTTATCTTTTATGTTTTATCTAAATCCTTCCTAGGGATTTCCTATAATTATCACATTAAAAATATTTTATCATATATTTGATAGTTATAATCTTTTATCTTAATCATTCTTAGAGATTTCCTATAACTATCACAATATAAATCTTTTATCTTATATTTTCTAATTATAATATTTGATCTCATAATTAGTTTGTATATATAAGTATTCATATATATATATATATATATATATATATATATATATATATATATATATATATATATACCCTAGTTATGGTTACTTGAAAACATGATATTTGGGCGGAGTAACAACTAAGTACATTGCATATCCTTATATTTGACCAGCATAACTTTTAGGTACTACGTTATTCTAGTAAATGTGGCCATTATAACATCTAGGTATTATCTCTTCGTAGACTATCAAGCATCATATATCTTAGGCATAATATCATAGCTTAACACTAGGCATAGTATCTACAGCTACGTTATCCTAAGGCTTTAAGCTTTACAAAATGATTTGATATTTATAACGATAAAAATATTTTGATAAAACCAATTGGTAAGCTTGTATCCCCCCCAACTCGTAAAACATTTAAAATAGTGAAAATAAGGTCTTTGTACTCACCTTAGCAATGCATTTTGAAGCATCCGAGCCATTGCATCCGAAGCTTTGTGTCATCGAGAGGATTTCCGATACGAATTGAGAGGTATAGAGAGAGTGTTTGGGATGAGGAAAATCAGAAAATAAGCACCTCTATTTAGAGGGGTTGTGCGCATGACACACTTCATGTGTGGCGTGCACTCGTTTTGTGGCTCCATCCAGAGATTACCACGTGTCACACTTCTTATGGTCAACGTCACCCTAATCTTCGACGAATCTAGCTTCCAGGTGTTCGCTTCAGGCATGACGCGCACCTGACGTGCACTCCTAAATCTTTTATAAAAATTCATATCTTCCTTATATGAATCTTGTTTCTTACCCTCTTTATATATTTGTGTAGTTCTCTTTTAGTACTACAACTTTCCTTAATGCCACGTTGTCAAATTTTGACTTTCATTTTTAACCCGTATTTTATATTTTTTCTATAAATCGTATCTTGTTTCCAAATACACTAACCATCATATAACTTTTTGTTCACTCAATTTTTACCATATTATCATTATCTAACTGGAAAGTACTATCACTATCATCTAATTGATCATATTTTCCTTTAATATGAAAATTTCTATCATTATCATCGGTTGATGCTAATTTTTAGTAACAATTGGTGACGGGAAATTCCCAATTGTTACATAATTGATCACTTATCAAAGGGTTGGTACTTGATAAGATCGGAGTTTGACAGTTGTTGTGGAAGGTACAGTTTATTGGTTATTCGTAGATTATTTGACCAATAGTAGTCGATGACTTGTCTAAGTGGAAGACTGTTGGAAATAGGTGTCCAATGTCATAACTAACTGGTATAACTTTGGAAATAACAACATAATCCTTTTAGGGTTGCACTCAGAAGCTAAAATAGAAAGAAATGGATTTAAGAGAGTGAGATAAATAGTTTATTAATTTATTACAGGTTAATAAATTAATTATAAACTAGTTGAAATTAATTTGGAATTAATTGGAATTAATTAATATTTATTTAAAGGTAGAGGGACTAAAAATTAATTGTTCAATAATTGAGCAAAAGGAACATTCTGGAAACCATACGGGGGTGGACGGTTTTGGAGAGGGTCTAGGAGCCTTCTAGAATCGTTCTTGGTAACAAATAAGGAAATGATTTGAATTAGGATTAAAGCTGATTATTTAATTAATTCGAATCAACTTTATTCGCAAGTTACCTCAGCTATATAGATAACTTCCTGGCCTTCATAAATATGATCCCAACCTTTGCAAGAATGAGAACTCAGTTCTCATAACCTATCTTCTCTCTCCTTAGTTGTCTAGGGTTTTAGACTTTTGGGATTGAGCCTTTACAGGCAACCGAGACTTCAAAATCTTCAAGGGATTCAAAAGTAAATACTATTTTACTTTAAAGGTTAGTAATTCAATCTCTCTTGGCAGTTTAAATTCATAGTTTTGAATGTAGGTTACTATAATAGTAAAACCTGGATCTAGGGTGCATGCACACTTAGGGTTATTAATAGATGCTTTTTTCCCTAAAATTCGTGTATAGATGCATAGTAACCCCTTCAACATAGTGGCAAATGCTTTAAGTAGAAAAGATATGAAGGAAAATAAGTGGTCTATGCCCTTAAGAATTGAAGGGATATCTTCCATTTTTTGTAACGACCATAAAATTTCGACCAATTTAAACTTTTCAGAAACAACCCGATTTCATAAAAATTATTACAAAAAGGTTTTCAATACAATTATTTCAGAGTATCCCCAGAATCACATCACGAAACATAATCATGAGGAGCGGTACGATCACGCCTTTGCCTTGCCACGGTCTCCTGAAGAACCTGAAAAACATTAAACCACAACTGTAAGACCGAGAGCTTAGTGAGATATCCCCAAAATACCAACCACATATACCATACACGCATAACATGCCATATCATAACAGAACACATAACAGCCATGCACTTCGGGTCTACTGTGTGACTGGTCCGCCGCACCAGCCTTCAGTCCACCTGGTCCACCCTCTGAGTCTAACCACATACATCGAGTCTACAGTATGATTGGTCCGCCCGCACAGGGCCTTCAATCCACCTGTTCCACTCTCTGAGTCTACAGTATGACTGGTCCGCCCGCACTAGGCCTTCAGTCAGCCTGGTCCACTCTCCGAGCCTCGGCACGTCTGGTCCGCCCTCTTGGGGCCTACAGCCTATCCGGACCACTCGCTGGGCCTTCGGGATAACCGGTCCGCCCTGGGTATGTTGGCCTACAGCACAAAGCAGGTCCCGCCTCAACCCAACCCCAGTCCAACAACCATGTGCACATAAACATTCAATCATATAACATATCACATCCAATCAAACCGATCTAACAGATCACATAGCATAGCATCATCCTAACCAGGATACCGACCTAACCGATCATTAGCATAGCATCATCCTATATACCAGGATACCGACCTTAACCAGGTCTCTAACATATACCATCCTAACTACCAGGATACAACACAATAAACAAAACATAACAACGATACCCGGATCACAATCCGATAAAAGGGCTGGCCTTGGTGCCTTAGACCCTGTCGATATAGTGAGGATAACTCACCTCGCAACTGCCGACTGAACAGATAAACCCAAGCTGCTCCGACCACTGATACGATCTCCAACACTGGCCAACACCAAAACTCTGAACTTAAAACAAAAGCCAACAATTACCAAAATGCCCCTGGAAATCAACTGGTCAACCCTTGGTCAAAGTCAAAGTCAAAGTCAACCCCTGACTGACTCTACTCGCCGAGTCAACCCGATGACTCGCCGAGTCCCCATGCACAGAACTTCCCCAATCCGCGACTCAACTCGCCGAGTCACCCCGAGACTCGTCGAGTCCAACAACTCTGAGTCCTTTCACACTCGACTCACCGAGTCGTCCCTTGACTCACCGATTCACATATCAACCAGAAGAAAGGTTAGGACCTCACGACCAGACTCGCCGAGTCCAAGAATAAACTCGCCGAGTCCAAAGCTATCTGCAACCAACTCGCCGAGTTGTTCTTCCAACTCGCCGAGTTCCAGCCTATCTTCAAGCAACTCGCCGAGTACACCCGTGTAACTCAACGACTACCTCTAGATCTGAATCCATACAGAGGCTTTCCAAGCCATGCAGTTGATCCAAAACGTAGATCTACCCTTCTATAACTCATCCATCACGTAAAGTGGCAAACTTTACGTGAATCCAAAGAGGTCTAGGCATTTACACTCTAGGGCTAGGGTTTGGGACAAGATGGCTTCACCAAAAACTCAAGAACAAGGACTTTAATGCACTCTAGACCTTCTCCATTCCAGATCTGAGGTAGCAACCTCAGATCTAACCTTCAAACTCGAAACACCACAAACCAAACTTTCCACACACTTCAAAATGCTGAATCCAGAAGAATAACAGCCCAAGAAACGAAGTAATACCTCAAAAGGAAGCCCCAACAGAAGAGAAATCCAAATCTTAGCAAAGCCCCTTGCTCCAAGCCTCCTAACTCTCCAAGAACTCCTCCAAAATCTCTTCTCCAAGGTTCAAATGCACTCAAATCCCTCACAATCGCGTCTTAGGGTTTTCTGGACTTCAAGAGAGGGTAAAGAGGCTGGGGGAAAGGTATAATGTCCTTTATATAGGGCTCATCCTCCGAAATTAGGGTTTTCTCCACTCAGCGCCTACTCGCCGAGTCCATCCTACGACTCGTCGAGTTGGCCACTTAACACGCGACCAGAGTCGCGACCCTACTCGCCGAGTCCATTCGTGGACTCGCCGAGTTTCCCTTTCCCATTTACACTTTTAGCCCTTCAACTCTACTCCTGATATTCCGGGATGTTACAATTCTCCCCACTTAAATTAGGCTTCGGCATCGAAGCCTGCAGCAATACAACTCCAGAACTACTCTCGCAATGCACCACCTGGCATTAACCAGACCATGTTCCTCAAAACACAACCTCCGAAATCCAAAATTCAATTTTCCTTCACGCGGTGTTCTCACCATCGCTTCAAGCTGGCCACTGGCCTCGCCCTCTGACAACCACACTTACCAACTTATCAACTGAGTATCATTCCATGATACTTCACCCGTTCCAAATCACTACAATCACTCGACTCAACGGGTTAGAAATAACCATGAACCACCGGAATTTCCCAGTCTGAGCCCAACTTTATCCATTCCAAGTTAACAGGATGAAACATCCTTCAGCCTCAGAGCAACTCCCATGAGTTTCTCCACCGCAATCTCATACCCATGCTGAACTGGCTCTAGCATCTTCGGGTTGGGAAAACCCAATACACTGACAACACCTCCAAACATCCCCCAGGATGAATTTCCACCATATACATAAATCCTTGATCGAAATCAAACTAGAAATCCAAGATACCATTCCTGCATTCCTTCCGATCCTCAGCAAACATTCAACCCGGATGTGATTCCATACCACAGCCGCAGACACACTGCTCATCAACCATGATTGGAACACCCCAATATTAACTCTGCACTACTGCTTTCCCTTCCGTGAACTTACACTCCCTCTCGGAGCTACATTCCTTTCCCTTTCCTTACCAAGGAAATCCACTTGGCCGCCTTGTCACTATGACAAGTGCCACAGTGTTCACCCAATACTACACCATTCTCTTATAGCATAACCGCTATCCCATGCACCACACATGCTCTGGACCCACTCGCAAGGACTCTCAAGTCCATGGTCTACCTTCCACTTACCAAGATCAATACCCGGGGCCAGATCTTCTGCCGTTAACACGTCGCGATATGCTCAATCCATATCTTCATACCGATCTCTCAACACAAGTAGAGTCTTCAGCATGATTGGACCGCCTTTCCAGGCCTTCAGCCCATCTGGACCACTCTCGGAACCTTCAGCAGGTCTGGGCCGCCCTCCAGGGCCTTCAGCCTGTCTGGACCGTTCCCCGAGCCTTCGGCCTGACTGGTACGCCCACCGGCCTTTAGTCTATTCGGACCGCTCAACCAGCATCCAACATCCTAAATTATCTCTCCGGGAAAAACTCTCCCATGCATATTGTTCTAGCCCTCTAGGGGTTCCGAACTCTATCTCCACCCTACATACTCAATCCCGGCCCGATCCCAGGCTTTCCACAAACAATCACCCTTGGTCTGTATCCCGCCCTGAATACTTGTCACTTACTCATACCAGCCTATACTCTTGGCTGACAGAACCACTGCTGAATTCCAAGAAGCTAACAACCTCTCATGACCATCGATCTTTCGGAGAATTTCCAATTCTCCCCCACTTAGAGCACTGATTATCAACCACCGGTCGCCATCACCGACCTTCCTTATCAACCCTACACAACACAATCCCTTACACGTGATCTGTTTCCCACTAGAACGAGCAACCTTCACAAAATCACATATCAACATAAATCATCTCGGCTCAAAAGAAGTCCGACCTTCTGCAATCACTCCTCAGACTGCAGATGATACCCGACATTTAGACTAAAGGCCAAATTCCCACTAATAACCCTCATGAACGATAACCAATGAAATTCCCAACACCAAACCCTTAACCATACCATAACCCGCAAGGAACAACAAATACAATACCAGAAATCACACAACAAGACTAGCAGGTATACAATACTCCACAATAATCATAAGATAACAAGACATCAAGCAAGAAACATACCCGCAGCTGCATCCGGCACTGCCCTGACCTCCTCTGCTGTAAGCTGAAAAGCACGAACCTAAGCCCTTGGGGGCTCCGCTCCACCCTGACCTCCGTCCGTGATCCTCAATGTGGCCGGTGCTGGAGCCTGCACCGGTCCTGCAGCAAGCTGTGGACAGTTGACCCTCAAGTGTCCAACCTGATGACAATGATAACAAATCCTCAAATCCCGACCCGGGGCTGCCTGCCGACAATCCCTAGCATAGTGCCCCTCCTTTTCGCACTTGCGTCATGCACCACCAGACCTACAGACCCCGGTGTGACCCTTCCCACACTTCCCACAAGTGTGGCTGCTCTGATCTCCTAATCTAAAATCAACGGTCTTGGACCGTTTCGGCGCCGGCTGCGACTGCACCGGAGCCTGCCTCAGCTCTCGCAACTGCAACTCAATTTCCAACTCACGCCGCCTGGCGGCCTCCTGCAACTCCAAAAAAGTCTCGCACCTCTGCGTAGACACGAACTGCCTGATATCCCTCTTGAGCATACTCAGATATCGGGACATCTGAGCCTGCTCCGAAGCGAACTCAGGCAAAAACACCTCCCTTTTAGTGAACATCCTGGTGATCTCCGTCACCGACTCTGAATCCTGCTTCAGCTCCAGGAACTCCTGAGCCAACCTCTCTCTCTCTCTCTCAACCCGCGGAACATAACGAGTACTGAACATCTCCCGGAACTGATCCCATGAAACCGCAGCTCTCTGCGCATCCGAATACGACCCCGTGGTCAATCTCCATCAATCCTTCGCCCCGAGCCTTAACAGGTTCAGAGCACACCTCACCCTTTGATCAGCAGGGCACGAACACGTGAAGAAACACCCCTCCACGTCCGACAACCATCTCATAGCAACAATCGGGTCCTGAACCCCGTCGAAGGTAGGAGGCTTCGTATTATCGAAGTCCCGATACTGAAAACCCCGACCAGCTCCTCCCCCTGCCGCTGCTACAGTCGCTGTAGCCGCCGCGGCAGCCGTCTCTGTGAGGGCCGCATAGCGCTCATCGAAATACTCAACCATGACGGTCTTGATCGACCCAAACAGTTCCGGCAGCTCGGCCCAGAACAACGCAGCAACCTCATCATGCAGGATCTCACGAATCCTAGCATCCAACTCGCCTATGCTCATCTGACCAATAACCTCGGGCGGTACTGACCCGCCCTGAACTCCCTCTCCTGCTCCCGATCCTGACCCGGATCCACTCCCAGCATGCCTCGGAATCTCCATACTGAAAAACACTGCAAGATCTCAGATACTTCCCACTAACCCGGGAACCTACTCCCAATCCAACCCTAGGGGTCATGGTTTCCCTGATACGCGTATGGGTCCTGTGCTTTCAGTAGTACAGGCCCATACTACCTTCCACACCTACCCATATTTGTATTAAGTACTACCACAACACCCTAGTGAAAAACATGCATAACAAGCACTCAACCCTCACTCCTAGAGGAACATTGGAAATCTCCCACAAAGGAAACCCTAGGCTAACAGGCATCATAAATTAGGCAACATTATCATGAAATCCTGAAGATCCCTAGCCTAGTACTAGCATGCTGTTCTATCAAAGCTCAAAACAAATATCATGTATGGTATTTTGGGGTTACTTACTGGCTCCGGCTGATCGTACCTCCGCGTCCTCCTTTACTCATTTTGAAAACCATTTTAAATTCTCTTTTGAAAACCCTCCTCGATTTGAGACTGGATTCACACAAATGTTCCTCCAATTCACTCAAACTAAGGCTCTGATACCAACTTGTAACGACCATAAAATTCCAACCAATTTAAACTTTTCAGAAACAACCCGATTTCATAAAAATTATTACAAAAAGGTTTTCAATACAATTATTTCAGAGTATCCCCAGAATCACATCACGAAACATAATCATGAGGAGCGGTACGATCACGCCTTTGCCTTGCCACGGTCTCCTGAAGAACCTGAAAAACATTAAACCACAACTATAAGCCCGAGAGCTTAGTGAGATATCCCAAAAATACCAACCACATATACCATACACGCATAACATGCCATATCATAACAGAACACAGAACAGCCATGCACTTCGGGTCTACTGTGTGACTGGTCCGCCGCACCGGCCTTCAGTCCACCTGGTCAACCCTCCGAGTCTAACCACATACATCGAGTCTACAGTGTGATTGGTCCGCCCGCACCGGGCCTTCAATCCATCTGGTCCACTCTCTGAGTCTACAATATGACTGGTCCGCCCGCACTGGGCCTTCAGTCAGCCTGGTCCACTCTCCAAGCCTCGGCACGTCTGGTCCGCCCTCTTGGGGCCTACAACCTATCCGGACCGCTCGCTGGGCCTTCGGGATAACCGGTCCTCCCTGGGTATGTTGGCCTACAGCACAAAGCAGGTCCCGCCTCAACCCAACCCTAATCCAACAACCATGTGCACATAAACATTCAATCATATAACATATCACATCCAATCAAACCGATCTAACAGATCACACAGCATAGCATCATCCTAACCAGGATACCGACCTAACCGGTCACTAGCATAGCATCATCCTATATACCAGGATACCGACCTTAATCAGGTCTCTAACATATACCATCCTAACTACCAGGATACAACACAATAAACAAAACATAACAACGATACCCGGATCACAATCCGATAAAAGGGCTGGCCTTGGTGCCTTAGACCCTGTCGATATAGTGAGGATAACTCACCTCGTAACTGCCGACTGAACAGATAAACCCAAGCTGCTCCGACCACTGATACGATCTCCAACACTGGCCAACACCAAAACTCTGAACTTAAAACAAAAGCCAACAATTACCAAAATGCCCCTGGAAATCAACTGGTCAACCCTTGGTTCAAGTCAAAGTCAAAGTCAACCCCTGACTGACTTAACTCGCCAAGTCCAACAACACTGAGTCCTATCACACTCGACTCACCAAGTCATCCCTTGACTCACCGATTCACAGCTCAACCAGAAGAAAGGTTAGGACCTCACGACCAGACTCACCGAGTCCAAGAACAAACTCACCGAGTCCAAGGCTATCTGCAACCAACTCGCCGAGTTGTTCTTCCAACTCGCCGAGTTCCTGCCCATATTCTACCAACTCGCCGAGTTCTAGCCTATCTTCAAGCAACTCGCCGAGTACACTAGGCCTGTCAAAAAAACCCAAAACCCGTTCTACCCACCCGACCCGTTCCGAATTCGGGTAGAATAGGTCGGGTAGAACGGGTAACGGGTATGAACATTCGGGTAATAGGTTAACCCGATAATAATATAGGTCGGGTTTTAGGTATGAATATTTATTTTCGGGTATACCCGAATACCCGAATTCGTTTTTTTAAATAATACCAGATATACAATGCAGTCACGTACGCACACTTCAAATAAAACAAAACCCTTCGTTTCCTTCATATGAACGACAACTCGACAGTCAACGCAAACTTGCAAAGGGAATACGACGTTGAAGCTGAAGTCCTGAACCGTCATCGCAATTCTCAGTTTCTCACTATCGCACGGAATGGAATTAAAAAAGTACATAATATATTATAATGATTTGTATTGTTATTATATATATACTTGTTAATTGTATGGAGTATTTTCCTGCCCGATTCTTTATTAAACCAACCAACATGTAAAAATAAAAAAATAAAGAAAAAAAATTATCAATAAGTGTCATTCAAGAAATTTTCGGGTATATCCGATAATTACCCGACCCGACCTCAAACCCGAATACCCGAAAACCCGAATTACAATATAGGTTGGGTATCGGGTATTATTTTCTTAAGGAAATACCCGTTCTACCCAACCCGTTCTACCCGAAACTCGAAAATTTTACCCGTTCGACACCCCTAGAGTACACCCTTGTAACTCGCTGAGTACCTCTAGATCTGAATCCGTACAGAGGCTTTCCAAGCCATGCCGTTGATCAAAAACATAGATCTACCCTTCTACAACCCGTCCATCACGTAAAGTGGCAAACTTTACATAAATCCAAAGAGATCTAGGCATTTACACTCTAGGGCTAGGGTTTGGGACAAGATGGCTTCACCAAAAACTCAAGAACAGGGACTTTAATGCACTCTAGACCTTCTCCATTCCAAATCTGAGGTAGCAACCTCAAATCTAACCTTCAAACTCGAAACACCAGAAACTAAACTTTCCACACACTTCAAAATGATGAATCTAGAAGAATAACACCCAAGAAACGAAGTAATACCTCAAAAGGAAGCCCCAACAGAAGAGAAATTTGAATCTTAGCAAAGCCCCTTGCTCCAAGCCTCCTAACTCTCCAAGACCTCCTCCAAAATCTCTTCTCCAAGGTTCAAATGCACTCAAATCCCTCACAATCGCGTCTTAGGGTTTTCTGGACTTCAAGAGATGGTAAAGAGGCTAGGGTAAAGGTATAATGTCCTTTATATAGGGTTCATCCTCCGAAATTAGGGTTTTCTCCACTCAGCGCCTACTCGTCGAGTCCATCCTGCGACTCGCCGAGTTGGCCACTTAACACGCGACCAGAATCGCGACCCTACTTGCCGAGTCCATTTGTGGACTCACCGAGTTTCCCTTTCCCATTTACACTTTTAGCCCTTCAACTCTACTCCTGATATTTCGGGATGTTACATTTTTGATGTGAAATAGGCACAAGTTATTGAAGATTAAGTGAAGTTTTCAAGCTAGTTGGGGTCTTCTCTCCTAAAAAGAGAGAGATCAATAAATGAGAGGGTAAAGCACCATAGATGGTGATTCAAAAGGTTTGAGGGAGACTTTATGTTAGATATTGAAGACTAAGTGAATTTTTCAAGATATGTATCCTTCCTTGAAGTATAGGAGGTATAATCTCTTATTCTCTTCTCTATCTCTACATTCTAGGGTTTTAAGAGTCAACCTCAAATTCGATTTCTAGGTTTAAATTCAAGAATCATTGTAGTTTTTGATTGATAATCCACCTTTAGATCATTACTCCATTAACAACTCACTATGTAGTTGCTTGATTTCAGGTTTTGATGAGGTTTTTGGGTAAATTCAAATACTAGCATTAGGAAACTAATTTTAGTTGATAATTGATGTTGTTTAGTAGATTCAAATGCTTGAAATGTATTATATATATCATCACGAGGTTGCCATTTAATCAAAAAATGGTTAAATTCCATCTCTAATAATGGAATTGGGTGTTTTGAACCCAAATCTCATGAACTAGTTGTACATGTGTGTCATAACTAGCCTTTTTGGCTAGGAAATTTCATCCTCAAGTAAGCAAGGACTATTGTGAGACTTGTGCTAATACACCTAAGTGTTCAATATGAGTTCCTAAGGAGCCATATAGTGTTAGAATGCAAATCTCTCCAATTATGCGTAATCTCTCAAAGAATAGTGAATCTCTCCCGAATCTCTCCAAGTATAGAGAATCTCTCCCAAATCTCTCCAAGTATGCGAAATCTCTCCAAGAATAGTGAATCTTTCCCAAATCTCTCCAAGTATAGTGAATCTCTCCCAAATCTCTCTAAGTATGCGAAATCTCTCCAAGAATAGTGAATCTCTCCCAAATCTCTCTAAGTATAGTGAACCTCTCCCAAATCTCTCCAAGTATGCGAAATCTCTCCAAGAATAGTGAATCTCTCCCAAATCTCTACAAGTATGTGAAATATCTCCCAAATCTCTCTCAAATCTCTCTAAGTACCTTTCTCAGTCGAAAACAACTCAAAACCGGAAAGAGGAAACCCCAAAAGGACCCTCTTGGTCCTGAACCTCTTTGTCGGAACCCTATTGGTCCGGAACCTCTTAGTCTGGAATTTCTTCTAAGGGAGCCAAGAGGAAGCTCATCTCGGAAGCCTCTCATCTGGATAGGTTCGCAGCTCCGGAAGTTCTTACCCCACCTCGGTTCGGAAGCACCTGGTCTGTCCGGACCGCTGACCCGCTCCTAACTTCGGAATCCGAGAAAAGCCTTCCGGAAGTTCATGTTTGCTTAGGAACTTCACTATTTGCTCCGGAACTCCCTGCCAACCACTTCGGACCCTCGCAGCCTTAATCCTTCCCTCCGAAATTTGGGATATAGCACTGGAATGCTAAGAAGAGCTTCGGAATTCGCATAAGGGCTCCAAATTTCACCTTTTAGCTCCGTATTTTGGACTATTCCGGAACTTTTCTTCATTTTGGGGTATTTTGAGTTCGGGAATCCCACCAAACTCGTGTTTTTCTTAACTAAGACCCCTAAAACCTTTATTTTATGCCAAATTTAATTATTTAAATTATATTTACATAAAATAAAAGTTTAGGATTTAGGAAAACCTTATCCTAAATCAAGAAAAGGACAAGGAAGTTGACTTTGTGATTTGATGAAATCCTCATTTCCCACGCAAATCACAGTATTCCATGCTTTACCCACCAAATATCCATGCATGGACCACCAGATCCCCATGCACCAACGATTCCTCTCTTTTCTTATACTCCAAAGCAACGACAGTGAAGGAGTTTAGACTCCACACACACACACACACACACTCTCTCTCTCTCTCTCACTTTTCCCATTTTCTCTTAAAACTCATCTTCAGGGCAAGAATAATGATCTTGCTGGAAGGGAAAATATTCTCAATTTCTCCCTGGAGTTGAAAGGTAAATTCCTCCACCCACCTAATATTTTATTATATTTCAAGATGAATCCATATTATTTTATTCATGATAATATGTGATGATCATCCTTAGGAAAGCGTCTCTCCTAGGGAAGTTCCTCATCTCAGCAAGAGTTTAAGCTTGAGATCTTCACTCCATCACTCCAAACAACTCATCAACCAACTCAAGGTGAGCTTCAAACCCCACATTTTTCAATGTTTTATTGTTTTTGAGGGAGAGTACAAGTCAAATCTTTCCTAAACTCTTAAATGATTGCATATATACGTATGTTGGTATGTGTGTGTGAAATATTATTAAATTAATATTTTAGTAATATACTCATGAACGTAAGATTTCTCAATTTCATAGAGAACAGATGATACTTTGTACAAAAGAGCCTTTCAACTATTGGGTGTGTCCAACTTAACCCCTTTATCTATGCTTTTATGTCAAGAGATATAAGTTATAAAAAGGGATCTTGATAAATGGACACCATTTCTAGTAATTTTTGAAAAAGGAAACTTTGTGACTATTTGCAAAGTATCCGGGAGTCTTTTATAAATATTCTATATATCAAGAAAATATCAAATAGAGCCTTTATGACAGAAATATTTGCATGTCATAAGCTGTTGTCATAGAACCTCCAAGAACATAAGTAATGCTCTATATGTCATAAAACATAAAATGCATGTCATAACCTGCAGTTATAAATTTATATAAATTATAACTTGACACTTTTTCTCTTGACTAAAATGACTCATTTTTCAATAAACGAAAAGGAACGAACACGAGCACCCAGTTAACGATCACAATCAACGATATGGAACGAGAACGATATGTCTATTCAATGAGTACGAATTTCATTATTTATCTAACAAACAATGGATCTCTAACGATTGCTCAAAAGGTTGTTAATATTATAGTCAGACAAATCTCAAAAGTACCTAAATATAAAAATATTAGTGTACGTCTAAGTCCTGTAAGGAGTTATAGCCAGAGTCTCCTAGAGGGAGAGCGGGAATTTGTGTATAGATCTATACGTGGTTGACACCACGCACCTTCGTTGTTCGCTACAACTAGACATGCCAGTCTAGGGTAACAAATGTCTTTTCCAAACCGAAGGCATCTGAGAAACGCCAAAACAGGCACTCCGTCAGATTAGTATGATTATAACGACTCACTAAAATATGTTATATTAAATAGAAATTTATGTAAGGAAAACCTCATAAATAAATTTTGGCATGTTGTGTTGACTGCCCTATACATGATAGGTGATGGTCCGCATTTGTTACGTTAAATGTCCTTTCTTTTCGCCATGTAGAATGTCCACAATTGTCATGTTGATTCTTTCTCCTAACAAGTATAGAGTCGTAATACTGCTATTTTACAAATTAAAAAGCGTAGGACTCTATGGAAAACGATTTTCTACGATTTCGATAACGATAAACTAGAACTTTCAAATATTTTATAGCAGAAAATATAGGATTTTCTGGAGAGAACGATTTTTCTGCGATTTCGATTACGATAAACTAGAACGCACACTCAATTTTACTCGATAAGAGGAACAAGATTTTCAACCATATTTCCTTTTTGAAAATAAGGGATTTTTCTTGAAATGGTTGATTATTACTATTCAAAAGAACTATTCTCGGACACAACTCGCTTTCACAAATTACGATACTTTTCAAAAATCACTCCTTTCAAGGATGAACAAGAGAAATGACATGCACACATATATCCATGATTTTCAACGCAAGACTTCAAACGATTTCATAGAAATGATCGAATTTTCTGAAAGCACAATGAGAACGATTCTAAACAAGTGTAAACGATTTTATACAAAAATGCTTATGAACTCACTAACTTTTTAGTTGACGCTTTTAAAAACGACTTGTATTCTAAGGGATCTAGTAAGCAGGTAACAAGGGACGCTGATGCAAGACCATTTAGCTGTAGTTTGAAGTTTTCTACTTATGTATCTTTTGTGTAACTCGAAGAAACAATACAATATGTAAACTATGTAAGTTTTTTATCTCAATGTATGATGTTTGGATTGCTCTGTTTCATGTATATTCAATTGTTATGATACTGCACAATGAAGTCACCCGCATCCAGACGTTTCCGCTGTCTGGTTCGGGGTGTGATAATGTGTTAGAATAACTTTTACATTAAGTTCTAGATACATTTGCATATTTAAATCTAGTTGATTAATGTAGTTAATGATTTAAAGATACTTGTAGATATGATTCCATGGTTTTGGTTATTTTTGGTCACTTAACTTTTGGTTTTGTGCTCATTTGGTCACTTAACTATTTTTAAGTTTTAAAAAGTCATCAAACTTTTGACTTTGTGCTCATTTAGTCACTTAACTTTTGGTTTGGTCACATTTAATCACCTAACTTTTAGATTTGTGCTCATTTAGTCACCTAACTTTTAAAATTGTGCTCATTTAGTCACTAAACTTTTAAAAGAATTTAAAAGTTTAGTGATTAAATGAGCACAATTTTAAAAGTTTGGTGACTAAATGTGACCAAAACAAAAGTTAAGTGACTAAATGAGCACAAAGCCAAAAATTTGATGACATTTTAAAACTTAAAAAGAGTTAAGTGGCCAAATGAGCACAAAACCAAAAGTTAAGTGACAAAAAATGACCTAAACCCAAATATAAATGATGTTATAACTTTCTTGAGGAATGAGAATCAACACAATGCCATAGTTATGTTTTAAAATCACTATGAAAGGAATGGAATCATGATTGTAGATTGAATTAGAATGAGATTTTTTAGAACAATGTTCTATCAGGATCGTATGATTCTAAGCAAAATATAAATAAGAACATAATGAAGAACACAAGTATTGCACTGAATATGTCGAATGATTAATGCAAAGATACCCCAGAAGATCTCGATAAAGAACTTCAATCTGTAGAGGTATTATAGGGTTACAAGAATCAACGTAATCGACTATTCTCTATTATACGCATACATGCATGCATATATTTATATTAAAACCCTAACAACTTATCTAGATAAAAGGAAACTATTCTAGATAACTACGGATGGACAAGCCCAACCCGATTACAAAACCAAAAGGCCCAAGACGCAACACTAAAATACTTAACAATCTCCCCCTTTGCGTCCTTGGAGCAGAAACTTCTTCCGCTTTTCACAACAGAGGGATTTTTCACGGTTTCAAATATCCTCGGTATAATGGCCAGAATGTGATGTCTAAACGTTATATACCACCGAAGCATATATGTGAAGTTCTTTTTATCCGCTGCTGAGTTCTGCTTGCATCGATGAATGATATTGATTATATGCTCCAGACAGTCTGTTGAAAACAGATGCTTGTCAACCAAAGCAAATAGAAACTTGTGCCTCTCACCCTTCGTGAACATGACAGTCAAATTTGTTGAATCAATCTGTCCCAACTTCATCTGATTCACATCACCGGGCTTAGACGTTGGCTTGACAGACGGTTTCTTGTTCATCACCTTTTCTATATCCTAATACATAGTGGCAAGCTCATGGACATAGGAGGCCAACATTCTTTTTAGATGTTTTAGAATCGGCTCATACTCCCTTTGATTTGAGAGCAAAATGTTGTATAGAAGAATCCAATCATGTGGATTAAGGTTGGGAAGATCTGCCAGAGAAATAAAGTATTCCGTATTTGCTGTATCATGGTTGATCTTGAAGTTTACATTCACAAACCTTCCAGCAGGTGACGGTTTCAGTACCTTGACTTTTGTAATTTTCTGTGCACTCCAAGTCAAGTAATGTGGTTGACCATTCTTCAAATAAAAATCTACTAACTCTCTGTCAACCTTCGGATTCGGATGAGGAACCTCAGCAGTGACATCGAAACAATGAAAGGTAAATGATTTTCTTGTGATTGGCATGTCGAACTGCGAGTCCTTTGAATTGTCACATTCAAACGAAGCAATCGGTTCCAACCAGTACATAGAAGGAAACTCAATCGTCTGATTGATGAGTGTATCTCTGTCCCATTCTGGAAACAAAGTCTTCTTGCATTGCAAGATATCCTCCTCTTCCTTATTCTTTGCCTCTTGTGCCACCTTCATCGTTTCATCAAGCTCTTTGTCCCCCTTCTTTCTTTTAAGGGCTTCAGCGATAGTCTCTTCAGTATCACTATCACTATCGGCTTGAACTTTCTTTCCAGAAACCGAAGCTAAATTATCCTTCAGTTCTGTTTTGTCTTTCAGATCTGCACTCTCTTCTCCCCCTTGTTTCGGAAGAAAGACCTTCTCCGAGACACCCTTCATCTCACTGAGAATTGTAATTGCAGGAAGGTGTTTGGACTGGAGATGCTTCCGGATGGTTAAGGTCAAGAAGGGATCATGAGCTTCAAGAAGAGTAGTCAAGATATTTTTCACATCACCAGCACAACTTTGATAAACTGCCCTTTGAGTCTTTAACAGAGAGATCTCTTTTTCTGCCTGGGCCAGTTGAACTTTTTGGAGATCAATTGTAGCTTGGTGTTTTATCAGGTCCTCCTTCAATGTACTTTCTGCAGAAGGAGAAGCAAAACGAGAATCCAGAGATTGGAGAAAAGATGTGGATTCTGTTTTGAGATCAGTACGAAGGGCTTCAAATTTTGTGGTTTCATCCTGAAGAGTTTTAGAGAAGGAGTCCACCGAAGCTTGATATTTGGCCGCATTTGTGTCAGTATGAGCTTTCAGAGAATCAAGGAAAATCTGAGTTGTGTGAACAACCTTAGTAACCTCCTTTGTGGCCTTTGAACAAGAAGTGGCTGACTTATCAACTGCTTCTGTGGATTTATCAATAGCATCGGTGTATTGCTTAATGGCAGTCTCCAAGAAGGCTTTTAAAACAACACTGCCATAAGCTTTGCTATCAGCAAGCAGTCAATCCAACTTTTCACTGATGTCCTGTATATGTTGACTAGTGATAGGAGCATCAGGATCATTATCTGTTGGAATGTTATAATGACTGTAATACAGCGAGTCATAGTCCTCATCATCTCCACCAAGAGTAGCACCAGAGGTAGAGGATGGGGTTGGGGATGGTGGTATGTTGATAACAGGAGTATCAATCACAATATTAGCCCCTGTATCAGATACATTGACTTCCACTGGGATTTTAGGAATGGTGGTAGTGATGGATTCGGTTATGAGAGGAGTTGAGATAGGTATAGTTGAGACAGGAATAGAGGTAATGATGGTTGACGGGGGTAGAGAAGTTGGTTCAGTAAGAATGGGTGGTATATCGGTGGGAGCAGAAAGTGGAGCTTTCAGTTTTGGTGATGGAGGTGGAGTGGAAATTTTAGTAGTTTTGGGAGAGGCTGGTGGAGTTGGGATTTTGGTACTTTCAGGAGATGGAGGCGGGGTTGGAGATCTTCGAGGTGTGGGCTCTCTGGTTGAAACCTGAGGATTCTCCGCTTCTGCGTCTTGATCTTCAACTGTATCAGATCCAGGAGAAAAGTTCCCCTTGGGTTTGTTAGCCATCTTCTTTATCTTCTTTGGTTTTGATAGAGAAGAATCCCCTTCACCAGACTTTTTCTTTGAAGATTTTGGCTTACCCTCCTTAGTTTCTTCTTTCTCTTTCTTTATTACCCGTTTGCCTCTGTTAGCAGGCTGATCCAAGGCATCCAGTGCGGCTTGTTGTTCTTCAGACAGAACCCTTGGACCAATAGGAGAGCGTTTACGGTATTCGGCCATCACATTGCTTTGTGCCGAAACACACCTGTACATGGATTCCGGAATCAATCCATAGTGATGAAACTTACTTGGATCGGATATGATGATCTTCTTTGTATGGAATGAGGCAATAGAGGCAAGAAGAGCATCCTTCATGACAGGTATCTCCAAAGAATCCATGGCCTTCTTTGTAATCAGGGTCCAGAAACGACCACAAGAGATCTCTGAATGACGGGTCGTTGTGTTTAAACTCTGCACTACTTGGGACCAGATTATAGTGCCATAATCTAGGTGGATCCCGTTGTATAAACCATAAAGAATGGTAAGAAAACCTTTGCTTGTTGTGTCTGAACCACCACATCTTTCCGCCAAACCCTTGATTAGCAATGTCAGCAACCCATTCCATTGCGATGGTAAACACGATTTCTTGACCTTTGCAATCGTTGTAAGCACATCTGTGTATCCCATCTCATACATCATCGTGAATAGCTGTGTTGTAGTGACGAAATCAGGCGAGATGATTGAAGAATCAACTGCAAACCCCAGAATGGAACAAAACTTCGCCTTAGAGATCGAGGATTTCTTATCGTGAATGGTGAAGTAGATGCGATCTTTATTCTTGTCATAAGTCGCCGATGAGTAGACTTGAGATAGCAGCGACATTGGAACCGCTTCAACCTGGGTTAGGGCCAACAACAGGGGGGAATACTTTAGACATTCCACAACATGTAGCATATATGAGTCATATAGGAATGGAGTCATTTCGATAATCATGTTTTGGTTGGGTTTGATTGCAAGCAAGGAGGATGTTGCAGTTTGATCATGTGCAGAAGATGAAGTCGCCATTGATAAACGAAGAAGAAGATGAACAGTGTGAACGTGGAGGAGTGAGATAATTCGAGATTGGTAAATGACAAATAAAACGATCTCCCCTATTTATACCGTTGCCTAGAGAGAGAAAAACGTGATGATGAGGTTGCTAAAGTGTCGCCTGAAAAAGCACGATTTGACAGTGTGGTTAATCCCAGGAAAACGTCAGCAAGCGTGGGTTTTGAAATGGATCAAATTTACGCGCCGAAATCTTATCTTCATACCGTTTGAAATTCCATATATACCCGTGTTTGGTCGCAACCGATAACCAAAACTTATACCAAACAGTAATAAGAATGTTGGAAAATATTAATTTTCGTGCATAAGAGTGTGAAAGATAAAGAAATAAAGCAAGTGTGTGTTTGACGTGAGTGATGTCTTTTTAGAAGACAGAAAGCAGATGATTTCGGGCAAGAATCACTTCCTTCAAAGTCAAGAGAGACTTGAAGTGCTTGTGTGGTTTCCCGAAAAATACGATCAACTGTTTGTTAATAAACATTGAAAGGCTTCTTTTGATCACAGGTATTGGGTGGCTGTCCTCCAACCGAACATCGAGTTTTAACATAAAACTGATTGTTGGTAGAGGTACCTGTGAGACCGATGTGATCTATTGAACAAGTAGGTGGGATTTATTATTATGTTAATGACTTATAGGAAGCAGAAATCTCAAAAAAAAAATAAACTGGACCTCTTTGGGAAGAAATGTCTTGGTTGTAGACAATTTCATAAAAGATCACGCAAAATAAAAAGAGATTTCCTTAGGTAACCAGTAAATGCTTGAGTATATCACTCACCGTCAATTCGTTTTTGGTGTCGGATTTTGGGTTTCACTTAGAACGTGGTAATCGTATCCAAGATCATAAACACAGATGTTGTGTAACCATAAACCTCAGTGGTAAAGACCGAGAGTCTCAAGGGTTACGTTAGTGAACCGAAGGTAGATGGAGAATATAAGGAGGTGGTTTAGGAACCGAATGTACCTTCTGCTAGATAAGCGTGACAGAGCAGAGAAACTCTTAACTCATATGAGAAGAGTAAGGTAGCTCTAGACCGAGTGAGGTAAAATAGCCTGATTTGGAAGAAACGATGGGTATCGATCGAATCATTAAGGCTTACTCAAGATCATAGAGGCTTAAGACAACATACAACAACATGCTTCTAGGGACCCTTAACTAGGTTGTGTGAAAGTTGAAACATACCTGCTTTAGATCTATCGACGATTATACTTGTGTTTACCTATTAATGACAGACACCAAACAAAACAAACAAGCAATTGAAACAAATAAAAAAGATAAAATATTTTTGGATTTTTGAAATTTTTCTGAAAAAGAATAAAAACAGAAAGACTTACAAAATATACAACCGAAACCTTATCTTATTAATGAGAGAAGCAAAATAGATCGATCATGCAATTTTCCTCTGTTCCGGAGAATTACGGAGCCGAAATAGACAGAGCGGTCTGTCCATGTCGGTTCCCCAAAAATCTAGAGCAGAGATAGACCGAACGGTCTGTCTATTTCGATTGTCTTAATTTTAAAGAGAGATTTGAGGATTCGGTACCGACTCTCCTTCCATCATACCCAAACCTAGTAAGATTTTATTGAAGGTTGTTTCTGGTAAGGCTTTAGTAAAGATATCTGCCAGTTGATCTGCAGAACGAACAAAATGTACTTCTACGTTCCCGTCTTCTACATGATCCTTGATGAAATGATACCTGAGTGCAATGTGCTTGGTTTTCAAATGTTGCACTGGATTATGAAAATCCGGATTGCACTTTCAGAGTCACAATAGAGAGGGATCTTTTTCATACTCAGCTCATAATCTCTTAACTGACTTTGAATGCAAACAACCTGAGAGGTACATGATGCGGCAGCAATGTATTCTGCTTCTGCTGTGGATAAAGAAACACAGGTTTGTTTCTTTGATTGCCAACTGACAAGTTTTCCGTCAAGGAATTGACATCCTCCGGTAGTGCTTTTCCTGTCCAGTCCACATCCTCCAAGATCAGCATCTGAAAAGGCTTGTATGAAGAATCCAGATCTTGCAGGATACCAGAGACCGAGAGATGAAGTCTTCTTCAGATATCGAAAAATATTCTTCACAGCAAGCATGTGGGGTTCTCTTGGATTAGCTTGAAACCTGGCACAATAACAAACAGAAAACATGATATCTGGTCTACTAGCTGTTAGATACATAAGGGATCCTATCATTTGTAGATAAAGAGTTATGTCCACAGCCGGTTTCTCCAGGGATGGAGTTAGCTTGGTGCCGAATGCCATAGGAACCTTTACTTTTGAATCACCCTTCATTCCAAATTTAGTCAGTAGATTTTTGGTGTATGCTTCCTGGTTTATAAAGATACCTTCTGGTCCCTATCTAATATCCAAACCGAGGAAAAAGTTAATTGGACCCATTGTGCTCATTTCAAATTTAGTCTCCATCAACTTTCTGAATTCAACGGTTAAGCTTGGATTCGTGGAACCGAAGATGATATCATCGACATAAATCTGAACAATCATCAAATGTTCATCTTCCTTCTTTCGAAAGAAGGTTGGGTCAACCGAACCTTGTTTAAACCTTGACATTTTTAGAAAGCGAGTAAGCGTTTCATACCAGGCTCTTGGTGCTTGCTTTAGCCCATAGACCGCTTTATCCAGCACATAGCAATGATCCGGGTACTTTTCATTCACAAAACCAGGTGGTTCCTCAACATAGACAGTTTCTTCTAATTCTCCATTCAAGAATGCACATTTGACATCCATTTGGAAAACTTCAAAGTTCTTGTGAGCGGCATATGCTAGAAAAATTCGAACAGACTCTAACCTTGCCACAGAAGCAAAAGTTTCTTCATAATCAATCCCTTCTTCTTGACAATAGCCTTTTACAACCAACCGAGCCTTGTTACGAATGACATTCCCTTCTTTGTCCAGCTTATTCCTAAACACCCATTTTAAGCCGACAACAGAGGCATCTTTCGGCGTAGGAATCAATCTCCAAACTCTTTTTCGTTCGAATTCATTCCTGCATTGCTTGAACCCAATCAGAATGATCAAGTGCAACATTTACGGTTTTCGGCTCTATTTTGGAGATAAACGAGTTAAACATACAAAATTCCACTTTAGAGAATAATGTTGCTTGTTTCGCCTTCAGCTGAGATCTAGTAAGAACACTTTCGGAGGATTCACCAATAATTTGCTCTTTGGGATGGTCTTTTCTCCATTTTGCTAGCGGAGGATAGATTGGATCATATTCTGGATTTAGTTCTGCTTCAACTTCAACTTCAACATCTGACTGATCCCTTTCACCTTCGTCAGTAGAACTGTCACTTGTTTTCTCCTTCTCCCCCTCGACTGGCGAAGTGAAGTCTTTGTTTTCAGCAGAATCGGCAGTGGGTATCTCCCCCTCGATTGGACTATCACCTGTTGATTTCGGTTCAGTTGTTTGAGTATCAGTTGAACTAGTAGATATTGGGGCGGAATTGGGATTCTCCCCCTCAACAGGAACTTCAGATGGTTTGAAAGTGGTAGAGTTCTCCCCCTAGAACGTTGAATCGGTGTTTGAGGTACTAGGTGATGGTTTAGGAGTAGGTGTTTCGTTTTCCATTGATTTGGCAGCTTCGTCTATGACTTTCTTCAGATTATCTACTTTGTTGTCTGCTGCTGTTGCCTCCGAATGTATTGCCTTTTCTGGTTCATCAAATAAACGAATGTATTCATCAAACAGGTTGGATATTGGAACCGAGACCTGTCCAGATTCCGGAAAGATGTCTCCTGAAGCATCTTCTGTTCTTTGAACTTTCTTCATGTAATTGTCGTCAAAGGTGACATAATAAGTTTCTTCTATTCTTTTAGAACGCTTGTTCAACACCCGGTATGCTTTTGATGACAGAGAGTAACCCAGAAAGATCCCCTCATCGGCTTTAACATCAAACTTATTTCGGTTTTCTTTAGAATTAAAGATAAAGTACCTGGAACCGAAAATGTGGAAAAACTTGACGTTTGGTTTCCGATTGTTTAAGATCACATAAGGAGTTATCGAGAATCTCTTGTTGAGCAAGGACCGATTCTGAGTATAACAGGCAGCAGCAATGGCATCATCCTAAAAGTATAGAGGTAGAGAGGCGTAACTGAGCATGGTTCTTGCTGCTTCACACACTGATCGGTTTTGTCTTTCAACAATCTCGTTTTGCTGTGGTGTATAAGGGGCCGAAAAATTGTGTGTTATCCCCTTATCAGCCAGAAAGTCTTCGAAATCCTTGTTTTTGAATTCCAGCCCATTGTCACTTCTGATGTTTCTCACTGTCTTCTTTAATTGAACTTCCACTTGCTTGATGAACATCTTCAGCTTGGGAGTTGCATCTGATTTTTCCACCGATACTCTCTATAGCAGAAGGTCCACACAAGTCGATATGTAACAGTTCAAGTGCTTCCACTATCTTAGTATTAATGCGTGTAGGGTGGCTTTTTCTGCTCTGCTTACCCATCTCACATGCTGCACACAAATGCTCCTTATCAAACTTGAGAAGAGGAAGACCTCGAACGTGATCACCACTCACTCATTTGTTGATATCTTTGAAGTTCAGGTGAGATAGACGTCGATGCCAAAGCCAACTTTCATCAGTGTTTGCCTTTGAAAGCAGACAGATAGCTGGTGTCCCCCGAATAGGATTAAGATTCAAATGATACATTTCTCCTTTTCGTGCAGATTTCAGCAGAACTTTCTTGGTTTGTTTTTCTATTATCTCAGATCCTTCATCATCAAATGATACCTTCAAGCCTGTGCCCACAACTAATTGTGATACACTAATGAGGTTGTGCTGCAATCCCTCTACATAAGCCACCTTTCTTATGGAGAAGTCTCCATTAGTTATCATCCCATATCCTTTGATTGTTCCATAGGAATTGTTTCCAAACTTCACCGATCCACCATCCTTTAGAGACCGAAATTCCCTTAATTCCTCCTTTCTCCCTGTCATGTGACGCGAGCAGCCACTGTCTATATACCATTCGTCGTCAAACTGCTCGTCACTGATTACCTGCAAATTTAAGCAGATTTAGGAACCCAAAGTTTCTTGGGTCCTGGTGAGTTTTTCACAGGGAAAGGAATAACAATAGAAGCATCAACTAAATAAGTTCGTTTAACAAGAGTCGTTTGATCTTTTCTTTTGATGGTGAACACCTTGATTTTTGTTTTATCTTCTTTAAATCTTAATGTATCTTTTGGTGTTTCTTTAGATGGTTTAGTGTTTTTCGTTGGATTCCTAGGTTTAGTGGAGGATCTCTTATTTTCATTCTCAGAGTCTGATAACAGCTTTCCTTTTCCTTTGATGTCCTTTAAGGAATTTGTTTCATCTTGGGATCTGGAGGATCCATGTCTAGAATTGGGACCGAAACTGGTTTTAGGACCGAATCTGGATCGAGAGCCGAATCTGGGTTTAGGACCGAACTTGGGTCGTGGACCGAAACTGGGTTGATGACCAAAACTGGGTTGAGAACCGAACTTGGGTTGAGAACCGAGACTTGACTTTCGGTTTTGGGATTTGGAATAATAGGAATTTGGACTGAAATTTTCCTTTGACTTTTCCTTTCCTTTATCCATGGATTCTTTCCTAGAAGGCTCATAGTTAGGATTTTGAGAATTCCAATGCCTTTTCCGTTCATTCAGATTCGAGGCATATCTTTGATTTTTGAGTCTTTTCTGTTCAGCTAGCTCCTTCTGAGATTTGTGAACATTGAAGTTGGCCTGTGGTTTCTCCTTCTGAGTTGCAGTTGTCTTATCTTCCATTTTGGTTTCGGTACTTTCCTTAGTTTGAACTTCCGGTGCTTCCTGTCTCTTGAGTGGACCTTTCGGTTCTTTCCTCTCGATTGGAACATCAGGTTCAACTAACGATTCTTCAGGAACATCTTTAGTTCCGCTTGTGCTGGGAATATCGAAACTGGAAGGTTTATTGATGGGTTCTGGTATGTATCGTCCTTTGACTCTCCATGTGGTTTTCTCAGACAATCCCACGGTCTCATCTGCATTATCAATGGGAGCAGACCAGAAATAGTCTTCACATCCCTCAGCGTTATCCTCGTCAACTATTATCCTTAATTCTGTTGTTTGTCTTTGAGTGACTCCAGTCACAACATAAACCTGATTTGGCACGGTCTGTACCTTTTGATAGACCAAAGATTTTTCTTTGAGTTTCGGTTTCTGTTCCTTTGACAGACGAGCAAACTCAACCGAATTTTCTGAAATAAGAGGTTTTTCGCTCTGGGTTTCATTTTTCACAAACTTAGAACAATCAACAACGTCCTCTACTGAGATTTCACTCATTTCACTCTCCGCATCAAATTTAGATGAATTATCTGAGTTTATTTTATTATCTTTAACAATTTTGGCATTTGACTCATCGAATGTTCGTATAGTTTCGGTTTTAATATTTAACCTGTCATTTTCATCTAAGATATCTTTTAACATACTTTTATGTTCCTTAGAATCGATGAAAGTTTCTATCTTATCTAAACCTAGCCTATACGACATGGATGTTTCTTCAGAGGATACTTCTGATTCACACTCTGCTATAACCTCATCTTCCTTAAATTCAAGGAAGGGCAAAATCATTTTATGTATTTTCTTTCCAATTTCACAATTTAGATGTAATTGAGAAATATTAGTATAAAGACGCTTAGCAATTAAACAGAAAACATTTCTTTGTTTTAACAATTTTAAATTGTCTCTTAGCAAATAAATACTCTCATCCTTAGCCCTAACTAACTCTGCTTGCTTCTGCTCAATCCAGATCCTCCTCTCCTCACTTTTTGAAGACACCTTGCCGAGTTGGTCAGTTAGGTTAGAGTTTGCTAAGCGGGTTTGCATGAGGCTACTACTTAGGTTGGAAAATTTAGAGTTTAGTTCATTTAATTCTTCTAGATATTCGGTTTTGGGAATTTTAAGAGATTCAAGGATAGAATGTACCTTTTTGATCAATCGATCGCAGTCGTTGATCTTCTCACTCACCGGCTTGGCTGCAAAACACTTGTTTTCTGTCAGGTTCGGTTCTGTGTCTGCACTTTTGGTTGATGGACCATTAGTGACGATAAAGCATTTTCCACCAGAACCTTCATTCTTTGCCACAAGCGCCTTTCCATGAGTGCGTCTTCTAACCTCTTCGTCTTCAGAGTCTGTTGACCAGACTTCTACACTACCAAACTCATCTTCCCCTGCATTTTCATGTACAATTAGTGCATTCATCGAGCTGTTGGAAACCTTTTTCTTCTTGACTTCTTCTAGTTTACGCATGTAATACGCTTCATCATCTTCACCCTCTCTCTTCTCAGCCATCTTTCTTAACATGCAATCTTTGGCAAAGTGGTTCTTGCCGTGACAATAGTTGCAGTCGTATCCAGAGTCTCCTGCAAGCTTGTTTTCCTTTTTCTCTTCCACCTTTTGAGAAGAGACTTTCAGTTCATCTTTTGTTTTCTCATAACTATAACTTCTTTGCCAATTTCGGTTCTTATTGGTGGGAAATTTTCTTCTTGCGAATTTCTTTGGATTTGTTATCATTAAAGCATACTCCTCACTTGTAACTTGTAAGATCACATTCTGACATGTCTGACTCTTCTTCTTCCTCAACAACACTTTTTCCTTTAGAGACAAGAGCCATCGATCTCATGCCAGAGACCACTTTCACCTCCTTAGTTACAACACTTTCATGTGACTTTAGTATCCCAACTAGTTTCGCCAGTGAGTAGGATTTGAACTGTTCATGCGCCTTCACAGTGGAAACTACAGTCATCCATTCTGGTCTGAGCCCGTTCATGAATGTAACTTTCTGCTCGATCAGCTTCCTCTCAATTCCATGCTTGATCATCTTACTTAAAAGATGATTGAACCGATCAAAGGTCTGAATAAGCTTCTCTTCAGGTTTCTGTTCAAAAACTCCAAATTCTGACAGCAACAGAGTTTGAATGGAGTGTTCCAGATCTTCATCAGTTGAGTAAAGTTCCTTCAACCTATCCCAGATCTCCTTAGCAGTTGTGCATGAGCCTACAAGCCGAAAAGTGTCAGATTGTAAGGCGAATCTTATCATTCGCATGGCTTTAACATTACACAGGATCTTGTCCTTCTCATCTTGTGGCATCTTCTGAACATCTGTCACCAACTTGTTGTAATCCTTCGGTGTCTTGACGATCGTGTTTGTTTCTGAATGCACAAACGGTCCAAGAATGATAGCTTCCCAGATGAGATAGCCATTATCTTCAGATCCAACCACGTAATCTTCAAAGTGATGAGCCCATACTTCGTAGTCTTGAGTGTAGAGTATGGGAACTCTAGTTGTAGATCCGATGCTGTTTGAGATGTTAATTGGGTTTGTATGCGTATCGTCGTGAGACATGGTGAGCTGCTAGAATCTTACCTGTAAACTTGAGATTAGGGTTTTATCAAAAACTGAGTAGTCGTCGTTAAGAAGACGACGACTTCGATAAAAGCGGAAACCCTAAAGATTTGTGAATACAGAAGTAAAGTGTATTGATCACACAATCTCCTGCTCTGATACCAATTGTTAGAACAATGTTCTATCAGGATCGTATGATTCTAAGCAAAATATAAATAAGAACGTAATGAAGAACACAAGTATTGCACTGAATATGTCGAATGATTAATGCAAAGATACCCCAGAAGAGCTTGATAAAAAACTTCAATCTGTAGAGGTATTATAGGGTTACAAGAATCAACGTAATCGACTATTCTCTATTATACACATACATGCATGCATATATTTATATTAAAACCCTAACAACTTATCTAGATAAAAGGAAACTATTCTAGATAACTACGAATGGACAAGCCCAACCTGATTACAAAACCAAAAGGCCCAAGACGCAACACTAAAATACTTAACAAGATTAAATCATTAATGCATGTGTATTAGGATCATCATATTTATGTGATTGTAAGAGAGTAACTAGGATCATTGGAAATAATTTGGAAAAATTTAGAAGTGATTAGAGTGGAGTCGAGTGGCAAACAAAAACTTCACATACCAGATCCTTACATGATTGTAAGAGAGTAACTAGGATTTAACGTTTATTTAACATTTTAAAATCACGTAAGTCTTTGATCAAACCAGCCTTACGCAAACATATATATTGCACGAGAAACTCAAAATACAAAAAATTAAAACAAGATCTTAATTAAACTTTCGAATAATAATATAAGTGTGCAAAACTAGACTCTTAGGTCTTAATCGCATAAACAAACATAATTCCATGATCCAATAGCTTTATTTAGGTCTTAAACTCTTTATATTACTACCAAATTTAAAACTTTAAAAGTACAAATACAAAATGACAACATAACACAACCACATACCCTACCAATACAACAAACATGTATAAAACCAACTACACTACGAATTGCTTAAGCGTCGGGTATCAACACAATAGACCCGGTTGTTTTCCGATTCTCAAGGTCAAAATGGGCTTGACCCGCTTGCGACAAAGGGTACTTATGATTTACACGAACACGTAAAACACCCTTTTCGACATTAGAGAAAACCTCTTCTGATGCTGCAAGAAGATCTTCTCTTTTTTCTGTATAAAGCATCACAGATGGAATCGTGAAATACAAAGACTTTTGGGCAACCAGTTTGAAACTTAACGGGTCGGCTGAACCCGATGGTCCACCGAGTGAAATCAAGAATCCACGAAATTTCAAGCACGCAGCAGATCCCTTCAAAAAATTATGAACAAAAGATTCATTCATTTGTTTCTAACGAAACAAACAAGAATACAAGATCATTGAAAATGGTGTTTTGAAAGTTTTACCTCAAATGTTTCTTTACCAATTCCATCATAAACTACTTCAACACCTTCTCCTGAAGTAATCTCCATAACTCGATCCACGAAGTTTTCTTCTTTGTAAACAATCACATGGTGACATCCATTTTCCTTAGCTTGCACTGCCTTCGTTTTGTTTGAAACAGTTCCGATGACAGTCGCACCAAGTGCGTTCGCCCATTGACACAGCAACGATCCGAGTCCACCGGCGGCGGCATGGACAATAACCGTGTGCCCTGGTTCTACCTGTTTCCAAAATCAAATTCATATCATCGATCTCGATGTGTTTCGTTAATCGGCATCCATGGATTCCGATCTGAAAGGAAAATTTCAATTACCTTAAAGCACCGGCGAACCAGAACTTCGGCGGTTAATCCCTTGAAGAGAACAGAAGCGGCAACGATTGGATCAATTGAAGGTGGAACTTGTACAGCTCTATCTGCCGGAAGTATCTGTTCTTCAGCGTAAGCGGAGACAGGGTAGCCGGCGTAAGCGACAATATCTCCGATTTTGCAGGTGTTGACTCCGGGACCGATTGCTGTTACAACTCCGGCAGCCTCCATACCTTCAGATTAATCGTAGATTTAGGAACGCCGAACACATATTTGATTGGTAATCGATGAAATACTTCAAATGGATTGCAATAAAGTATGAGAAAAGAGAAGGCATTAAAACAAACACCTGGTGTGAATGGCAATGGAGGAGATAAACCAGGGACTAAACCTTTACGCATGTAAACATCCAAAAAGTTTATCCCAATCGCCTTGTTTTTCACTTTGATTTCTCCGTCTTTCGGTTCGCCTATATTCAAATCCTCCCATTTCATCACCTGTGACAACGATTACATTGAGAAACAAACGAGATTACTTTCATTGAACATCAAAATCGATTTGAAAAAAGGTAGAGCAAAACATCACTAGATTTAACGATTTAAAGACAAGTCTACGATATCTTCATCAAAACTGAAGTATAAACGTAAGGAAGTAGAAAATCACCTCAGGGCCACCAAATTCATGAATCCTAATTGCTTTAACCATTGTTGAATGTTGCTTGAATTGAAACTGAACAATTGTCAATCGACTATGGGTTAATGAATGGTGAAGTGTGGTTTTATAGGACTAAAAAGGTTGCTTCTAGATAAATCATGGCCTGTCCTGTTGATTCACATATATTTGCGCCAACCATTGAACGTGTTATATTTTTGTTATCAATTTTTTGTTGCGTTAACTTTCAATTTCCAGAAAATGCTAAAATCTAGTAATTTCTCTTAATATCAAATTATAATTATATAACTAACATATACTAGAAAATGCTAGTTCTATCTGATCAAAATTTTGTACTTTGAAAGTTAACTCACAACCTCTTAATAATGTCCACATAACTCGTTATGGGATTGAGCGACTTTATACATTAGACGATTGGACGTCATTTATGATTTTCATACCTTTCTTTTCCACTATGAGTTGGTTGGCTTTAGAAGATAAAAATAAAAGTAAAAAATAATAAATAAATAACTAGGTGTATTTATCAACTTTTGGAAATAAGCAGAAAAATTTATTTTTCTGTTAACTAAAATATATCTTTTATAGTACTAATAAAATATTTCTATGATACAAAAAAAAAAAAAAAAAAAAAAATTATACATGAACTCATACCTTATTTTTGTAGATAATACGGAGTATTTGGTCATGTATTTGGGTTACATTAATAGTAATTAGATCAAATGATCAAATCTTTATCATATAAACACAAAATATACTATACACTTAATTTTATGTTCGAGGTTTTACGTTATTACTAATATTTTAGAAATAATAGGTTTGACCGTTTAAGGGCATCCTCAATTGCATACTAACTTCTATTCTAAATTTACTTTTACACTAAAATCCATACTATAACATTAAACTTAATACTACTATTATAATGTTGATGAATAATATCACTAAAAATAATGTTATGCTATTTATCAATATTTAATCTATTAAAAATGAATAAAATAGAATATACTTAAAAAGAAAATTTAATGTTAAATATATAGTATAATAAATTGGAAAGAATTTCGCGTTAAACGTAAAAGATATTGTTAGAGATTGTAGAAATTTATTTTTTACAGTATAAAAAATAGCTCTGCAATACAAAGTAGTATAATTTACAAAATAATGAAAATATAGAAAAGCAAAAAGATAGATAGTGTGGATGTGGAGGCAACAAAAGCAATCCCAGTAAAAGAGACGTAATTGGATTCCCATTGGCAACCACGCCGGCCGGTGTCCATTGTCCCCTGCTCTCTTTTATCTTCTAGAATGTATTAGAATTTTAACTATAGTTTAAGATGTTTAAGATAATAAGATAAATGATATAAGATTGTTTTTGATGAATCAGATAAACTGAAGGTATTTATTATTGAGTCATAGCGTTTTATATTTACTTGAATCAGATAAATCGGTGTCTGGTTTTATTTGGGAGGCTTGCCGACAGAATAATGAAAGGTCGACGGTTCCAAACAACAAATATGTTTCCGTTTTTATTAAACTAGTTTTTTCTAGAGATACGACATAAAAACTGTAAATAAAATCTAATATCCGTAAAAATAAAATTTAATATGTTTTTTACAAACTAATCTCCTACTACTTATTACCACATATCCTCATTAATAAATGAAGGTTTTTTTGCCACATGTTAATCTTTCATGAGTTTTGACACTTGTCATTTTATGGTATTTTTGAAATAAATATTATCCACTTGTCAATTTTTGGTTTGTTTCAATTTTTAAAATTAAAATCATATACTTATATATATGTAAATTATTAAATATCATATATATGATATTAAATTGTAATAAATACATTTCTTTATTTCTTATTTTAAAGTTATACATTAAAACAATATTAAAAAAATATTTTTTGTTTACACTTTAATGTTTAATATTTTTTTTAAATCAACCCGTGTAATACACGGGGCTCACACCTAGTGTCTCATATGAGATTTCAACTCATTTGAAAGATCATTTTTACCGTTAGGTCAAAAGCTCTTTACTAAAATTTATCAATTATTACCATTTTATCTTGACTTTAATTTTATATTTGTTAATACTCCTTCCGTCCCAATATTATTTGTCCACAAATAAAAAACACTTATATTAAGAAAAACATTAATTACCACTAAATTTTATATAAGAAAATGACAGTTTTGTCCTTACTTTGCATTTAATGTTCCATTAAATGTTTAGTTGGTTAAGTAATAATAAGGAGAATATTTTAGTAAAAATGTTATTTATTTTTAGAAGTGAACTATTATTTTGAGACAAACAAAAAATGAAAGATGAACTATAATTTTGGGACGGAGGGAGTATTAAACTTTACAGACTTTAGACCATTTGGAATGCTTGTCACGAACCCATTCGTGGTCTACGTGGCCACTAACCACGAATGTGAACATCATCCCAGGTGTTTATGGTGATTAGTGGTGAAACATTTTCGTGGTCATTTGTGGTGGGGAACACGGACCACCATACACAATCAACCTCTCTCTCTCTCTCTCATTTAATTAAAATATATATTTTTTATTTTAATAAGAAAAAATACGAGAGATATAGTGGTGAGTATCCCAACCTTTTAGTGGTTGAATGAAGTGATGTGTTGGCACCCACCACTATAGTAGTTAGTGTTGGGTATTGTGGATGACATTATCCCATTTTGAAGACAAACGAGCCACCACTTCATATGGGACGTTGATCGGGATCTTTTGTTGTAATCAGTGGCGGAACTTCATTGGGGCCAGAGGGGGCCATGGCACCTCCTGCTTTTTTATATACATATACCTGAAATATATATATTTATAGACGTTCTTTTATTTTTTTTTTCATAATTTCTGTCCCTAAAGTCTCCAGATTATAATATATCGACAAATATACAGTTCAAAAAAATTATTTTCTTTAGTATTTAACTTCAAAAAAACAGAAAATCTATCATTATCTTGTTAGATATTAGGATAATAGATAAGGTAAATAAAGAAGTAGTTAGCAAGAACTCTAAAAATGACCGAAATATCAAAACAAATCCTAGTAAAAATAGGACATAAATTTATTAGGGAACCCAAAACTCTATAAGAAAACCTAAAAAATATTCAAATGTAGAACTTATCATCGGGAAAAAAAATCGTTGGAGTGTACACCACCACCAGACTTTTCATCAGATAATATCATCAACGCCTCCGGAGTGCACTATTTGTCTCTCTTCTCCGCCGTTTGCCGCACTGCAACACCGCCACCGATCTCCATGGTCAGTGCGCTTTTTTACATCTCCTCTCCCTCGTTCACCGATCTGCAACAACAACTAGCATCTTTTGTGTCTTGTGTGCTCTTCATCCCTCATCTCCACTGTATTTGTAAATTGTTTCTCTTTTTCTCTTTCTATCTTTTACCCTCTGTTCTTTCTCTCTGTTCTTTCTCTCAGTACAGTACAGTAATAATATAGTATAGTACAGTAATAATATAATATATTTGATATGATATAACGGTAGAAACTGGAATACCTTATGAGCTGTTAAAAGTATATCAAGATTGCAAAAAATGCTTTTTGCTATTTATTAGTTCTTATTTAATTAAACAAGAGAATCCTATAAAAATCTCATAAAAAATTTTGTTTATTAAAAATATATAATCAACAAAATTCCAATCATACACTACTAGATCCCTCTGTCCAACTGGATATGTAGAATAACTTTGTTTGTTTCAAATATTTTTTTTATATTTATTATTAGTGATTAATTTTACTATATGGTAAAGTTTTAGTTTCGGCCCATTCGTGTTCCGCCCCTGGTTGTCATGGGGCTGATATGGTAAGTAACATCAACGTTTTTTTTTTCATTTACCTAAAAATCAAGGCGCTTTGAAAAAGGAAAACAAGTTTTGAACCCCAGGACCTTCTACGTATAAAGCCAACATCTTACCATTAAGCGTTTTCAAACCATAACCTAAAGCATCCAACGACAAACCTTACCATTAAGTTGAAACAACTAGTGGTGGACACAGAATATTTTCGTAGGGGTGGCACTAAATTTTTTTTTTCAAATAAATCTATATTAGTAATGTCACTCGTGTTTTAAGCCATTGCACCCAATAGAAAAAACATTAAAAAAAATTAATTTTTTTTACACTACGTGCCGGCGTCGGAGCAGTGGCCCGAGACCCCTGGGGCACCACTAAGGTCCGCCACTAGAAACAACTTTGATGTATAAATTGATGAACATTAATATATAGTACGTATAATAATGGGAGACTTTAAATGATATTATTATTATTATTATTATTATTATTAATATTATTATTATTTGTAACATCCTAAAATTTAAGACCGGGTTCTTAAATTAATAAAGTAAATAAATGAAAAATGATTTATATAGTTAAATCATTAAGGGATACTCATATCATTAGTTGATATGAAGTTTGGAAGTTTAGAAGTGAAAATAATAACCTTTTTGAAGTTAAATGAGCAAAAGTGTCAAATTGGCAAAGTGAGTTGACCAAATGGTTAACTTAGTTAGTGGAAATGACTAAAAAAGTATATATTTGATGGAGAAGTGCTTTCTATGCCAAAACTTAAGTTAAAATCATAAATATTGAAGTTTGGTAGGTTTTAGCCAAAACAAGGAAACTTGGAGGACCAAATATGACAAATATGAAAATAAGAATGCATCCTCTCCGTTTCAGCCAAATATGAACGATGGGAGGAGAAGAGATGAAGTGAAATGGTGATTCAAGCTCAAGAGAAACCCTAGGAATCAATCTCAAGCCTTCTTGGTTCATTTGGTACAAGTTGTGAAGAAATCAAGTGGTTCAAGGTATACTTTCATCCTCCCTTAATGTAGAATTCGAGATTCATCTATGGATTGGGAGTTATGTATGATTTCATCTCATTTGAGGATTAGGGTTTTGGTTTCTAACCTCCCTTGAGTTGTTTTGATGATCCTGATCTCAATCTAATCATCTTATTGATAGATTTTAGGATTTGGGTGAAAACCCTCATGAACCCTAGAAATTCAAATCGGGGGTTTCATGTTTATATGTTAGATTGGAATGAATTTAATGACCTGGATGACGTTTAGAAGCAATAAATCCAATTGGAATGCTCAAACACATCTATGATGGGAGAATGTTGCATAAACATGGAATTTAGATGGTTTTAGGGAAATTATGATGAAACAATGGAATACTTTGAATATGAGCATTCGATGACTATATGATACTTATAAACATGATCTGATAATAATAACATTATTTGAATGCAAAAGCATGAGGACTTGAATGATGCTTAGTTGAATTTATGGAATATTTGACCATAAGGGCATCATGGGAAATCTATGCATAATGTAACACTTGAATCCTGGTAAGTTTCTCTTTTTCCCTTGGTGAGTTTATTTGTGCATTTTAGTCCTTGATTTGTATGTGGGACGTGCCACAAGGTACTCTTAGCGTACAAGCTGTAAAGCGAGTATGCGGGGCGTACCAAATGGTACGCTTAGCGTACTCATGCGAAGGCTTGGATGGGGTTCCGGGTGCGTACGCGAGGCGTACGCATGGCTTAATAAAAACCCTAATTTTCAAGTGTGGTGTTAGGCGTGTAAAACCCAACAAATGATAGGGGTACAATAGACTCCAAATACATTGCTTTAATGCACTAAAAAGTAGAACAAGGCAAGCAGGGTCGAACCACAAAGACACAGGACAAAAGTCTACACCTCTTTGCGCAAGGTACTTTGATCACAAGAATGGGGATTTGTTTGCAAAAGTGAAATAATAAAATAACAATATACTTTAAAAACATGCACAAAATGAAATAGATTTGTGAACAAGTTGTAAAAGTGTTTCCAGTTCTAGTTCTCAATGTTGTTGTTCAACTTGATTATGACTTGATGTAATTCAAGATTGCTATTCTAAGTTGGTACTGAAAGATATTAACACGCTCTAACACCTCTAGCTTGCCAAATTATCTAACCACAACACGCTCTTTGACTAGACCTAGCTTTACTAATTCAACCTAAACACGCTCTTAGATTGTATTAAAAAACTGCATTAAGTTTTGTACAAGCTTCCCAACAATGTTCATTTCTTATCATACGCTCAGAAGTGTGAAAACATGTGATATATGTTTTAAAATAAGAAAACTTATTGCTTGTTACCAAATATTAACTTAATATAACGATTAGGTGCCCTAAAAGTTAATTAACTACACAAAAATTCAATTCATGAAAGTGGCCAATCAAACATTAATCAAATTTAAGGGTTCTAGTTTAAACAAAAACATAATCACTAGAATAGAATCACAAATAAAACATCAAATCATATGCTTCAATTCAAGCAATCAACATGTTTTGAACAAGAACTAGAAACTAGGGTTTCTTAGCCACACATGGCTAAGAACAAATCAAACAATGTCACAACTAGGAATTCTGATACGTTGTAAACACTTAACAAAGAATGACATTGTAGCTAAAACATGTATGGTGTTTATTCAATGACAACAAAATTCCATAAAATACCCTATACAAACTTTCAAATAGTCAATAAAAGTTGGAAACCCTAAAAATATCGGTTTAAGTCCATTTTGGACTAGGATTTTCTTATTGGGCCTAATGGACCAATAAGCTTCCAATTTAACTATTTTGGGCTTAGAACTCTTAAATGGACCCTAATTGGACCCATTTGCATGAAACTTAACATTTTGGGCCTCATAAGCCTAGAATGGACTAGTTTATCTCTAATGGGCCGTACTGGGCCATAATAAATCTAATTAGCCCTAATGGCCCATAAAACTCATAGTTTGATTTATATTGGGCCGTGAACCATCTCCAAAGACCAATTGGGCCGAAAATCATCAAAATGGGCCCATAATATGGACTTAAGCACAAAAGGCCCAAGTTCTCTTCTCTCATCTCTCTTTCTCGGCCCAAGTGAAAAACAAAAAAAAATGAAAATCAAAGAGATAAGGAGGGTTAGCCACCTCCTTATTACATTGTGGATCTCCATGCAAAACCTCACATGCCTCCATGCACCATCCCTTCACCTCTCTCTCTTCTCCTTTCTTCTTCTTAATTCTCGGCTAAAGGGAAAAACACACACACACACACACAATTCACTTAAGCTTCTCTCAAGAACTCACAACAACTTCTTCACTTCTCCTTCAAAATTTTCGAGAGTTAGGGCTTTTCAAGAAGGTTATTCCACAATAATCATCATCATTGGTAAGTTATTGTTTAGATCCATAACCTAGTCTCTTTACTTCATTAAAACTTCTTCCTAACTCACACAATTTTCATGATCTACTCCTTAGAAGCTTCTTAAGTTCGAAATCAACCCAAGAAAGCTTGCTAGGGCCGAAAAATAGCATCAAACTCTTCCCTTTATTCTTTAAATCGAAAACAAAAAGCAAATCTGAGTTCATACCCCTCTCTTTTCGATTTTCCTAAGTTTTATGGGGGAGAATACAAGTAAAATGGGTAGATTTATGTGTATGTGTATGTTATGTGTGATTTCATATATTTATGTGGTAAATATGTAACAAAAATGAAAGAAATCTTGAGATCTATCGCTCTAGGAGGAAGATAAACATGATCTAAGATATATTACACTAAACAAGTCAAGAAAAATTACCCTCTAAGGTGATAATAAACATATTGCAACATAAAACTCATTTTTGGGCTTAATTTGTCAAATAAACAAAAGTTGAGTTGAAAGTTGTCATTCACGGTTTTCTTAAGGACTAAAAGAGTCAAAACAGTAAAAATAAATGTTTTTATGAATATCATACTCTTTAAAGGGCTAGAATTGTAATTTGTAGCTTAATGGGCCAATTTTTGGGCTTTTCGGCCTATTGAGCCAAAAATTGCGAAAAATATAATTTTCAAGGGATTTAAATGGTAAACTTCTCAAAACAGGGGGTAAAGGGGTAAACAAAACTAATTCAGGGGTTAAAATGATTTTTTTCCAAACAAGGATCAAAAATGTAAACTTTTTGGATTTTGGGCCAAAATTGTAAAAGTTGCGAAAAGTTTTGGCTTTAACTGAAAAACTCTTTACAGGAGGGGATGAAACTGCCAAAGAGTAAATTTTGAACTAAAAACATCACTTAAACAAGTCTATGGGTCAAAAATGTCAAGAAAATGGTTTAAGGGCCTAAAATGTCCTTTTTAAAAAAATAAGGGACTAAAATTGTCATTTTTATTAAAGGAGGCTGAAAAGGTCAAGCCAATATTTCGAACCAATTATTTTATTATTAAGATATTTGAGTCAAAAGTACCAAACTACGACTCATGAAAATAGAAAGATGAATATACGTATAATTCCAATATCGTTATAAACAACCAACCGGCCTCGTGCCAATATGAAATTAACAATCGTTCAATCAAACTTTCCAACAATTATACTATACCTAAAACAAGTAAATATTCAAATATTTGGGCTTGAAAGTCTCAAATCATGCTTATTGGGCCTTTGTGACCCATTAACATAACTTTTGAGCCCAACGATAAAAATAAACATTTATTGGGCCTCTTGTGACCCAATTACATGTTTAAGGGACCCTCAATGACTTTCAAGTGCTATTGGGCCCTCAGTGGCCCATTAGCATTACTAGTAAAGTCCAAATAAATCAAATTCGAAATGGGCCAACGTGTCCTTCGTATACCCAACAGCCTTAAATAATACACGTAATTAGCAGGACTTTGTAATCCTCTTCTTCTCGTTTGTTAGGCTTACCTTCAATTCAGTAAACAAATACAGGTCGTTAATCAATGGTAATCAAATTCAATTTGGATTCAGTGAGTAATAACGGGCGACACCTTTATGGGTCGTTTGTAGTCTGTAGTTATAATCAAAGTCTCCTGGAGGGAGAGCGAGAGTTTGTGTATAGATCTATACGGGGGTGACTCCCCCACACCTCAGTTGTTCGCTACAGTTAGACTCGGCCAATCTAGGGTGACAAAATCTTAAGATCAATTACGGCGTTCATTAGAATGCCAAGACAGACGAACTAGTCATTATCATGCATGGTTATAACGACTCACATAAATAAATCCAATACTATCCGAGTAATCAAGGAAAATCATGATCATTCGTTGAAATGGCATAACAATTTGAAACAATTATATTATATTATGTTATCGGAAAACGTTGGGTTTTTCGAGGAGATCAACACCATTCGCTCGTACTTTTCAATAACTATCATGCAAAACTTCTCATTTATACGCGCTTTGGAATCACTCACGTACAAAACTATGGATCTTCACACTTTGGTATAAACAATTGTCTTTTTAGAAAATATCGGATTTTCTGGGTTTTATAAACTATACAAACATTTTCAAAACAACCATGCTTATGAACTCACCAACATTCCATACGTTGACGTTTTTCATGATAACTTGTATTCTCATGTAACAGGTAAGCTGAGGAGTAGTACCAAGTATGTTAGGGTGTTATGCTTTTGAAAACTTTCAAACAATTTATGATATGAATATGTAATATTTAGACAATGTATTTGATGTGAACAATGTCAGTTGTAATGTATTGATGCATGGTGAAGTTTATGTTATGTTTCATGTATATTCATTGTGATGATATTCAATTTGAGTCACGCGAGCCCTCGGACGTTTCCGCCATCTGGTTCGGGGGTGTGACAAACAAGAATAAAGATGAAATTGAAATGTTTAATGCTTACTAAAATGAAATCAAAAGTGTTAGCAATGATTAGGTCTTTTCGAAAGCTCCAAGAAATCTCTTAGAATCGCCCAAGATCGCCCCAAACTACAAACCGTCTACCTTAAAAAAAATGACGTCTCCTCCTGTTTTAATTAATGTTCACGTGCATGCCATGAGGCCATGCGTTTTTGGCATGGTCATGCCTTTTGTCCATGTGTTTTTGGCATGAACATTTGTCTTGACCATGTGTTTTTGGCATGGCCCATGCTTTTTGCTAAAACACAAATAAGTCTTCACTGTTGGCTCCATCTTCGGTCAAACTTCACCACGAGTCATGTTGCTTAACTATGAGATGATAAAGGACAAACACGACCTATATCGGTGCGACAAGAACCGCGTTTCAAATATAGTCCTTTGCTATGATAACAATGTAACACTGACTTAGGTTATGTATTCTTGCTTTCCTCCATGGAATGGCCGGTTCATCTTCTTTTCATTCTCCAAAGCTCCATGCTCCAAGTTCCATGCTTCCAAGCTCCAAGCTCCACACTCTATAATGTCTGCAAAATAAACCAAAAAAATAGTGAAATACCATACATTATTAATGAAACATGCAGTTGCCCAAATAATTAACTAAATGCAAGAATTATTAAGTAGAATGCTATGAAAGGACGGAAATAAACATGCAAAATAGGTGCATAAAATGCACCTATCATGTGGACACTATATAAACATCATTATGGACCATGAAACCCTTATTTTCTCAGCCTCCTCTGTCCTCTTAGCCCTATACTCGAAACCCTAAGCCTTTCTCTTGCATTTTGAGCTTATAGTGTCCATTTTGGTATGTTTTGATCAATATTCAATAAGTAGAAGCTTGGTGCAAGGTGGTGGATCAAGGAAAAGCTTGTGGATCTCGACCTTTTGCTTCATTTCCCGCTTATTTGAGGTAAAAAGCTATGAACTTAATCAATGTTAGTTTAGATCTCTTATGTTTGAGTTTTTGTCCCTTTTTGGCCCATAAATGAGATCTAGTGGTTTGATACCACTCCAGGTGCTTTGAGTTGCCACTCTCGGTGTTTCTGAGGTTCTAGATGCATAAAGTTGTCACCTTTAAGGGTTAGATCCATCCATGCATGAGTTTATGCCATTTTTGTGAAAGTATAATGCTATATCTTGAAGTTGGGATCTTTTGGTGCATGCAAAGCCACCAAGTCAGTGACTTTATAGTTCTAGATGTCTTTTAGGGCTTAGATCTGTGTTTTGGGCTTTTGTTCTTAAGCATTAAGAGCTTAAGAATGATTTTTGGCTTAATGGCTTCGTACGTTGTGCGTATAAGTCCGTATGCACGACTTGTACACACAACGTACAACCCAGGTTGCATGTACGCTTAACATACAACTGAGTATGCCCCACGTACTTAGTTTGTTGGGCTTCGTATATTTTGGGACTCGGTTGGGTCACTTCTTTGGACCTTGTTGATTTGGGCCTAAATAGGCCATCTGGAATCAAGCTTTTGGACTAAGTAAAATTATTTGGCTTTTAGATAAGGCCATAAAGGGTTTGGGCCCAATTTGGAAAATTGGGCCATAAATGGGCCATGCATGAGTATTTGGTTTTGGGCCTTTTAGATTGTGGATTTGGGCCTTAGTATTGGATCACACTTGGTCAGGGGTAAAATGGTTATTTTACCCTAATTATGGATTGTTGGATATAGATTGGAACTCAAGTGTTGATTGCGTGTTATTTTGTACTAATAGCTCGGGGAATCGTCAGGACAACAGCTAGGGATCTTCAGTGAGATTCAACATTTGAGGTGAGTTTCCTCACCATGTATAACTGGTCGAAGGCACCAATGCAGACCCATGATCTGACTTGTTAGAATACTCATTGTCTATGTGACACTAGTATGTATATGTTTTTGTATGCTTTCTGGGCGGGGCCCGATGATGATCCTGTATGCTATTAGTTGTTATGTGTTATGATTTGTATGTGGAAGGGGCCCGTTATCCGAGTTAGGGCAGGGCCCATTATACTCGTTGGGTGGGGCCCATTATCCGAGTTAGGTCGGGGCCCGTTATACTCATTGGGCGGGGCCCATTATGCGAGTTAGGGAGAGGCCCGTTATATGCTATGTATGTATGGTATACGGTATCTTGGGGAACTCACTAAGCTTTCTGCTTACGATTTTAAGTTTATGTTTCAGGTGCTTCCGGTTCCAAATGGAAGATCTCAGGTTGACTGCATCGCACACACCATTTGGATTATGTATTCGAGATTTCACTTTGATTTTTATGATGTTTGATACACTTATTTTATTTGGGATGTATGGATAATGTTGGAATATTGTTTTTACTTAAATTAAAAATGAAAATTTTGGATCATATTTTTGGGACGTTACACATAACTACATGGTGATTGACATCTAAGAAGTGAATGACATTCATGAACATGAATTGACACTCTAGAGATAATATTAGAGCACAAACATGAAGGGATGCTAGTAAGGTTCTAGCTCTAGTGAATGTTTTGGCCAAAAGGATAATTTGGGAACATGGAATGGAATTGAGGATTCACAGTCAAATTACATGTGACATCCCATTTTCACGACCAGAAAAGACCAATTTTGTTTATGCTTTATAAAAATCAGAGTACTTTTAATAAAAATGTTGCAGAATTTGTTCCCAGAAAAACATGATAAATACGTTATCAAAACATTTTCGAAGAAATGTATTTTTATTCATTTAAAACATTTGGGATGTCATCGTCAATATAGAAACATAAGCATAAACAAAACTTACATTCATTTACACTAGTGATCTACATCTCTTTTAAACCTCTCAGTGCAAAGTAGCTTCGTATCGACACCTGTGATACAAATAAGCTGGAGTGGGTCAGGTTGGGAAACCTGGTGAGTACATAGGGTTTTCAACCCACAATAATATAATTATTATATTTAAACATCAAACAATCAACCCGATTACCCATCCCCGTTATCTTCTTTAATATTCCTTAAAGAATTATCTTAAGGGTCATCTCCTATATCATATTTACCTCTCATCTTTTTACCTCACATTTCCTTATATGCTCGTTCCTAAGGCATGAATAAGTAGTTACAACGTCGCCTGAACTCGTAATTCATAGTAAGGGTTAGAGTATCATCACATGAATATACAGTCACAACATCACCTGGACTCGTAATTCATCACCTACAAGTTATAAGTCTGTTTGTGTTTCCACGGGTTGTCTAAATAGTCCGTGGTCGCCATGTATACTTTGGTAGATGACTACGTCTCCATATTACCGGACAAGGTTTTGGTATCCTACATCATCGATTCATCATCACTTATCTATCCTCACCTAACTGTCATTACCTTCCTATCATCACCTATCTCTCATCATTTTATTTCATCACACACCAACTATTTCATCTACCCATGTTTTATCCCAACATATTTGTAGATATAAAATACATATACAGTTTAAATCATTTAAAGCGTGTATAAAAATCTTTCACCCAGCATAGACAAATATTTAGATAGTATGCACACATAGCACGTAGTTTATATAAAATACTTCATATCTATGTGTAAGATGAAGGTAATTATGCACTCACCTGATTAGGTGGTGACTCGGCACTCGGACAACGCTTCGTTACTCTTAAAATAATTTTCCCTCGACAAAACCTAGTATAAAAACCACTAGGGTTTAGTCTGATGTTAACCACGACTAATTAATAGTCTAACTATTATTATTATTATTATATAAGTGTGGCACAATACTTTTCACCCACTGTATACAGACGAGGCCAGACATAGAACACCGGAGGGCATGATCATTTCGGCATAAAAGCACTTATGAATCCAACAACCCAACCGAAACCCCTGTACCGCGAGTGGTTAAAAAGATATTATAACGACGCTTAAATAACCCATAATAATAGCCTAAATAATTATTACAAGTTCCTAATAACGATACTATATTAAAACATAAGGTATACTAGAGGTAGGGTAGGTATAGCTCACTTACAACGGGTTTCCTTGGAAACAGGGCTCCGTCGGAGCAGATTTTCTGAGCCGAAGGCTCTTCTTTTCGGAGCCGTCAGCCCGTCAGGCACTCCGGGGCTTCCGCCTCGTGCTAGGGGGTTCCCTAGGCTTTTTGAGGGGTTTTGGGAGATTTAGAGAGAGTTTCTAGAGAGAGAAAGAAGGGTTGAAAGTGTGAGGTTGAGGGTTGCCCCGATACCTCTATTTATAGTGCTCCTAGAGCATCACCATGTTGTGGTGACCTTCACCATGTCATGGTGTTGCGTAGGCTCCAAGGCGTCGCCTGGTGCTGACACGTGGCGACACACACAGGGTGGAAATCAGCCGATTTTCAAAAATTCATAAATTTTGCATACGAACTCCGTTTTCGACGTTTTTTTTCACGCGTAGGTAAAAACAAGATCTAAAACTTTCCTTTAGACTCTGTTGGCTAGTTCTTGGCCGGTCTTAAATTTAATAGTAGGAGGAGATTAGATTGTTAAGTGACTGTGGAGAATTCGTAACTCCTTCATACGGACTCCGTTTTCGTCTGTCTTTTTACCGTTGAGTTCCTATTAAGGAGATATTCAACTCTCATTTAGGTCGTGTAAGCCAAAAATGCTCGAACTAAAATTCGAGTTTCGGGTCGTGCACTGCTAAGCCAAATCTTAGAAAATTCATAACTTTCTCATACGAAGTCAGATTTGGGTGTTCTTTTTATGGACGCTCTCGGTTTAACATATACTATGACTTTCATTTAGATTACTAAGGCTACAAATTTCTCTATCGTAAGTTCACTATTTACGCTTCCCAGAGTCGTGTCGGTTTTGCCGTAAAACTTCGACGGACCATAACTTCTTCGTTATAACTCGGATTTCGGCGTTCTTTATATGTATGGAAACCTTGAGACTTATTCTACAACTTTGTTAAGACTATTTATTCTAAATAATCTTTTGCCAAAAAGTCATTTTCGACACTTATTGCCTCTAAATTGACTAGCCCGGATCTACGGGCGTTACATTAGATATTTACATTGAGTTTTAGTATGGGTTCATGTACTTGACAACATTCATTTGAGTGTTCAATAAGTTGAGAACAAGCTTTGTAAGTTTTAGAATACCCAATTGATCAATGGAAAAGTTAAACCTTCTTATGGAATTCGAGGATTTATATGATCTTAAAGGTTTCAATGAACACTTAATAGACGAACTGGAGTGTTTTAAGATGATAAAACACCTTCTAAACATGTGTGAGAACCTAAGCAAATGATACAAAGTGACTGGGAAAAGGGTCTTCAAGAACTATGCAAAGTAAGGTGTTATATTAAGAAATTCGATAATTATGTGTGTACAGACCTCATTCCATGATCGTGGAATGGCAAGGCCAACTATTCCACGGGTGTGGACTGCCCTGATTAACATCATATAATTTTTTTCGTAACTTTTGCATACAGACTCAGATTTACATGCGGTTTTCGCCTATGTTCATATTTTTGCATAGGGAATGAGATGAAACAATAAAATTTAGTAACGGTACCTTTCAGGGGTATTTTGGTCATTTTAATGACTTGTGTCCATGTGTAATGACCATAAAATTCGGGCTAAATTAAAACATTTTAATTCATTCAAAAACCATTAAGTTCATACATTTGTTGTCAAAATAGTTTACACATTAGAGTATCCTCCAGAACCATATCACATAAATCATAAAGCATGAGGAGCGGTACGATTACGCCTTTGCCTTGCCACGATCTCCTGAAGTACCTGAAACAAAACACTGAACTGTAAGTCCGAAAGCTTATTGAGTTACCCCCAAGATACCAACCACATATAACCACACTCATATCATATCACAATACAAAACAGCCATGCACATCGGGTCTACTGTGTGACTGGTCCGCCCGCACAGGGCCTTCAGTCCACCTGGTCCACCCTCCGAGTCTAGCCATGTACATCGAGTCTACAGTGTGATTGGTCCGCCCGCACCGGGCCTTCAATCCACTTGGTCCACTCTCTGAGTCTACAGTATGACTGGTCCGCCCACACCGGGCCTTTAGTCGTGGAACGCCCGTAGATCCGGGCTAGTCAATTTAGAGATAATAGGGGTCGAAAACGACTTTTCGACAAAAGATTATTTAGAATAAATAATCTTAACTAAGTTGTAGAATATTTCTCAAGGGTTTCGTACATATAAAGAGCGCTCGGTATCCGAGTTATAACGAAGAAGCTATGACCCGTCGAAGTTTAGCGACGGAACTGGCACGGCACCGAGAAATATTAGACTAAAATCTAGTGGTAATAATACTAGGTTTTGTCGAAGGAAATTATTTTAAAGTAAACGAAGCGATGTCCGAGTACCGAGTCACCACCTTCTCAGGTGAGTGCATAGTTACTTTCATCTTACACATAGATATGAAGTATTTTATATAAATTACGTGCTATGTGTGCTTATTATCTGAATACTTGCTGTCTATGCTGGATGAACGATTTTATACATGTTTTAAATGATTTAAACTGTATATGTATTATATCTACGATAATGTTGGGGTAAAACATGGGTAGATGTAATAGATGGAATATGAGTTGGATGATGAGTTGAGAGGTGTTATAGACCACGAGGTGAGGGTAAGAGGTGGACGATGTGAGAAGCCTTTTCCCAAACGATGGCCTCGTCATTCAGCAGAGTATGGATGACAACCACGGACTATTCTAGACAGTCCAGTGGAACACTAGCAGGCTCGCAACCTGTAGGTGTTGTGAACGATGTGTTCACCCGGTGTACTCTAAACCTAGGTGATCATGTAGACTTGATGCCTAAACCCTGGTGATCATGCAGACTTGATGCCTAAACCCCGGTGATCATGCAGACTTCATACCTAAACCTTGGTGATCATGCGGACTTGATGCCTAAACCCTGGCGACTATGAAGACGTAGTGCCCGTTGTGTAAACCGTGGCAACGATGGACTTCGTACCGATTCCTTAGGACGATCCTTAGGAATGAGTGAATGAGAAATAGCTGATTCTTAGGGTAGATCCTTAAGAATAAAGAAGATAATGGGGTTGGGTAATTGGGTTGATTGCTTGATTGTTTAAACATAATAATTATATTATTATGGGTTGAAAACCCTATGTACTCACCAGGTTTCCCAACCTGACCCACTCAGTTTATTTATATCACAGGTGTCGATATGAAGTGACATTACATTGAGAGATTAAGGAGATATGGATCACTAGTGTAAATGAATGTAATTTCTGTTTATGCTTATGTTTCTGTATTGACGATGACATCCCAAACGTTTTAAAATGAATAAAATTTGTTTCTTCGAAAATGTTTTGATAACGTATTTATCGTGTTTTCTGGGAACAAATTCCGCAACATTTTTATGAAAAGAAGTACTCTGATTTTTAAAAAAGCATAAATAAAATCGGTCTTTTCTGGTCGTGGAAAAGGGGGATGTCACAGTTGGTATCAGAGCATTAGTTTAAGCGAACCAGGAATTTGTAGGAAATTTCTAGACTTAAACTTAGAATGCTAAGCGATGATTGTGAGATGAGTGTCTGCTATAATTTAGACACGAGCACTAGTTTATTTTAGGAAAGATGCCTAAAGTGTTTTATGATTGATGTTATAGCTATAAAGATGCCTTATATGCTGTTATTTGTTCGGATCTATGGTCTGTTGCTGACCAAATCTGGAAACATTATGTGTTCAGGATTCTAAGCGTATGATTACGATATTAGAACTAGCATGTAACGTTTCGGTGTGACAAGGAGATTTATACGTCTATCATAAATAAAATATTTCTTATCTTAAATTCTCGTCTCGGTACACCGAACGTCTTCTTGGGTGTACAAAAAAAAGAGGAAGATGACAACCTGAGCCTAAGAATGTGATGGTTCATACATCAGTCTTTACGCCTGCACCCGAACCTATCACGGTGGCAGAAGTTCAGGAAGTGATGCGAACCATGATTGACTGGGAAAATAGAGGAAATGCGATGGCTTACGATAATGAATGATACCTATCGGAAGACATCATAAGAGAGGTATGTTGCGTTTAGAATACGTTTAATAAAATAGCAGTACCTTTATAGAAGTAGGGTACATCTGAATGTACACATTTGATTGGAGGGATGATAAAACGATTGATGTAATTCCTAAAATTTTCCTATCATCTGGAATCTCCATCACCAACCGAGTTGAAGCAAAATTGATGATTGAAGATATGCATGGAAGAAGTCCTAGTAGAGTCTAGGGAAATTTTTATGATTATTTGGACACACTCGTATGTGTTAAATTGTTTCATGATTTTAGGACTTGGGGACTGCAAGACAATACTTGGGACGAGCATGAGTAGGTGTAAAGGTAGTAGATGCATATACTACCGGAAGCACAGGACTCACGCTTGGATCAGGGAAAGTCACAAGATTACCAAGAAGCTAGTAATTGATACCGTTTTATTCAAATATGTCGTTACTATCGTTTCAGTAATGACTAAGAAGATTGTTGTTATTCCGACCCTAGTGGTCATGTCGAATGGAGTCTGACTACGCTGAGTATGTTACGTCGTTCAGAGAACCAAGTTCGATGTAGCATCTGACTTAAGCCAGAAGATTGAAGTGAGAGATAATCAAAGCGATTAATAGAAGTATCGTGCTCGTTGTTAAAGAAGTTAGTAGCTAGAAATGCTACATGTTAAAATGTGATTCTAACACAATAGAACATGAAGGAAAGTATATTCCATTCTGGAATTTGACACTAATAGACCTGAGTCTAAACGTGCATCACATGATGATAGGTCATAATTTGGAGTCTAACCTAAGATAGAGAGTAGGTGCACGATCGAGTACTGCTTGCAGTCAATAAGTCTAGGAGATAGATTCGAAGGAATATAGAAGTTATAATTATTACCTAGGATGAAGATATGACAAATGGAGTCATTATACAAGCCCTGTTTCGTTGATGATTTCGGGACGTAATCATCCTAAGGGGGAGATAATTGTAACGCCCGTAGATCCGGGCTAGTCAATTTAGAGATAATAAGGGTCGAAAACGAATTTTCGACAAAATATTATTTATAATAAATAATATTAACTAAGTTGTAGAATATTTTTCAAGGGTTCCGTACATATAAAGAGCGCCGAAATCCGAGTTATAACGAAGAAGTTATGACCCGTCGAAGTTTAGCGACGGAACCGGCACGACACCGGGAAACGTAAATAGTGAATTTACGATAGAGCGAGATTTAGCCTTAGCGATCTAAACAAAATTCGTATAATACGTTAAACCGAAAGCGTCCAAAAAAAGAACGCCTAAATCTGACTTCGTATGAGGAAGTTATGATTTTCGAAGTTTCAGATTAGCAGTGTATAGCCTGAAATTCGAATATTAGATCGAGCGGTTTTTAACCAACACAACCTAAACAAGAATTGGAGATCTCATTATTAGTAGCGTAACGATAAAAAGACAGACAAGAATGGACATCAGATGCAGAAGTTATGAGATTTTAACGGACCAATCCTGTCTCGGTCTGTTAAAAATATAACTTTAAAAATAAAGTCAAAATTAGCCGACGGAGTATAAACGAAAGTTGTAAAGTACGTCTCCACCTACGCGTGGATATAAATAATGTCAAAAACGGAATTCGTATGAACGAGTTACAAATTATAATATCATATTTACGTATTAAAATAAAGTATAAATCATATATACATACACATATATATACATATGTATATATCATTAGAAAGGTATCGGCGATGCGGTCATTATAAGACTAATGTTGAGTTTTTTCGACATTAGTTTAGTACAAATATCGTTAAATCTATTTAAAATAGTATTATAAATGGGTGTTTAGTTGTTTATATAACTAAAAGGTCATTAAGTAATTATGGAGGGTAGTTTTTTTAAAATTTAATTAGTATAAATAAGAGCCTTGGGCTCTCATATTTCTTGCACCATTCTCTTGATTCAAGAGTCTTTCTCTCCTTATTCCCTGAGCATTTCGGTCCCTCGTGATTCGAATTTTCTTTCTGTAGTTTTAGTATAGTAAGGTGAGCGCTGAAGCGCTGCACAAATCTTTCTTAGAAAGATTCAGCGACGAAGTTCTGCCCCTGTAGAGCCCGACTCCTAGCTAAAATGCCCTTGTAAGTAAGTTATGCTTACTTACACTCTGAGTCGCCCACCGACTCACTAATCCAAAGCTTTAACCTAAAAGAGACTGGGTTCTGCAACCAGACTCGCCGAGTCCAAGGCAACTTCAACAGACTCGCCGAGTTGTTCTTCTAACTCGCCGATTCCATGCACATGTTCATACAGCTCGTCGATTACATCCATGTGACTCGCCGAGTCTCTCCCGTTCTTAATCCATTCAGAGGCTTTTCGAGCCATGCAGGGGCTCCAATCCACAGATCCACCCTTCTACAATCTAACCCTCACATAAAGTTGCAAAATTTACGTGAAATCATGGAGATATAGGCCCAAAACACACTAGGGCTTGGGTTTTAGACAAAGGGGCTTCACCAACAACTCAATGTCTGAAACTTTATGACATTATGGACCATCACAAGCCTAGATCTGAAGTAGCAACCTCAGATCTAAGCCTCTAACTCGAAATAGATCTTAATCATACCAAAAATGCCCCAAATCTCAAATGATAATAGGTCTAAATACAAAAGAGCCCAAGCAACAGATTATTACCTCCAATATATGCTCCAACTGAAGTAGATCCCGGATCCACACCACTCCTTTGCAGCAAGCCTTTAATTCCCCAAGCTCTTCCCACCAATTTCCTCTTCCAAGCTCTAATCTCCTCAATAATGAAGTCTCACATGAAGGTTAGGGTTTCTGGAACTCTCAGGGGGGTTAGGAGGTTGGGAAAAGGACATAAAGTCCTTTAAATAGGGTGCAAGCTCTAAGATTAGGGTTTTCTCATTCCAACACCAACTCGTCGAGTCCAGCTTCTGACTCGGCAAGTTGGTCACTTAATTCGCCATCCAAACCCGCTCCGACTCGGCGAGTAAGCGTACCTACTCGTCGAGTCCCTTCCACTATTTACACTTAGCACCCTTCACTTCTTGTTCCGGACTTGGGATGTTACACCATGTTATATATATATATATATATATATATATATATATATATATATATGTGTGTGTGTGTGTGTGTGTGTGTGTTATTGAGAGTGTTTCTCTAAGGAAAGGAACTAGAAGAAGACTAACTAGCCTACGTGTGATTGAGGTGAGTACGTGTTAGCATTTTTCCCTCTTTGGGGTACATGGCAAAATGATTTTTTTACTACAATGAAAATGCTTTGATATATGAAATGTTTGGATATAAAGTGTTAAATATTTTTGAAAATGATGTTTGGAAAGAATGCCTTCAAGGCAAGAATGTTTTAAAAGCAAAGAATGTTTTGAAGTATACACGTGTTACTTTTAAAATGAGTATTGTGATGCTAAAGTATGAAATATGTAAAGAATGGAAAGTCATGAAAAGAACAGAAAGTAATGAAAAGAAATGTAAAGTAATGAATAGAATGGAAAGAATTGGAAAGTAATGAAAAGAATATATTGTCCGGGCCATGATACCTCGTAAGAGGCACTAGAGGTATCTATCAGGGTGGCGCCTCCCATTCGCGAGATAGATGTCCTAATGGAAATGATGCATTGGTGGATTGATTTGTTCTTTCCACCTTGGTTTAGACTTGGGAGTGGTTCATTTATTGGACGTAGACCCTAAGTATAAAAATGACAACAGTTTAATACCGAAATTCACCCTTAATGATAAAATAAAATGGAATATGGAAAGATGTCTTTTGAAATGAAATGATAAGATGTGAAATGAAATGATATTTATAATGCGTACGAAACGAGTTTCCCTTGAAAATGCTTGAAACTGATTTATGGTCTAAAACTATGTTTTGCAAAGATGAAACATTTTTGATGAAAAAGTGATGAGAAATTAAATATCCTCATACTTTTTGTTCCTACATATCCTCCTACCCAATGAAATTGTGACATGTGTAACATTTAATGTTCATTTAATGAGATTTAATATTATTTTAGGATACTAATATGACACATGTCATCATTTAAATGGGTATGAGGATTAGTAGGATCAAAAGGTAGGAGGATATTTAATTTCTCAAAAGTGATAAATGTTTTGGGTCACAAACTCACGTAGCTCACGAGACATTTTTGTCTTACATATCTCTTTTTAATGTCATGTATTCCAGGTTGCAATTAAGGAAAAAATTGATAGATGGAAGTTACAAGATTAAGAGATAGATAATGGAGTGGAACTTGTTAAGTTCCTTATTTAATGTTATTGATGTAATTCGTATTTTGTTGCTATATGATGTTTAATGGTAACACCCAATGTTTTAATTGTAATTGTTTTTATGAGACCGAATTTATGCTAAATGGGAGTTAATACCCAAATGTTTCTATAACCATAACATTTGAAAAAGTTTTGAAATTTTTTGGGTGTTGCATTATTATTATTATTATTATTATTATTATTATTATTATTATTATATGTTTTATGAATGTATACATATATTTTAAATACGTTAAAAATATATTTATATAAATATGTTTAAAAATTTATAAAAATATTTTTATACATATTTAAACGTATAAAAATTTATACATATTTAAATATATTTAAACTTCTTTAGCATATCTAATGTAAACGATATGTGCAAAAAAGTATTGTGTACCTTAAAAATATATATGTATATCTTTAAAACTTTATTTAAAAATATATATGGATATATTTATAAAAATATATAATACCAATAACAATATGTAAAGTCTTCTAATATTATACATATTATATAGTAATGTTCAATCATTAATACATCGTAATTGTTTCAAACTTAGTATTTAGGGATGACTTTCTTCATGAGAGGTCCTATCTTCCTACACATGCTCACTCTTTTACTTCCTCTAAGGCTATCCGTAATTGGCTATCCCCCACGCGTGGGTTTCCTATGTGGCAACCCAAGTCACGCATAAACACTGCTCCGTTGTCCACTGGCTTGGTTGTGATGTGGTCTTCGAAGATGGGCCAAAACAACAAATCAAAAGAAGGAAGCAGCAATAGTCGACTTTTTGATCGTTTTTTGTGTGAACGTAGGACCCAAAAAGAAATTATTTAATTTTTAATTTTAAACACACAGACTATAACTATATATACTACCTATTTTCTTAACATTTCACACTACAAAAACACACAACTTCTTTATATTTTCTCATTTTTTTCTTCAACCTATGGAATCAAAACAAAATAACTCACCAATTACAAACACTCCAAATGATCCATATACAAATCTTAGTTACACGCAATTGATATCATCCCCAATCCAAAAACAACCTCTATTCACCAATCTTTCATATCATCAAAACTACTACCAGCAACAATCACCACAACAATTTAATCAACCCCAATTTCAAGCCTTTCAACAACAACATTCTCAACAATTTCAACCCCAATTTTCTCAACCTCAACAATTTCACACACAACCTTCACAACCATCTTAAGTCCCCTTATCTCAATCACAACATATAAACCTCGACAACAACGATGACGAACGGGTCCAAGAAAGACAACAATCAACTCGGAGAAGGCAAAAAAAGGAAAAGAACCAAAAAAAGAGAGAACTACGCAATGGACCGAAGACGAGGAGAAAACTTTAACGAAAGCTTGAATTTTCATATCACAAGATGATGAGACCGAGAACGCACAATTGGGTCAAAGTTTTTTGAATCGTGTTCTAGACCATTTTCATGCGCTATTAAGAAGGGAAATAGAGCAGACATACGATTCGGTCAATGTAAAATGGTGTGACCTACAAGCGGCTTGCACAAAATTTAACGGCATATTTGATAATCTTAAAAATATGCACAAAAGTGGTAGCAACAATTTCAATATTTTATTGACCGCATGCTACCTGTTAAAAATTACCAATAATGGTAAACCGTTCGGCGACCCAAAAGCATGAGAAGTTTTTTCGTAAAGGTCCAAAATGGATCATTTATCTGGGTGAGGCGCATTCGAGATCTACCACCAGATCCTACAAAAGGCCAAGAACTTCCGAGTCCTTTGGGGTTTTGGCATTGACCTCAATAATGAGTTCGACAACACCGAGGGGGAGGGTCCACCGGAAGTCCAACTTTGTTGACCACCGGGAAGGAACAAATTGAGAAAGGCAAGGTCTTCAAGCAAAAAAGTGGTTTACGAAGACGTATTTGCGGAAAAATCGACAAGACTCTAACTTTTATAGATTTTTTTTGAATCAACGGAGGAAGCTCGTCACCGATAAATAGCACTTACCAATCTTCAAATCATGAACACAAAGCACCAACCTGACCTCGACCCGGAAAATCTAACGACGTTTCTAAAAATTCAATAACAAGTTTGTGAAAAATATGGAAATTAGGTTCTAGTGTTTTAATATTTTAGTTTTATTTGGTATTTTAATGTTTTTTTAGTAATTTAGGTTTTAATATTTTGTGTTTTTTAAGTAATTTAGGATTTAAGTTTATGTGTTTTTAATTAATGTAATGTGTTTTTAATTAATATAAATTATTTATTTATGTTTTAAATTATGTTTTTTTTATTTAATTTAATGTCAAAAGAATTACAAAAAATAAAAAGATAAATATAATGGAGTGGTAACCATTTCCAATGACAAGTGATTTGGTGGTGAGCTTGTAGTGGAGCTGGCGAGATGTTGAGTTGACATCACTTTTTGAGTGAGTTGAGTGTGACCACTCCCTATAGTCTAAACATCGTGTTTTTTAATTAAAGGAAATGCATTGACGAGGCGATGTGACATGCAACATCAACAAAATATTCCGATTAGACCATAGGGCATATTCAGAAAACATCTTTTTGAATGTCACATTAGCATTGACGAGGCGATGTGACATGCAACATCAACAAAATATTCTGATTAGACCATAGGTCATATTTAAAAAACATCTTTTTAAATGTAACATTAGCTTTCCTTCACCAAGAGGTAGAAAATGATCACATTTTACTACCTTTCACTTTTATTTTATTTTTTAATAAAAAGTATAGCCAGCTCCATTGCAAGCCCGAACTTGTGTACCTGAAAATCATAATTCATTTTAAGATTTATAATTTGAAAAATAAATATAATTTATTTTAAATGATTAATAAATACAAAATTTAATTAAAATTAAGATACTTTATTACTTAAAATAAAAATTACATTCAAGATTAAAAAAACCTAGAAAACAACCAATATTAAAAAAAACACAACTATAGATTAAAAAAATGACATAGAAAGTATAATTTAGAACGACATAATATCCAAATTTGAAAAAAAAAACAAACTACGTCACTCGGAATCGTTGTCATTGTGATCCTCATCATGGTCATCCTCGTCATCCTCATCCTCATACTCGACATTGTCACCCTCGACAAACATATTTGAATCTTCATATGATTCGTCAAACAAATCATCGTGCCAATACTTTGTGTAGGGCTGTATGTGAACCCTATAAACATGTTCCACCAAATCCACATGAAGGGCGTGATAAATGTCGCAATCATGTACTTTTTTTCTATGTGTCCTATACTCTTGCATACTGTAATGCCCGTAGATCCGGGCTAGTCAATTTAGAGATGATAAGCGTCAAAAATGACTTTTTGATAGAAAATTTTTAGAATGAATAATCATAACCAAGTTGTAGTATATGTCACAAGGTTTCCGTGCATATAAAGAATGCCGAAATCCGAGTTATAATGAAAAAGTTATGACCTGTCGAAGTTTCGCGACAGAACCAGCACGACGCTGAATGACGTAAAATACGAAATTAAGATAGAACGATATTTAGCCTTAATGATCTAAACGAAAGTCGTAGAGTTCATTAAATCGAGAGCGTGCATAAAAAAGAATGCCCAAATCTGACTTCGTATGAGGAAGTTATGATTTTTCTAAGGTTCAGCTTAGCAGTATGCAGCCCGAAACTCGAATTCGAGATCGAGTGATTGTTGGTCGAAACAATCTAAATGAGAATCGAAGATCTCGTTGATAGTAGTGCAATGGTGAAAAGACAGACGAAAACGGACGTCAGATGAAGAAGTTATAAATTTATAACGGAGTTTTCCTGTCTCAGCCTACTAAAAATAAATAATAAAAATAAAATAGAAATCAGCCAACAGAGTCTAAACAAAAGTTGTAGAGATTAGTCTCACCTACGCGTGGATATAAAGAATGTCGAAAACGAAGTTCGTATGAGGAACATATGAATTTTGGAAGTTTTATAAATAATTAAAAATATATTAATTTTAATATTAATTCGGATATTATCCGAAGGAGGGGGGAGTCATAGATCTGATCCGAACTACGCCAGCGTAGTTGAGTACGCCCAACGTACCCGGAACCGCCTCAGCTACGTCACCTGACCGAACTCGAGTGTCATACGCATGTAGTGACGTCGCGTACGCCCAACGTAAGGCTTAGTACGCCCAGCGTACCTGGATTTACGCCCAGTGTAATCGAGGTTTCAGCACCCTATAAATAGATGTCAAGGTCTACCGATTTCTTTTGTTCAAACTCTTCTCTCTCACTCATTTTACCCCGTTTTACGTGCAAGAAATATCCCGAAGCCCCGGTATTAATCCCGAGCCCCGAAGTAAGTCCCGAAGCCCCGAAGATCCCGAGAAGTAAAAATCCCGAGCAGAAGCTCTGCCCACGAGAAGCCAATTTTTGTGAATATCTTCCAGATCTACCGAAGAATACTACTTCTACAAGCCGTAGTGTTGTCCGATCATCTTTTGATCAAGTGAGTGTGTAATTACTTTCTTCTAACGCATAATTATGAAGTATTTTATATGAAATATGTGTTATATGTATATTTTGTTGTTATATGTGTAAATGTATATTCACTATTCTTCTATCTCATAGATATGATTTATTCTCTATGAAATACGTGTTATGTGTATGTGTCTTATCTGTTGTTTGGAATATGTATTGAATGAGAATGCTATACAGGTTTTAAACTATGTATAAAAATTTATATTTTTATCTACTAATATGTTGGGTAGAACATGGGTAGATAGTTGATGTGTGATAAACAGGTGAGAGGCCTCGATGTTGTTGTTGTTGATCTAGTTATTCAGCGGAGTATGGATAACGACAACAGACTCTTTCTAGACAGTCCTGTGGAATGCTAGCAGACTCATAACTTGCAGGTGTTGTGAACGATGTGTTCACCGGTGTACTCTATCCCCCTCATAGTTGCCTTTAGGACATCTACTGATGAGGAAACCCCTTTGCAGTAATGTACGTCCCGATGAAAATCCTAGATTAGGTCCCTTGAGATAGATGTTGTTTTAGGGACGTAAAGTGAGGATAACGAGAATGGATAATTGGGTTATTGTTGATTGTTGAATTAAATATAATTATTTATTACGGGTTGAAAACCCTATATGCCCACCAGGCTCCCAAGCCTGATCCACTCAGTTTATTTCTAATACAGGTAGTGGCGCGAGGGCATAAGATGGATGAATCATCAAGTTATTTTGTTTATTAGACTGGTTGTTATATGTAACTGTTGTATGGTCTATCTTTTGTTGTTTATGCTTTTGTGTCTGTATTGAAACATGACATCCCAAGTTTTGATTATATAATGAAAAGACATTTCTTTATGAAATGATTTGGTAAATATTATGTTTATCCTATTTTGTTTTTGTGAACAAATTCCGCAACTCTTTTAAATAAAAAGGATTTACTCTGGAATTATTTTAAAAGCATAAATGAAACCGGTCTTTTCTGGCTAAGATTTTAGGGATGTCACACGTACCAACGACTACTCCTTCGACATTTGGAAAAATTTCGTTTTCATTATATTGGCATATTGCTCTTCCTCCGTCTTCAAGAATCATATTATGTAATATGATGCACGCATACATTATGTGTTGTAACCTTCTCACTTCAAATGAACGTGCCCCGGTTCTTAGTACTTGCCCACGCCTCTTGAGTACACCAAATGATTGCTTCACGTCCTTCCTAGTTGACTCTTGTGCCTGCTTAAACTTTTTTTTCATCGTTCAGACATGTGAACGATTTCACAAAAACAGATAAGATAGGATATATCCAGTTAGTAAGAAAGTATCCTCATTTATATGCTACCCCATTTGCTTGAAAAGGTACATTGTGCGACTTTCCAAGGTAGATGTCATGGAATACCTATGACTGGTCTAAAACATTGATGTCATTGTTTGCATCAGCTGGACCAAAGAATGCATGCCACATCCGAAGATCATGTGATGGGATTGCTTCTAGAACAATTGTCGGCTCTCTGTGGACGCCTCGCGTGTACTGACCACACCTTGCATTGGGGCACAATGCCCTAGCCCAATGCATGCAATCGATACTACCTATCATTCATGGGAACCCACGCTTACTTTATGCAATCGATGGTTACTTTGCGCAAAATACCGCTGCCCATAAACCAAAGTAACAACTTTCGAGAACTTGTACACACTTTCACGTATGGTATGCTTGGACATCTTCAAATACTCGTCTCATTTGTCTGCTCCCATGTGCTAACTGATGAATTGTGGTTGTACATTTTTGAATTGGAGAGAAACGTTTTTTGTGTCTCGCATCATGCTTCCATTTAAAATATGGAAACAACCTTCCAAATCGCCAACAATACGTAAAAATAACACTTTCCTCATCCGGAACCGTCGTCGAAACTTTTAAGCGAACACTATGTCATCTGCAAAATAGTATTCTATAAGAAGATCGTGTCCGACTTCACAATTTCTCTGCAACTGCAACTTTCTTGTTTTAGCTCGTGAACTTGAACTTTGACCTTGTCAGTTTTGAAAATACGCCACAGTTTTTGTCATGATAGAACTGAAAAATAATATCTCCTCTTAATCCGTCGAATCGGAAGAAGAAGATGACGACATTGTGTTTTAATGATTTTATTGAGAGAATATGTAGAAAAAATATAGAATTTAAGTTGGGTTGGTTTAATATTTATAACGGTGAAAAGGGATTTAAAAAACAAATAAAATAAAAATAAAAATAAAATTATAGCCGTTGGAACATATATATATATATATATATATATATATATATATATATATAATTTAACTATTTCCGACCGTTAGAATAAATAAGATAAAGAAAAAAAATTAAAGGGCCAATCACAACAAGAGAAAGAGGAAGCGAGGAAGGCTTCCCTCACTCTGTACTCGCACACTCGGTTCGGTATTGTGTTTCGAGGTGTGGGTAAGCTTCCTGCTCCTCCTTCTCGTGGTATACCCTTCGGCCTTAGTGCGACATCAACGTCTCATATGGATTGTTCATTGATTGATTATTATATTTTTCTTATAAATCCGAGTTTATATATAATATATACTCTTCACAAACATTCAAAATACCATATTCACAAAAATTATTCTTTTAATCAATTTAAAAACAAAAAAAAAAGTTCCTCTTGAACCAATTCACACTTTCACCGCTTTGATTTTTATCATTTAATTTTTAAATAGTTAAAAATCAAAATCTTTCATTATTCTTAATTTCACTGTCATATGGTAATTAAGCCAGAGTTTTATTATTTCTATATGAAATGCTTCCTAAATATAAAAATGATGCTACTTTTTTTTGGAAATTGAGTAAACTAACCCATATAAACGAACAATGATGGAGGGAAAGTGCTCCTCGCCAGCCGTTTGTTGTTGTCTTCCCGGTGGTTCGACGGTCACCACCGAACCACCTTCATCTGGCACCTCTCCTGCGACCACTATGGGTGGTGGCGTTTCTTCCAACGCCGTCATTGGCCGAATGAGACTAGCCGATGTCCCACTGGAACCTCTATTGTCGCCTGATGCCATTTCTTTCTCGTGAACAATGTGCTTTTGGTTGTGTCTTTTGTCACACAACAGATGGCGCCAAATGATGTGACCTTGGTCTCAGGTTTCTGTGAGCTTCGGCACTGACAGTTTAATTGTTCCTACAACATCAAAACGGAAAGAAGGTCGTAAGCCGTTTTCGGGAGGAGCTCCTGGAAAGACGCTCTGACGGTCAAGTCAGTCGGGTGAATTTGGGTTTTTGGGAGTATTACTAGGAGAAGGCTACTTACCTGTCGGGGTTGTGAGCGTAGCCTTTTATACTAGGCGCTCCTGATCGTCCGTACGAGACAGGATCGTTAGAGGCGATAGGATCAGGGGCGCTGATTGGAGGATCGTGCTCCTCTATCTGTCAGAGCGTTGCTATTGGTGCTGCCAATAGTGCCCAGATCGTTTGCTTTGTCGCTTGACCGTATCATTTGTCTTGGAGTGGAAGGCGTCCTTAGCGGACGCGAGCCATTCTTGTGGAGCGCCTTGCCCTTAGAGGCGCTAGCGAGCGTGAGGGTTTACTAGGTCTCTCCCGTCGGGTGCGCTGAGCCTTTGGGCGTTCTTTTCATGTTTGTTATATATATATATATATATATATATATATATATATATATATATATATATATATATATATATATATATATATATATATATATATATAGACTATTACCTAATGATTTTTAGGTCGTAGAGTTGATTCAAACTCAAATTAGTTGAAAAGATAAATAATTTGGCTTGTTTGTTATTGATAATTGAACACGTCTATAGTGAAAAATAATTGATACTTTTTTTGCACTCTTTTTTTATATTTGTCTTTAAGAGACCATTTTTTTCTTTTCGCCCTGGCCCCATATATGTTTGGAACGACCCTAGTTTTTGAATGCATATCACAAACTTTGTTTTATCCATTTGTTGATGATGAATATGAGAACAAAAATTGGTTACCAAAAACGAGGAACGTCGCGTTTCCATGTGGTTTGTGTAATATAATGAAATCAAACATCGCCGACTCCATCAATACGTTATTAAAAGACGCACGAAAACTACCAATAACGATGTTTATTGATTTCTTTCGAGCAACTATACAACAATGGTGATGTTAACGACGTAATGCTAAAGGTAATTGTTTAAATTATAATACTTCCATTGTAATTCTACTATAACTTACTCTGCATGACAAGATACACGCATAAACGTATATGAATGGTTTTATAACTTAATATAAGTAAAATAAAAAATTTACTAAATTCTTTTGACAAAATTGCAAAAATGGTCTCTGTGGTATGCATTTTTCTTGGGTTTTAGTCCAAACCTTGGATTTTTAGGATTGATGGTCATTTTGAGCTAGTTTACATGCAGATTTGGTCCCTGTCCAAACTAAAATGACTATTATACCCTTAATGAATTTAGTTTTCATTTTTCTTTCACTTTTTAAAATTATTATCATTATTAAATATAAAATCGGGCCCACCTCTCTCTCTTTCTTTCTCTCTCTCTCTCTCTCTCTCTCTTTCTCTCTCTCTCTCTCCTCTCTCTCTCTAGAAACTAATACGCCATCATAATTTCCTTCTCGTCCTTTCTTCTTTAACACACAAACACATACCCACCCACCACCGTTAACCACCACTATCCGTTACCACCACCATCAACTATTCTATCTGTAACGCCCGCGTTTCCAGGCTAGGCATTTTCGTTGATGTAATAGTCTAGGTTAACCTTTGTAACCCGTTTTGAAATAATAGAAGTATATTATTTGAATATTATGTGTTTTGTGCTTAACTGCTTAATTATGTGATTTGATTAATTAAGAATAAAATGAGTGTCAAAATTTAAGTGTAAAATAAACTTGATATATTTGGATAATATTGTAGTAGTTGAAACGAGGTTTCCGAATATATAAAGAACGCCCAAATCTGACTTCGTATGAGGAAGTTATGATTTTCTGAAGTTTCGACTTAGCGGTATGCAACCCGAAATACTCGCTTTGAGATTGAGCGGTTTTTAGTCGAATCAATCTAAACGAGAAGAGAAGATCTCGTTGTTGGTATTGAAGCGATGAAAAGTTAGGCGAGAACGAACGTCAAACGAAGAAGTTATGAATTTATAACGAAGTTTTTCTGTCCCGGCCTATTAAAAATAATTAATAAAAATAAAGTCAAAATTAGCCGACGGAGTCTAAACGAAAGTTGTAGAGCGTAGTCTCACCTATGCGTGGATATAAAGAACGTCGAAAACGGAGTTCTTCGAACTCCGAAGGGGAGTCATCAGACTCATCCGAAGTACGCCCAGCGTACAGCGAAGCGTTACGTCCCTCGCTCTCGAGTTCTTCGGATGACGCATGCCATGACGATTCGGACGCGTACGCCCCGCGTACTGCTGTACGCCCAACGTACTCTGAGGCTCCAGCCTCCTATAAATAGGATGCGAGGGCAGCCGACTCATTTGCTCTTTTTCTCTCTTCTGTCTCCCGTTTTGCATCGTTTTGTGTGCCAAAAGTACCCCGAAGCCCCGATATCATTCCCGAGCCCCGAAGCAAGTCCCGAGGTCCTGAAGATCCCGAGAAGTAAGATTCCCGAGCCGAAGCTCTGCCCGCGAGAAGTTCGATTTTTGTGGAGATCTTCCAGATCTACCGAAGAATACTACTTCTATAAGCCGTAGTGTTGTCCGATCATCTTCTGATCAAATGAGTGTGTGGTTACTTTCTTCTAACGCATAATTATGAAGTATTATATATAAAATACGTGTTATGTGTATACTTTGTTGTTATATGTGTGAATGTATATTCACTCTCTTCTATCTCATGGATCTGATTTGTCTTTTATGAAATACGTGTTATGTGTGTGTGCCTCATCTGTTACGTATAATATGTATTGATTAAAGCATGCTATACAGATTTTTAAACTATGTATAAAAATGTATATTTTTATCTACTAATATGTTGGGTAGAACATGGGTAGATTGTTGGTGTGTAATAAACAGATGGGAGGCCTCGTTGTTGTTTTGATTCAGTCATCTAGCGGAGTTTAGATGACGACCACAAACTTTTCTAGACAGTCCTATGGAACGCTAGTAGGTTCGCCACCTATAGGTGTTAATGAACTTGGGTGTTCATTCGCTGTACTCCATCCCCTCATGGTTGCCTTATTTGACTTATATTGCTGAGGAACCCCCGAAGCATGTGTTGTCGCCCCGATGAAATATTCTTAGACTAGGTCCCTTGTGTTAGTTATTTTAGGGACATAAAGTGAGAATAACGGGAATGGGTAATTGGGTTATTGTTGGTTGATGAAAAATTAATATAATTATTTATTGTGGTTTGAAAACCCTATATGCTCACCAGGCTCCCAAGCCTGACCCACTCAGTTTTATTTGTATTACAGGAAGTGGCGCAAGGGCATAAGATGGACGAACCATCAAGTTGTTTTGTTTACAAGTCTGTATATGTATATATTTGTTGAATGACTTGTAATGTTATCGTTTATGCTTTATGGTCTGTATCGGAACATGACATCCCGAGTTTTGATTATATAATGAAAATACATTTCTTTTATGAAATGCTTTGGTAAACATTGTTTTATCACGTTTTGTTTTTGGGAACAAATTCTGCAACTCTTTCAAATCAAAAGGATTTACTCTGAAATTATTTTAAAAGCATAAATGAAAATCGGTCTTTTCTGGCCGAGATTTTGGGGATGTCACAGTTGGTATCAGAGCATTAGTTTAAGCAAATTAGGAATTTGTAGGATTTCTAGACTTAAACTTAGAATGCTAAGTGAAATTTTGAGATATGTGTCTATTATGTTTTAGACACGGGCACTAGTTTATTTTAGGAAAGTTGCCTAAAATGCTTTTATGTGCTAAATGTTATATGTTGCCATATATGATATTATTTGTTCGGATCTATGGTCTGTTGCCGATCGGATCTAGAAACCTTATGTGTGTAGGATTCTAAGCGTACGTCTACGATATTAGAACTAGCATGTAAACGTTTCGGAGTGATAAGGATGATTTGAATATCTATCGTGATTGAGTATCTAATTTCACCTTATTCGGTGTATAGATCAAAAATGGTGAGAACAAGAACTGGAGTTGGAAATGCTGATGAAAACAGGAATCAACCACCAGTGATTGAGCAAATACCTGTCGTAGCAGCAGCACCTGAGCCAATAACCATGGTTGGTGTGCAAATGATGATTCAAACAATGTTGGATCGTCAAATGGAGGAGACTAGGCGGTTGCTTCAACAGAATCGTGAAGAACTGTCAATTCGTGTGGAAGAGCCGGAATTAAATGAAGGGCACTCGGAAGGTGGAAACTTCAGTAGGTCTGTTGGTCAAGCCAACCCACCGATAGTTAGGCAAAACAACCATGATGGAAGGGGATGGAAGTACAAGGACTTTCTAACTTGCAAACCATCGACCTTCAATGGAAAGGAGGATCCGATTGGAGTTATGGATTGGATCTTCGAAATGGAGTTAGCCTTCATGACTTGTGGCTGCAGAGGCAAGTTGCAGACTATCTACGCAGTGCGTCAATTCCGAGGTGGAGCCGTTCGTTGGTGGAACACTCTAGGGAAGACGTTAAGCCCTAACGAGCCACTGCAATTGTCATGGGCAGAGTTCTTGGCGCAGTTCAAATGCAATTTCTGCTCGGCTCAAAATCTGTTGGAGTTGGAAAATAAGTTTTTGGCATTGACGAAAGGCAGCATGTCAGTTGATGAATACACAAACGCTTTCACCGATAAGATGGAGTTTGCTTTTTGCATCAATCCAGATGAGCTGACAAAGGTTGACCGATACGAAAAAGGACTCCCATGGGAGTACGAGGTGCCAGTACGTCAGGCACATACTCTAGAGGCAGCTATCTGGGCTGCCAAGTCTGTTGAGAACATGATTAAGGGGAGAACCACCGACAAGGTTGAGGTTGGTGAGAAGAGAAAGTTTGAGGGAACATCTGGTTCCGGTAAGAAAAGCAAATTTTCGAAATCTGATTCGAAAAAGTTTGGTGGAGGAAAAGGAGGTGAAGCGAAATGGTGTGATAAGTGTAATGTAACAGCCCGGAATTTCAGGTATTGCTATATTTATGATTTTGGGTGTTTTAAGAGGGGACTCGACGAGTTGGAGCCTAGACTCGCCGAGTAGGATCACGGATCTGGTCGCGGGTTCGCGACTGGACTCGACGAGTCCGGATATGGACTCGGCGAGTCTGCGCTGTTTAGCGAAAACCCTAACCGTTCAGGTTTGGGACGTATATGAGGGACCTTATGGCCGTCATTGTTCACCCTAGTCCTCTGAGAGAAACCCTAATTCGATTGTGAGCATCTAGAGCAAGGTAGAAGGCCATTGTTGATTTTGGAAGTGTTGTTTTGCAAGGAAGAGGAGGCTTGGTCAAGGGAACCACAAGAGAAGCCACGTTCTGAGGATTTGGGGACACAGAGAGCACGTTATTCAGGTAATATTTCGAGTTGCATTCTTCTGTGTTGATGTGTATATGGATTTAGGGTTTATTGAACCCTTTTGTGGCTAGATTGAGTGTTACCTTAGTCCCCCAAACGATTGGAACCCTGTATTGGGATCTTTGGAAGTCCAGAATGTCCCATGCCTGAGCATTTCGGGAATCAATGGAGGTTTTGGATTGGAATCCTTATGCCTTAGGTCAAAATGTAAATTATGAGTCATGGGGTGTATTATGAGCACCGAAATGAGGACCTTACGTGATGAATCAGTCTAGGAAGGCCAGACCTATGAATGGTCGGAGCAGTTCTGACCTTAGAAAGCAGTTTGAGCGGTTGCATGGCATGGGCTCGCCGAGTCTGATGAACAGACTCGACGAGTAGCTTGAAGATTAACTGGGACTCGTCGAGTTGTTCTTCAGACTCGGCGAGTTGAGTCGGGGTGGCCCCGCGATTCTTCCAGGAGAAACTCGTCGAGTCAAGGAGGATACTCGACGAGTAGAAAGGGAATCTTAGAGAATTGGTGAGGACATCTAGACTCGCCGAGTCGCACTTGCACTCGCTGAGTCAGGTCAAGTTGACCGTTGACCGTTGACCATAGTTGACCTATGTTTGACTTCTTAGGGATAGTCAAACTTAGAAGATAAAAGTGTTAATAAAAGATGTATGATGTTATAGGGGGATTGTAGCTCGGCGGGTCGAGTACGAGTGACTTCGGGATTTGTTAGCTTTCGACATTCACGAGGTGAGTCTTCTCACTATACTGTACCCGGAAGGGTTTGACTGTGTGACCGGAAGGTCGGATATGATATGTGATATATGTGCTATATGTGATAGTTAAATTTTATATGTGCTATGTATGTTATGTGGGCCGGAAGGCATTGTGTTATGGGCGGGAAGGCGTGTAATATGAACCGTATGATTGGCATGGGTAGGACCGGAAGGTTTACCCAGCAGGGACGGAAGTCCCCTGATACACATGGACCGGAAGGTCAGGGCCTGGAAAGGCGTAAATGCGTAAGTTGTATTTTGGGGAACCTCACTAAGCATTTATGCTTACAGTTGTTATGTATGTGTTTCAGGTACTAGTGAGGACCGTGGGAAGGCGCCGGCGTGATCTGTACACACTGGAAGATGTTTTGTGATCTTGGGATTTAGATGATTTGTATTTTGACATGACACTTGAAATGTTTATGCCTTGTTTTGAATGAAAATACTATATTTTGAAATGAAAATTTTGTTTGAAATTTACGGTGTTACATGTAAGAAGAAGCACTTTGGGAAATGTAGTGAGGATGTAACCTGCTTCAAGTGCGGAAAAATTGGGCATTTTGCCAATGAGTGTCCGAACAACAAAAGGATGTGTTTTGGTTGCAATGAAGAGGGGCACATTTTGAAAGACTGTCCGAAGAAGAAGGAGGCAGCTAAGCCCCACATTCCACCAAAGCCGAAGGCGAGAGCCTTCCAGATGACACTCGAAGATGCGAAAGATGAAAATGATGTCGCTTCAGGTACCTTTCTCGTAAACGAATTACCTGCTCAAATTTTGTTTGATTCTGGAGCCAACTACTCCTTTATTTCGCATGAGTTTGGTAGAAAACTAGCATTGCCTGTTGATAGACTAGATGATGCTTTATTAGTCGAAGTTGCTAGTGGCAAGTTTGTACCTGTTAGCCATCGTATGAAAAACATCTTAATCGACCTTAATGGGAATAAGTTTCACAAGGAATTATTGCCTATCGAACTTAATGGTTTCGACATCGTTCTGGGAATGGATTGGCTTAGCGCCAATGATGCCGAAATTTTATGCAAGAAGAAGATAGTTAAAGTAAACCCGCCTGGGAAAGATTCATTTATGGTGTACGGGGACAAACGGCGAGTAAATTATGGAATCATTTCCCTAATGAAAGCCAGGAAGTGTTTGACCAAGGGATGTACATCATATTTAGCATTCGTGATCGATGCTAAGAAGGAAAAGAAGGTGATGCAGAGTATTCCAGTGGTGTGTGATTATCCGGAAGTATTTCCCGAAGATCTTCCTGGATTACCGCCTGATCGACAAGTGGAATTTCGTATTGACTTGTTACCAGGAACCACGCCAATAGCAAAAGCACCTTATCGATTAGCACCGACGGAGATGAAGGAGCTAATGATGCAACTTCAGGAGTTATTGGACAAAGGTTTCATTAGACCTAGTTCATCACCCTGGGGAGCTCCGGTGTTATTTGTAAAGAAGAAAGATGGAAGTATGAGAATGTGCATTGATTACAGAGAGTTGAACAAGGCAACAATAAAGAATAGATATCCGTTGCCAAGGATTTATGACATGTTTGATCAGTTGCAAGGTTCGAGCTATTTCTCGAAGATCGATCTAAGGTCAGGATATCATCAGCTAAAAGTAAGAGAGCAAGATATCGAGAAGACTGCATTCAGAACTAGATATGGACACTACGAGTTCTTGGTTATGTCGTTTGGACTGACCAATGCTCCGACAGCATTCATGGATTTGATGAATAGGGTTTGTAATCTGTTCCTTGATAAATCTGTGATAGTGTTCATAGACGACATTCTGATTTATTCGAAAAGCCAAGAGGAGCATGGCAGTCACTTGCGAGAAGTGTTAGAAGTCTTGAAGAAGGAGAAGTTGTATGCAAAGTTCTCTAAGTGTGATTTTTGGATTCGTGAAGTCCAATTCTTGGGTCACGTGGTCAACCAAGAAGGAATAATGGTTGATCCAGCAAAGATTGAAGCTGTAATGAAGTGGGAACAACCGAAAAGTCCCACGGAGATCCGAAGCTTTTTAGGATTAGCCGGATATTACCGAAGGTTTATCCAAGGCTTTTTTTCGATTGCTACTCCATTAACAGCTTTGACCCACAAAGGAGCTACTTATGCTTGGAGTGATAAGCATAAAGAAGCATTCGAGAAGCTAAAGAAGAAGCTATGCGAGGCACCGATACTTTCTTTACCCGATGGAGTTGAAGACTTCGCTGTTTATAGCGATGCGTCTGGGGTTGGATTGGGTTGTGTTTTGACCCAAAGAGAAAAGGTGATAGCATATGCGTCTCGACGGCTGAAGGAGCATGAAAAGAATTACCCGACTCATGATTTGGAGTTGGCAGCGGTAGTTTTCGCTCTGAAAATATGGAGGCATTACCTCTATGGCACGAAGTGTAAACTTTTCACTGGTCATAAGAGTCTCCAATATCTCTTCAATCAGAAAGAGTTAAATATGAGGCAACGACGCTGGCTAGAGTTACTCAAGGACTACGATTGTGAGATACTTTACCACCTTGGTAAAGCTAATGTTGTTGTTGATGCTCTCAGTCGGAAAGTCAATCTTGAAAGGAAGAGGCCAAGAGTGTTGAGAATTGAAGTTGTCTCAACAATTGTGGGATGTATAAAGAAAGCTCAAGAGGAAGCTTCTGAGAAGAATGACCGAAAGGAGGAACGTTTGGGAAAAACGTTGGTGTTCGGTATAAACAGTCACGGACTGAAGGTGTTCCAAGATCGGATTTGGGTACCTAAGTCCGGAGGAATTAGAGATCTTCTGATGGAAGAAGCTCACAAGACCATGTACTCAATTCATCCGGGTAGCACTAAAATGTATAGGGACCTAAAACCCTACTACTGATGGCTGACGATGAAGCTTGATGTTGCAAAGTATGTGGCCGAGTGTGTGACTTGTGCAAGATTCAAGACACAACATCAGAAACCATTTGGGAGTTTAGAGCCTTTACATGTGCCTATAGGTAAATGGGAAGACATTGCTATGGATTTTGTCACTAAACTACCGCTAACAAAGAATGGTCACGACATGATTTGGGTGGTCGTTGATCGATTCACTAAGAGTGCGCATTTCATAGCAGCCAAGGAGAAATGGTCTATGGATAAGCTTGCGAATTCTTATATAAAGGAAATTGTGAGGCTTCACGGTGTTCCGTTAACGATTGTATCGGATCGTGATAGCCATTTCACCTCAAGGTTTTGGAAAAGTCTACAAGAGGAAATGGGTACCAAGTTGTGTTTAAGTACAGCTTACCATCCGCAGACTGATGGTCAGAGTGAAAGAACAATACAAACACTTGAAGATATGCTGAGAGCATGTACCCTGGAATTCCTAGGTAATTGGGATGAACATTTACCTTTGGTAGAATTTTCCTACAATAATAGTTTCCACTCGAGCATAAAGATGGCACCTTATCAAGCTTTGTACGGACATAAGTGTCGTACGCCGTCTTGTTGGCTTGAGGCTGGAGAAAAGCAGTTTATGGGTCCCGAGATGGTCCATCAAACCGCTGAAAAATTGAAAATAATTAGAGAAAGAATGTTAGCAGCTCAAGATCGTCAAAAGAGCTATGCTGACAAGAAGCGAAGGCCAATGACCTTCGAAGTTGGAGATTCGGTTTTGCTTAAAGTCTCGCTGTGGAAAGGACTTATAAGATTTGGTAAAAGGGGAAAGTTGAGTCCAAGGTTTATTGGACCGTTTAAAGTTCTTCAGAGGATTGGGAACCAAGCTTACAAGCTTGAACTACCAGAGGAACTGAATGGAATTCACAACACTTTTCATGTGTGTTATTTGAGGACTTTCACGGGAGAAGTTCCCGATATAATTCCAATTTCTGAATTGAGAATTGATGAAAACAAGAGGTTAATTGAAGAACTAGAGGCAATTGTTGACCGAAAGACTAAGAAGCTTTGACGCAAGATGGTCGAATTAGTGCTTGTTCGTTGGAAGCATTCGAATGGGCCAAATCTCACCTGGGAAACGGAGAGTGACATGTTGAGTCGCTATCCACATTTGTTTGTTGATGCGTGATTCTGGGGACGGAATCATCCTAAGGGGAGAGAATTGTAACGCCCGCGTTTCCAGGCTAGACATTTTCGTTGATGTAATAGTCTAGGTTAACCTTTGTAACCCGTTTTGAAATAATAGAAGTATATTATTTGAGTATTATGTGTTTTGTGCTTAACTGCTTAATTATATGATTTGATTAATTAAGAATAAAATGAGCGTCAAAATTTAAGTGTAAAATAAACTTGATATCTTTGGATAATGTTGTAGTAGTTGAAACGAGGTTTCCGAATATATAAAGAACGCCCAAATCTGACTTCGTATGAGGAAGTTATGATTTTCTGAAGTTTCGACTTAGCGGTATGCAACCCGAAATACTCGCTTTGAGATTGAGCGGTTTTTAGTCGAATCAATCTAAACGAGAAGAGAAGATCTCGTTGTTGGTATCGAAGCGATGAAAAGTTAGGCGAGAACGAACGTCAAACGAAGAAGTTATGAATTTATAACGAAGTTTTTCTGTCCCAGCCTATTAAAAATAATTAATAAAAATAAAGTCAAAATTAGCCGACGGAGTCTAAACGAAAGTTATAGAGCGTAGTCTCACCTATGCGTGGATATAAAGAACGTCGAAAACGGAGTTCGTATGAAGAAGATATGAATTTCCAAAGTTTATTAAATAATTAATATTTAAAATTAATTATAAAATCCGGTATTATCCGAAGGGGAGTCATCGGACTCATCCGAAGTACGCCCAGCGTATAGCGAAGCGTGACGTTCCTGGCACTCGAGTTCTTCGGATGACGCATGCCATGACGATTCAGACGCGTATGCCCCGCGTACTGCTGTACGCCCAGCGTACTCCGAGGCTCCAGCCTCCTATAAATAGGATGCGAGGGCAGCCGGCTCATTTGCTCTTTTTCTCTCTTCTCTCTCCCGTTTTGCATCGTTTTTCGTGCCAAAAGTACCCCGAAGCCCCGGTATCATTCCCGAGCCCCGAAGCAAGTCCCGAGGTCCTGAAGATCCCGAGAAGTAAGATTCCCGAGCCGAAGCTCTACCCGCGAGAAGTTCGATTTTTGTGGAGATCTTCCAGATCTACCGAAGAATACTACTTCTATAAGTCGTAGTGTTGTCCGGTCATATTCTGATCAAGTGAGTGTGTGGTTACTTTCTTCTAACGCATAATTATGAAGTATTATATATAAAATACGTGTTATGTGTATACTTTGTTGTTATATGTGTGAATGTATATTCACTCTCTTCTATCTCATGGATCTGATTTGTCTTCTATGAAATACGTGTTATGTGTGTGTGCCTCATCTGTTACGTGGAATATTATTTGATGAAAAATTAATTTAATTATTTATTGTGGGTTGAAAACCCTATATGCTCACCAGGCTCCCAAGCCTGACCCACTCAGTTTTATTTGTATTACAGGAAGTGGCGCAAGGGCATAAGATGGACGAACCATCAAGTTGTTTTGTTTACAAGTCTGTATATGTATATATTTGTTGAATGACTAGTAATGTTATCATTTATGCTTTATGGTCTGTATCGGAACATGACATCCCGAGTTTTGATTATATAATGAAAATACATTTCTTTTATGAAATGCTTTGGTAAACATTGTTTTATCACGTTTTGTTTTTGGGAACAAATTCCGCAACTCTTTCAAATCAAAAGGATTTACTTTGAAATTATTTTAAAAGCATAAATGAAAATCGGTCTTTTCTGGTTGAGATTTTGGGGATGTCACACTATCTCTATCTCTCTCACTCTCACTATCCTCTCTCTCTCTCTCTCTCTTATCCCTCATACACGCATCAAAGAAAGTAAAACTCAAGATCGTCTTCATCCGATGTTGACTGAAGATCTGACGATGATTTGGCGGTAGAAGGAAAAGAGACTGAGTGATAAATCGATCTATCGATATAGAGGGAAAGAAATCATGGGTCAAGGAAAAGAAAGTGGCTGGCAAAAATCTGGCAGGGACCTTAGATCTAGATGCAACTTTCTGGCGACGGTGAAGCAACCCCCCCCCCCCCCCCCAATTCATCTTCTCCAACCAAACCCCCTGGTTGCAGCCCCAAATAGGTCTAATTTCTTCCAGTTTTTTATGGTCATGCTCCAATGTATCAAAATCCTTGCGTGAATTTGTGGTCTCACTCATTCTTTCCTTGCTTCGGTGGTGTTGTTTGGCTCTGATGAACTTCTTCTTACCCTCCAAATCCAAAAATCTAGAAATCAAAATCGAGTACTGTTCATCGTCTTCTACAACAACGATTACAGTGGATTCAAATGATTTCATAACACGAACCCATGGTTTCTCTGTTTCAATTTGGATTGTAGATGATGGAGACGGTGATGTGGTGCAGAAGTGTTTAGCGATGTAGGGGTGCACATTTATCAAACGCAGATTAAGCTGACATGCTTGTAAAATCAATCGACGACTAAGGTTCTTGAGGCCCACCTCACCGTCTCCTTCTTTCTTTCCCCTTCATCCGTTCCTTTTTTTTCCTTTCAGTCCATCGTCTTGAAGCAGTGAAGTCAAACCTACATTGATATGGCAGAGTTAGGGGCTTAGGTTTGTACACACAAAGGTAGATCGATCTGCATAGTTGGGGATGTGAGGCAGAGTAGATGCGATGCAGTGGTGGATGAAGATGGTCAATGGAGGTTATGGCTAAAGTAAAGGTTGGTAGATATTGACTGGTTTTCCAATTACAGGGATGATCTAGGCATTTATCATTTTCAATTTATGAACATATTTAATGTTTTAGGGTTGCAATTGGATTAACTAGATGGAGAATATGAACTTTGGATGACTTTGGGGGGGGGGGGGGGGGGGAGAGAGAGAGAGAGAGAGAGAGAGAGAGAGAGAGAGAGAGAGAGGTGAGCCCAAATTAGTTATTTATTTTCTTTTTCCTTTAAATTAATTAGAAAAAATATAAAAAATATATCAAAAAGGACATTTTAGTCTTTTCAGTTTTTTGAGGGACCAAAATCACAAGAAAACATAAGGACCACGAAGCCAAAAAAGTCACTAAAACCCCAAATAAAATACAAAAAGGACCATTTTTGCAATTTAGTTGATTCTTTTTCCAGAAGTTGAAACTATTGATTGCAAAAAGATTTAAAAACCAGCAACTCCATGTCCTTGTTGACAATGGCATGACTTACCCTACAGTCTATCTATACTAATGATTTTAGTACAAGTTGCGGGAGGTGAATCAACATCATGGGTGGTGTGGGGGAACCACCTAGAGATTGTGATGGGAGGTTGTTGGGAAATAATCTTTTTTTTTTGTGTCGCAAGTGTTCTCCCTTTCATAACATCTGGCAAATCATCGGTCAATATGCTCCGAGAGTCTTCTACTACATTCTTGACTGGATAAATAAAGTCAACTCTAGGAATTTCATGGATGTCTTGGTCTCTTGGAAGTTGTAATTCGTTTATATCAACAGCTTTGAATTTCATACGCTCTTTTAAAAAGGATAAATCACTCGTTTCCATCTAAATCCTCCATATTACTAGCCATTAACTCATCAATGAGCTTGTGGGCCCTGTTCAGCTGTTCGCACTCTTACTCATTGATGATCCTGTTCCCACGAAAGAGAGAAAAATCTAGTAAGTTACATAGTATATCAAATAAATAGAAGGCTAATTATTGATCCTTTGAAATAACTTTTGATCAACTAATACAATGATGCCCTCTACAAAGAGCAAAACGTATCTCATTTAGACTAATGTACCGAGTTCAAGGGTTTAACCCCTCAAACTAAAAAAATTGCAGCAATCTTTCAATACTAATTTAGCTTTCAAAAATCTTTCAATCATTAAAGTTTTCAACATTTGAAAAATGAAGCAAACTTAAAAATAACAACAATCTATCAATACTAAAAATTAACTACAACCTTTTAATATTTTAGCCTTTAAAGAAAGAAACTTATTTAGCAACAATTTTTAACTCTCTCCTCAAAAATCAGAATTCAGAGCACATAATAAGAGTCTAAGAGATTGTAATTCGTAGATCATAGGACATGAAGATGGAAAATCTGATTTGTCATTGTCTTCAAAAGCCGATGACGTTGTGTTTAAATCATCTGGCCACGGAGTCTGGAGCTCTGATCGGTTCCAACGACGATCTTTTAATTGAAATCCTTCTCCGATTGCCGGTAACCTCTGTTCTTCGATTCAAATCTGTATCCAAACACTGGCGTTCCCTTTTGAGTCAACGACCTTTCACCCTACTGTATAAAAATGCTTCCTTCTCTCCTGGCTTTTTTGGCTTTTTTGGTCGCAGTTTGTATATTCCATTTGATGATGAGAACCGAAGTACTCATCCTTTTCGTGATCTCGACTTCTATCCTGATCCTCATGGTATTAGAATCGTGCAATCTTGTAACGGATTGCTGCTTTGTCGTAGCAATGAAGGGGATGAACGTGTGCGTAAATATTATGTATTTAATCCTACCACCAAGCAATTTGCAGTCATCCCATCAATTCTCGGAGGCATGGCTGTTCGTGAAACCATCCTTTTTATGGCTCTAAAGGTTGTTTGCTTTTACTTTCCTAAGCCTGACGATGTGGTTAAGGTTCAAATCTACTCCTCCGAAACAGGGAAATGGAAGATTTCAGATGATTATATGTCTTTACCATCGACTACCTAGTTTTTAAAACGAAAACAAAATTGTTAAAATCATATATGTATTCGTACACTTTCTATCAACAAAAAAAGACCGTTAAAAACTTAAAATCATATTATATTCGTCCAATTTCATTACTTGTCTTTTTCAATAATCTTTTAACTCGCATTTAAAATTAGACCTGACAAATGTGTCGTGTCAGGTTCGTGTCGTGTCAAGACGTTAAACGGGTTGAAAGGGATTGACCGTAACATGACCCGTTTAATATCGTACCGTGTCAACCCGTTTATTTTCGTGTCGGGTTTCGGGTTAATGTTTAGAAATTGTAAATATGTTGTGTTATGTCGAGTTGAAATATTTCAAAAGTTGGAAAGTAGGAGTTGTGGAGGCAAAAAAGGAAAAAGTTAAACACCGGAGTTATGAGATGAAATGATAAAATTTATAGTAAGTTTAGAAGGAAAAATTAAAAGAATTAAAATTGGAGAGCAAAAAGGATAGGTGGCGAGGATGACTAAAATTAAGTAACTTTGAAATTTTGAATATTACTTCTAATTCTTGTTTTAGTTATTGAGTTTGACCCACTGCAAATTTATAACATATAATATATTTACAAAAATATGAAATTTATAATAAATAATATATAATTAAACGGGTCATATTCGAGTCATCTTCGAGTTGAAAGTTTTGACCTTAACCCTACTCGTTTAATTATCGTGTCGTGTCGTGTTAACTCGTTTACATAAACGTGTCAAAATCTCTGACCCTAACCTGCTAATTTCGTATCGGATTTGTGTCGGGTTTTCGTATCGTGTTATGTTTTGCCATGTTTAGTTAAAATCATATTTATATTCGTACAATTTCACATAAATAGCTTATTTCAAAATCAATATTTAAGGCTGACTACCAAGTTTATAATTAAGCAAGGAGTCGTTACCAATAATCAAATATAATATACTTTTTGGACAAACAAAAAACAAGCTCCCTAGACCAAATTTGTAATTTCCACGAGAAAACTGAAAGAAAAAAAAATCCACACATAATTAATTTTTGATTGTAATATTAAAAGTAAAACGAAAATAAGTAATTAAAAATACTTTTTTCTTCTCCAATGAACTTTTTTTTTTGAACGGCAATGCAAATTTATAAATAGAAAGAATAGCCAGAGGCTAGGAGGTACATAATGTTTAGAGCTAAAAAGGAAGCAAGAACACAAAAACACAAACAAAAAATGATAAAACTAATGCCGACCAAGGCATTTCAGGATAGGATCGCAACACCATTCAGCCCACTTTAGATTATTGCCTTTTCGATTCCGAGCATTGATCCAAAAATATGAATGAGCTTGTACCTCGTATGTCAGCGCCGTTTTTGATACAAAGATTTGATTTAGAGCATGGGCCTTCTTATTCCTGAATCTCCAAATAACCCACAAGAAAACTAGAATTATAGCTTCATGGAACATCTTTAGCCTTTGATCAGCACCTATCATATGCTCACTTTTTAACAGCTCCCAGCAGGAGGCAGGGGAGGGATCCAGCAACCGCCACCAGCTACATACCTGCAGCCAAACATCTTTTGAGACCGGGCATTCCACAAAAATGTGGTCCTCCGTTTCAGGGACTTCATGACATATTTTACACAAATTCGATGAGCTGATTCCAAGATTAAAGAGGTTATCCATACATGGGAGTTTTCCTTAACAGACTCGCCAGGCTAGGATATTTAGTTTATCAGGCACCAATGGATTCCACATCCAATTGTCAATACTTTGGGGGAGAACCAGGTTGTCAAAATAGTTCCGCATTGAAGAAACAGTATATTCCCCCGACGGATCAAGTGACCAAATCCATTTAGACGATCCGTCAATGTTTAACTCATGCTGAAAGTGGTTCAAGAATGGCACCTGATCTTTTCCTAATGTTGCTGGCAGGCATACAATTGATCCCCAACAACCACTTCTCCTTTTTGTAGTCGTAGGACGAGAAATACCACCGTCAGGTCCGTGAATGGCTTTAATCACCAAAGCCCATATGCTGTCAGGCTGTTTTCTAAAACGCCACCACCATTTCCCCAGGAGAGCCAAATTTTGCGCCTTTAAGCTGCCAACGCCAAGACCCCCTTTTTCTTTAGCTGCCAAGATCTTATCCCAAGCAATCCAGGCCATTTTCTTTGATTCCAGACAACCTCCCCAGAAAAACCTCATTCAAATTCTTTTGAGGCTTTTGATCACCTTTATAGGTGCCCTATATATAGAGAAATAAAAAGATCCAAGGCTGCTTAGAACTGCCTTGCATAAGGTCAATCTACCCCCAAAAGACAAGGTAGAGGCTTTCCATCTAGACAATTTCGCTTGAAATTTATCAATGATAGGCTTCCAAAGGGATACTTTAGTCATCGAAGCACCGGCAGGTAGACCTAAGTAGGTAAAGGGGAGCGAACCTGTCAAACAATTGAAACTTTGGGCTACCATATCCAGCTCACAATCCTGCACGCCAAACCCGAATAATCTGCTTTTTGACATATTTATTTTGAGCCCCGATGACAGCTCAAAACATCTTAAAATTCTGATCAGCACTACAAGAAAAAGACCCTTTTACGACGCGCAAACCACGACACTCGTTGATTTATGTTACGCAAAAGAGAGTGACTTTAAAAAAGTGTCATCTCTTCAAAAAATTTAACAATAGAGGACACGCATTATTGTGTGCCCTTAAATTAGTGTCTAACAAAAAAAAACACGGAGGGCACCTATAATAAAATGCACGTCGTCTAAGGATGTCGCTTTATAATTTTTAATGGAACGTGCGTTCCATCCTTTAACAGTAGGGGGAAATGAAATTCTGAAAAATTAAAAATCCCGCCTTCCTTTTTTTTCTCCTTTCCCTCTTGCCCAAATTATGGACGCTCCTTCCTTCCCCCTCCCGACATTGACTGCTGCCTACTTCTTCCCTTACTTCTACCTACTGGAACCACCATATCTCCCACTCGATGTTGAAATTGTTAGAAAAAGCCCTAATTATACTCTCAAGTCTAAATACAGAAAAATAGAAGATGGTGAAGAAGTAGCAGTAGAGGAAGTGGAGGATGAACAGTCGAAAATGGAAGGAATGGCATCAATAGCGTTGTTACTAGATGGGTCAATCTCGGGTCGTTTTGTTCAGCTTCCCGAGTCCGTTTATTACCAGATGGGTCAATCTCGTCTTTTCGTCTCGACTTCATATCTCTCTGTAAAGCAACCGACGACCCCCACACCACCATCTGCAAACCCTAAGCCGTCGTCTAAGGATATCCGCTCTTCCTCCTTCCCATTTGACTAATTCTTCGTCAGCTTTTGTTGAATACATGTCTCCCAAATCAAAGCAGGAAGATGAGGACCTCGAGGTGAAGCGATATCTAATTAAGGAAACATCTAGAACGAATGTTAGGTTTTACCCCTGATCCCATTGCAATGAGTCAGCTTATGCAAAGTCCAGCTATTTCACATTTCATTCAACGTCTCCTTTCAAACCCACAGAACACGAATCTGGTTTTTGGCTTCTTCTACACTCCAGTTTCAGAAACTCAATCCCCATGAAAACCCACTTCAGAATGAGCAACAGTCCAGCTATTTCGATGGGAAATGGGTTTTTGACGATTCAACACACCCTTTGTATAAAGAAGACGAGTGTGAATTTCTCACAGAACAGGTTACGTGTATGAAAAATGGGAGAAAAGATTCTATGTATCAGAAGTGGAGGTGGCAGCCTAAAGACTGTAATTTGCCAAAGTAAGCATACTTTGTTCTTCCACTTTTTAAAATCGAATTAATTGTTGAATTCTTGATGATTTTAATTGTGTGTTTTGGGGGAAATGAAATGAAGGTTTATAGGGAAATTGTTGGTGGAGAAATCGAAGAACAAGAGGCTTATGTTCGTTGGAGATTCGTTGAATAGAAATCAATGGTGTGCATGGTTCAATCCATAGTCACAGGATTCGCCAAAGTAGTCACGATCCACGTTCCAAACGGCTCGATCCCAAACGGGGTACGATTGCGTACCGATCGCCGACAGAAACGCCCTCCGGTACGTCATGCTTGCAATCCCACCAATTCTTTAAATCGATACCTGAAACGTGAAATTGGCAAATTGGATTGCACATAAACGCGATTGGGATCGGGAATTTTGGTTTTGGAATGCCGATTTGTGAAATTGGGGGGAAATTGTTTTTATCCGGAGAAAAGTCACCGACACTTGATTTCTTCCTTAAGCCCTCGATTCCATGTTAGGTGTTTGGACTTCCAGATCTGATTCTTCTTTATCACTTTTAATAATATATAATAGCTATAACACTTATCCAATATCATCACTTCACCATGATTTCACTTTTGTTCTACACCTTTCAGGAAGAGTTGTTGATGGAAGAGAGATGATGGTTTAATTTGCCAAATATGAGCCTAATGCTGAAAAAATGTGAGTCACATTCACATATAATCTAATATATTTCTAAATTCCAAGAATCAGATATGAAAAAGTATATGGTTGTTTGACTAATGTGGTTGTTTTTATTCTTGTTTTAGTCACAAGGGAAAGATACTTGAACCAGTAGAAAAGTTGAAGGGTGGATTAAGGAGCCGAAGTCCTAGACCAAGGTATGATGAGAATGTAGTTTTGACCATTCTACCCTTGTATTGGAGTTGATGTTTACCCAATGTAGTTCCAGGTATAGAGATGAATACAAGGGCTACAGGAGGATAAGTCGCAGCAGTAGCAGGGACAGGTATTATGGAAGGGACAAAGATCGTTACAGAAGTAGGACCCTCATGCAGTAGGAGTAGGAGCCCTGATTATCATAGAAGAAACAGGAGGGGTGGATATGATGATGATTATGATGATGAGAGAAGCCCAAGTAGGTCTCCTATAAGGTAAAAAGACGTAAATGCCCTTATCATTAAAAATAGCATCCGTAAAAAGTTTTGTTTGTCTGTTTAAAGTTGATGTTTCATTAGGAACCTGATGACTATTCACTATTCTATATGTGTTTGTTACTTACATAGAAGTACTAGTGTTGAAAAGACTAGAATGCCCTTATCATGTGATGTGTCAATAAACTGATGGATTACACAGAAGCAGGTCTCCTCCACGTAGGAGTAGGTCACCTTCTAGAAGCAGAAGCCCTGAAGGAGGAGGAAATGAGAAAGCATCAACATCATCACCCTATTCCCATGGTAGAGCTGATTCCAGAAGCCCTTTGCAACGTTCTGATTCCAATGTAAGTTTTTTTTACCTGTGGAATCATTGATTCTGAGTGTTGATATTTTTTTATTGATTACTTTTTATCTTATCTTTTATATATTATTAATTATTATTAACCCTTGGTTGTGGTATAATATGTAGGGTTTGCCTGGACCAATGGGGTTGATGAGTACTAGTCATTTGGAACAAGAAGCTGCAGTACTTGCTTTGTCAACTTTGATGACCATAGCTCCTGCAGAAGTTTATGCAGAATTTGAAAAGGTAATTTTTTTTATTTATGAACTTTCAAAGCAACTTTTATTGTTTTACATCACTTGAATTTTAGTGCATTAGGTCGTATAATATGTTGAAATGTTGAATGTTTTATGATGAGATTGTTTCAAATAAGGGAAGTAGAATAAAGGATAAATTAATTCATAATGTCTATGAAACCCCTTATACCCTTCTCTTGAACGGTGAAATAAATTATAGAGGCGAGATAGAACAAAGGAGTATGGGGTGGCTGAATTATTCCATTTGGATCCTCATTACACAATAAGTTTATGTTTGAAACATATAAAAGTGTGTCTAGCTTTGTATGATCCAGTTGCAGCAAAAGATAAATTATTCAATTTTTTCAGCATCTGTTGTGTATGGTGACAGTTTTGTTTAGGTTGCACCCACTAAGAATGTATCAGCTTTTTTAGCATCTGTTGGAAAGTGAATGTTCAAAAGGAAAAAACGATATAAGTGCACATTTGTTACTATGCTAATATGAATTGAGGATTAAGCTATTAGTTTCTAAATCACAAACAGTGTTTGCTGCCTTTCTTAATCTGTTTGAATACGAAATCAAGCCTGTGTTTATATTTGATTTGATTGTTTATGTGAGTTTTTGGTCGATTTTGGTTTAATGTTGTGATTAAAGTAGGGTTTGTTAGAATATAATGTTGCAGAAATTATCCTTATGGGTCTTGACACATCAAGTTTATTAATTATTTAGAAAAATATTATAAATTATCTTTGATTTCATGAGAATATAAATGCTTGTTTTTCATATTCGATTCACATTCGGTAAAATGTTGTGTCCACATGATACTAAGGAATACAATTCTGTAATTGACTTGGGCATAAACATGTTATTTTGATCAAGAGAAAAAGAAAAATAGCCTAGATAATTAGCAACTTATAAGTAGGTTGGTTGGTGTTATGTGAAAGTGAAAGGGGTAAGTGAAATTTGAGAGTGATTTGTGTTTTTTTAGTCACATTGCATCGGACTCAATTCCAGCTTGGAAATGGTGGTTTGCTTGGTGCTAGTTATATTCAGGTAAAAGATTTCCCATCTCTTATATTAATGTTTGGTTTTAATGTTTGGCTTATTACATTACTTTTGTCTCCTTTGTTGTATTGATAAGGCTTGAGCATGCTGGGCTGTTAATGTTCCTATTTGTTTTCATTTATGCAGGTAACAATCTCGTTGAAAGGACTTATGAATCAGATATTAATGGTAACAAGTTTAACACTCGAGTCCATACGATTAGATGTTAATGGTAACAAGTTTAACACATGTGTCTTTGTTATACATACAAATTAAATGCAATGGATTGTATTTTTTGTATATGGTATTTTATTTCTATTATGAGAGATTAAATGCAAATTTAATTTATAAATTAATAAATATATAAATATATTTTTTTAAAAAAAAAAATTAAAATTACGATACGCAAAAATGTGTGTCGTCTTCATTTATGACATGGCCTTTCTTGACTGGTGCTTCCTTGATACGCATTGTGTGTCATAAACACGCGCGTCGTAAGGTTACGACACGCAAATGCGTGTCGTCTTCCTTTATGACAGGGCCTTTCTTGATACGCATTGCGTGTCATAACCGCGCGTCGTAAATGCGCGTCATCTCTCTTTATGACAGGGCCTTCCTTGACGCGCATTTGCGCGTCGTATGAGCGTTTTACGACGCGCAATGAGCGTAAAAGGCCTTTTTTCTAGTAGTGTAGGTTTTTTACATTCTCCGAAGACCATGAACCCATAAATATTACATCATCAGCGTATTGAAGATGTGAGATTACAGGTCCATGATTTGGGAGTTGGAGACCTTTGAAAATACCCTTTTCTTCCGCCTCTTTCATAGCAATGTGGAGTCCTTCAGCTGCAATGATAAACAAAAATGGAGATAGTGGATCCCCTTGTCGGACCCCACACTCCATACCAAACTCTTTTGTTGTTGAACCATTAACGAGGACCGAGACCTTTGCTGATGAAAGACATCCATTGATCCATAATCGCCACTTAGCCCCAAATTCCATTTGCTGCATGATTGAGTCTAGGAATTCCCAACTGAGACTGTCAAAGGCCTTTTCAAAGTCAATTTTGAACGTGAAAGCTTTCTTTTTGTGTTCTTCTTTAGCCAGCAAATGACTTCATTTAAAATGAGTGGTCCATCAAGGATGTGCCTATTTTTGAGGAAAGCAGTTTGAGATGGGCTAACCACCAGGTGAACCACCTTTTTTAGGCGTTCAGCTAGGATCTTTGCTATTGTTTTATATAGACACCCAATCAAACTGATCGGACAGAAATCATTGATTGTGATCGGGTCTTGGACCTTTGGAACAAGAGTGATAAAGGATGAGTTGCACCCTTTTTCGAAATGTCCAGAAGCTTCAAAGTGCTTCACCGCAAGATAAAAATCACCTCCAATCATCTCCTAATGTTGCTTTAGGAAAGCAAACGAAAATCCGTCCGGACCTGGTGCCCTGTCCGGGCCACAAGCCCAGATAGCTTATTTAACTTCTGCAAGCGAGAAAGGCTCCTCAAGATACTCAATCGCATATGGGGGAAGTTTCAAGAATTTGGAGCTGATGAATTTAGGCCGTGATTTAATAGGCTCAGTGAATCTCCCAGCAAAGTGTTTAAATACTCTCTCCTTGATTTCAACAGGGTCACTTATCCAGAATCCATTTTCCTTAATTCTGTTTATCCTCTGAGATCTATGGTGCTTATTTATTAGGCCATGGAAGAATGCATTGTTCTCGTCTCCCTCAAGAGCCCATTTAGATCTAGACTTTTGCTTTAAATCTTCAATACGATTAGATTCGATTTCCATGATTTTTTGGTAGGCCTCCTGTCGATTTTTGAGCATCTCATTATTGACCCTACCCTCCTCAGCCATCAGGTCGAATTCTTTAATTTTGTTTGTAAACTCCTCCATTTCTTTTTTAGCTGTCCCATTAGATTCTTTCCTCCATAATTTAATATGCTCCTTCAAGTTCTTCAATTTACCGGCAACCAAAGAGAGGGGGGATAGAAACAGCTGCCGTCCTGGGTTGCAACTAACCGCCCAACCACTTCTTAGGACGCCCTCAAATCCAGGGTCCTTTAGCCAAGAATTAAAAAATCTGAATGGGGTTGGACCAAAATCATGTTGCAGAGCAGAAAGGATTATAGCAGAGTGATCAGAATGAACTCTAGGCATGGTTGTGACGTTTAGAGTTGGCCAAGCTTCAATGGAATTGAGCGATACAAGGAACCTGTCAAGCTTGCTGTGTTTATCACCAGTTGAGTTCATGTATGTGAATCTGCGGCCTCCTATTTTGATTTCCAGTAAACCAAGAGAGTGAATGAATTCATTGAAATAATAAGCGCTACTCTGGCAGAATACAGACCCCAAACGTTCTTCAGGGAAACGAACAACGTTAAAGTCACCAAAAACAATCCAGCAAGATTCAGCGTCCGAGTTTATGAGATCAGCCAAATTGTTCCATAGAGCTTTTTTCCTCCAGGGCTCCTGTGGAGCATAAACATTTACGAAGCAGCAAATTTTCCTTAATCTGAGCCATAGACCCTTAATGGCAAGAAAGCCCTCACCTTTTATTGATTCTGAGATCTGGAATAAAGAGGGGTCCCACAGGGAAGCAATTCCACCGGATAGCCCAACCGGGTCGATAACATCGCATTGAAAATTGGAAGAGCCCCATATTTGCTTGTCTAACTTGTTTTTAACCTCCATGGATTTTGTTTCTTGTAATCCAACAAAAAAAGCTTGATTTTGAACATGACAATTTCTTAGCCAGCTCCTTTTTACTTCACACCCAATTCCTCTAATATTGTTGGAGAAAATATTCATTGGTCAATAATAACCACTCCGCAGGATTTAATCATCTGTTTGAAATGATCAAACCGATTCCCTACCTGAAATCCGATTGATTCCCCAACAACGATTGTCTTGGCAATCTCTATAGATGTGGCATTGGACTCAATTGGTTGACTCCGAGAGGCTGCTGACTGCGACATTTGTTGAGGCCGATGTACATCTCCTTGCAGATTTTGAGGGACACCATATTGGGGCGATGGGGGATGAATTCTCGCAGTGGAGGTGGAATTGCGTGATTGCTGCTGGGGCAAAGAGGTTGACCTGCTAATACAATCGATGTGTTGGGTAGAGTGGCCGGATGGATTAGAGTAAGATGGGGCCCTGTTTAGGTCCAAAGAAAAATTGGGCTGAAGAATTTTAATTATGGGTGGTTGGCAAGCCCACCTTCTATGTTGGCCCAGATGAGAAGGGGACCCAGATGTAACAAGGCCAACATCCATCGGCAGTGGCGATACAGCTTCTCTCCTAGATTCCATGGACTTAGAAGATCAAGAAGGCTCCTTGGCATTCGCGCTGGCGGTGTTTTCGTGCAACCTTTCCACTTCCCTAACATCTTGCCCTGATTGATCTGCCTTCGCCGGAGATGCTGCCGGAGATTGTGTTCCATGTTCAGATTGGATCGGATCTTCACTGGTGAGACTTTCATTTTCGCCAAAACTATCTTCATCCCACCATGACATCTTCTGATAGAAATCGTTAGCAGCAAGCACCGGGCTAAGTTTGAGTGATTCGAAGATATCCTCCATGACATTTATTTGGAATGGTTTACCATCCACAACAATTATGGTGGAGGAGTTGATGATTCCTGGGTGAGAAGTAAGAATTCCAACCCTTCCGAAGGCTAAGTTTGGGGAATCTGTGGTGCACACTTCCGGTATGACCACCGACCCCCAGGTTCTTGCAATGATAATAAACGCCTCCTCGCACCATGCATGCTGCGGAACGCCTTGAATTATTAGAGATGCAATTCTTTCATTAAAATTGTCCCCTCTTCCCAAGCAACGACTTCTTTGAACCACGACTGCCATATTTCCTTCCCATTATTTAGAAAATCGTCCCTATCCGTTGCATTGTCGAATACAAGAAGCATTTTTAGGCCTCCCAGATATCTTAGTTGGATCGACGGGCAACCCTCGACTTCCTGGAAAGCTTTCACGTTCATTAAATCTTGGAAACTTTCCACTTCCCCTACTAGAGTATCCTTCATGGCATCTTTTGACTCACAATAAGATTGCATCTTTATTATTTTCTTTGGATGATACGTCCCAGCATCTTCATTACTTGTCTTTTCGGATGCATTGTTTACAACTGGCGTAGTCCCCCTAACAGCCTCCGCATACGATCTACCAGGAATCTGTGGATACGTCACTTGGAGTGCATGCTGGCTATCTGAGTCTTGATGAGAACTTCTTCGATTCACGTTCTTATTCCTCTCAAATCGTGCCACATTTACTTCAATCTTCTGAGCTCCGATGTAAATCTCGTTGAGACGATTCTCAAAGGAGGTGATTTCTCAGATCCTTATAAATCTGACAAATCCAAAGTTCTTGTTACGGCGGTTCAACTTCTTGGCAATGTAAACATCTACGACTGTCCCATATCTGCTAAACATCCGCCATAAAGCAGCTTCGTTCCAGGCTGGGGGGAAGTTCTGCACATAAAAGGTTACAGCTTTCCCGTTTAATTCGAAGTCTCTCCCGTAATTCTTCCTCCGCCGTACCTGATTCCATCCCTCTTGATTAACAGTCTCTCCCATTCTTTTTTACTTACCGTATGTATATATATTCTAAAGTAACATTTTAACTGTACTCGGGTTTCTGAATGACTTTAAGACCATATTATTTAAGACTATTATACTATAGTTGAAAAGAACGGTGAAAACCACATACTTTTTTCAATCAAGGACATTTCCTAGTCAAGTCAACGTCAGCAAAGCATTAAAGCGTTAGGCAAAGCTTCTATGGCAAGCTAATAAGCTATCAGCTTCCATGACAAAACTTTAAAAAAAAAAAAAAAAAAAACCCCTTTCTTTCTTCAAGGCTTTCAACCTAGTCCAGAAATGGTGAACACCAGATCTAAAATCAACAAAATCCAGAACACCATAAACCTCTGGTTCTCGAAGGCTGCCATGGCCGACACCAATCATCTGGCCACGGAGTCTGGAGCTCTGATCGGTTGCAACGACGATCTTTTAATTGAAATCCTTCTCCGATTGCCGGTAACCTCTGTTCTTCGATTCAAATCTGTATCCAAACACTGGCGTTCCCTTTTGAGTAACCGGCGATTTACCCTACTGTATAAAAATGCTTCCTTCTCTCCTGGTTTTTTTGCTCGCAGTTTGTATATTCCATTTGATGATGAGAACGAAAGCATTCCTCCTTTTCGTAATCTCGACTTCTATCCTGATCCCCATGGTATTAGAATCTTGCAATCTTGTAACGGATTGCTGCTTTGTCGTAGCAATGAAGGGGACGAACGTGTGTATAAATATTACGTATTTAATCCCACCACCAAGCAATTTGCAGTCATCCCATCAATTCTCGGAGGCATGGCTGTTCGTAAAACCATCATATTTATGGCTTTGGCATTTCATCAAACAGATTGTGTTCACTACAAGGTTGTTTGCTTTTACTTTCCTGAGCCTGACGATGTGATTAAGGTTCAAATCTACTCCTCCGAAACAGGGAAATGGAAGATTTCAGATGATTATATGTCTTTACCCGATTACTATATTCCACCCTTGGACTACATAGTTTTTTGGAATCAAGCGATCCACTGGGTTCCCTTCGGCGACAAGTCGTACTTCAAGCTCGACACAGAAGAATTTCAATCGCTGCCCTTACCTGTAAGAGTGGCGTCTTCTGAAGCTGATGAAAGCATGGATCATATTATGACCCTTTACTTCGGGGAGTCGCGAGGCCATCTGCATTTGGTGAAGAGGGTCGATCCCAGTGAGAGCCGTTTACATCTGAATGTGTTCGAGATGTTAAACGATTATTCTGGGTGGTTTCTTAAGTATCGAGTTGACCTTGATGAACTTCCGGATGCTTATCCTGAGATGATCAATAGCTATTTTGATCCATTGAGCTTGGGTTATTACATATTTGATGTGTTTGATGTGGTTAGGGGTGAAGAAGAAGAAGAAACATTTATGGTGATCAGAGTTCCAGGGAAGGTCATAAGGTATAATGTCGTGGACAAGAGTTTCAAGCAGATATCTGACCAGATCGGACAAACCAGACGCAAACATGTTCATCGTTATATTGAGTCTTTGGTGTCTTTCTAATATGTGTAAGGTCCAGTTTGTGTGTAACCTTCAAAATCCTATTTTCTACTATTACTTTATGAGGAATCAAAGAAAGGCTAACTCGCTCTTAAAAGCACTCCAATTGAAGGTTTTGCATTGATTTTTACTATTTTAATTAGTCTTTGAAAATGTTATATACCGTTGGCACAAAAAGACTACATATTGTTGTTATTTACTTCAACCATAAGAACAAAATAAATTGAAAGTACAATGTTATTCTTGGGTAGATTTTTAAATATACAATGTCTCGATACAAAAAAAAAAAAAAAAAAAAAAAAAGTGCAATAGTGTAAAAGTATGAAATAGTAGTATGTTATTATTATTTCTTTCAAGCTGGGTCAATAACATAATATACTGTGAATCCAGAGGACAACATTTGTGTCTGAAAATAATCTAAAGCATTGACATGCAGTAGCCCGCGTGAAGTATGTTATGAACAACCCATCTTAAATAAAATCGTTTTCTCTTGGAAACCAAAAGGGTCATGAGTCTTCTATAATGTTTAATTACTTATTCTTCGTAGATAAAAAAAAATTAATTTTAAATATAAAATATTAATTTGACCTGAAAATCACAGCGAGACCGAAGGAAAACCAACAACAAGTTGTGTCGCTACCATTTTCTTTATTGCAAAACTAAGTGTACTAAAAACTATGTCCATTGATCTCATTTCATAACATTACAATTCATGACTCGTGAGACTATGTTGATGAACTCCATACCTTTTGGTGTTACCAAACCAAAAGTATCAAAAACAAATGGTATCAACACGTATTGATTATTTATACATGTTTTCTCATGCTTACTCTCATTGATCCAAACCAAATTTTGTAAAAATATTATAAGGGATAAAATAATCATTTTATACCATACTTAAAACCATAACTGTTTGGGAAAAACAGAAACATGGACCAAATTAGATTAAGAAAATATTAGACCTAAAAATGCAAACATATCGACCAAATTTGTAATCAAATCTAATATTTTTCTAATGAATGTTGTTGGAAACTTGGAATGGGAAAAAATGGAAATTCAGTTTTCACAAATGTAAAGTCCTTTTGTTGACAGGGTTTTAGAGGCCTTAAAATTATTTGACAAATTCGCGTCAACATGACCTTTGGTAAAGCTTCCAAGGCAATCTTGTTTTCTGTTTACTATCAGCTTCCACTGCAATCTTTGACCATGAAACCACACCTTAAATACACCTCTTCTTCAACGCCTTCTACCCACTCCAAAAATGACGAACACCAGATCCAAAATCAAAAAAACCCACAACACAAAGAACAACCGGTCTGCAGCTTTAATAGATTCAAACGATGATGTTTTGATCGAAATCCTTCTCCGACTTCCTGTTACTTCTGTTCTTCGATTCAAATCTGTATCCAAACACTGTCGTTCCCTTTTGAGTGACCCGCGTTTCACCCTCCTGTATAAAAAATCTTCAATCTCTCCTGGCTTCTTTTGTTACAATATGTATATCCGATTTGATGGTGAGAACCCAACTTACCCGGCAACTCCCCCTCGTTGTAATCTCGACTTCTACCCTGATCCTTGTGGCATTAAAATCCTGCAATCCTGTAATGGATTAATGCTCTGTTGTAGCAAACGAGGGAGCCAGCGTGATCGTAAATATTATGTATTCAATCCCACCACCAGGCAATTTGTAATCATCCCATCGGTTCCTGGAGGCAAGGATGTTCGCAAAAATATCCGTTTTATGGGTCTAGCATTTGATCGAACAGATTGTGTCCACTTCAAAGTTGTTTGTGTTAATCTTGCTAAACCTAAAGAGGACCTATTTCAGATTCAAATCTATTCGTCTGAGACACGGAAATGGAAGATTTCGGATGAATCTATTTCTGCTCCGCATAATACGTACTTCTTCTATGGTGTTTATTGGAATCAAGTGATTCATTGGGTTCCCAACACTTTTAAGCTATCTTGCTTTAAACTCGACACGGAAGAGTTTACACCGTTGCCATTGACAGTGTCGGATGCATCTTGTGGAGGTTATAAATTCGGGTATATGCCCATTTACTTTGGGGAGTCACGAGGCCATCTTCATCTGGCGGATACTCCTGATGGCAGTCGGAACCATTTGCAATTGAACGTATACGAGATGTTGAAGGATCATTCTGGGTGGTTTCTCAAGTATCGAGTGGAGCTTGTTGAGTTTCTGAATGCTTACCCGGAGATGATCCGTATAAACCCAGATCCTTCAATCCCAATTTATTACGATTATCAGTTGTTAGATGTGGTTAGGGGTGAAGAAGAGGATGAAACCTTCTTCGTGATCCAAATTCCAGGGAATCGGATTATTAGGTACAACGTTGCCGATAAGAGTTTCAAGCAGGTATTTGATACGAGCCACTTTTACAGTGGACCAATCGGGTTCGAGGAAATTCATCCTTATGTTGAAACAATAGTTTCTTTATAAAAAGTCCGATGTGTGTGTGTAAACTAATGGGATTTACTATATGTTGCGGCGGTTATTAATCATGTATTTTTTTAATAATAAATTAATAAAAAAAAGTATATAATCAAAATAATTAAAATGTATCTCTGAATATTATTAAAAGAGAATCTTTAATTCTAAATTGAAGAAATCACGGTCATTGATTGCATTTCAATCCTATATTTTCCACCCTTGGATTATTTGCTGACATCATCTTTGTCAACCCCTTTATTTTTGTCCACAAATTTTATAAAATAAAATATATATACTACATTTTAAATTAAAAAGTCTATTAATGACAATTAAATCTCATCAAAAATAAAATGAATTAAATCATGAATTGTAATAATGACAATTAAATCTCACCAAAAATAAAATTATTTAATATTAGGAATTTTATTAATTATAATTAAATCTCACCAAAAATGAAATGAAACAATGTCTCGCCCCATCCCTCATTACTAGTACCCCTACCCTCTCTCCCTTCTTTCTTTACATAATTTATCTAACTTAAGTTTTGTAGTGGGAAAGAAAATGAGGGAAAGAAGAAATAAAATATATGTGGGCTTCGATCTGTGCAGATCAGTCTTGTGTTCGATCATCATGAAAAAAAGGAAGAATGATATAGAGATAAATTTCTTTGGATTATACTTTAATTTGATCGTAGTTTAGATCGATTTTGGGTACGTTTTAGATTATCTTTATTTTATTCTATTTCAACTATGAAGTTCCAATCTATAAAACCTTTCGATTTAAGTTTAAATCCATAATGGTTACATTTTCTGAATCTGCTTCTATTTTTGTTCTTATGATACTATTGATTTTGATTTTTTAAGTTGTAGATATCTGGAGAGCAAAAGGATGGACACAGCAGCACCGCTACCTCTCATCCATTGTTTCAATTTGGAAGATATATCCACTAGGTAGTGAATTTGTATATGTCGATTTTCGTTTTTATTTTTACATTTATATATATGCATTTAGTCAATGATTTTGTTGTGGCTTACCAGGTCATGAATGGGAGATATACTCGAGTCAATATCTATAATGCTTTACCCATTCGATCCCTTCCTGGATTTGGAGATGGAATTTAAACCCTTATACCAGTGAGTGATCCATATATTCTACAACTCAGCAAAACCCAATGGTGATATGTGTTTTGATTTATTTAAAAAACATCTTTTAAAGATACAAATTGGGATCTCAGAAATAAGTTATTCACCTATCCTTTTTTAATATTATAAAAAAACATCTTTTAGACTCAATAGCAAAGAAAAGACAAACTTTTAGTATACCATGTAAATAGATTACATCGATAAATCTTATTGGAAAATGTTGGGGATTGATTAATTTTGGTTAATTAGCATGTTTTTTTTTTGTTAACTTGCGTTGTTTGGGCATGCCGAGAAGCATAGTAAGAACCTTTCACAACCTTATTCTTTTGTTTAACTGGTTTGAATCTTCTTATTGAGTTTACTTTCTCAAGGATAAATGGGTACACAATACACTCTTGAAAATAGGGTTGGGAACATTGTGAGTATCAAGGTTTTCTCAGCAATAAGAGAAGATATTAGTATAAAACTTGCAGTATAAATCATTTTTAATTACATAATAATAACTAAACAAAGATATGTGAAGGATTATTTTTATAATTTAAATTGCAATATATAACATAAAAATCGTATGAAATTTTCATTATGTTCCATTCCATTCCTCACAAACATGTTTTGGGAATGGAATTACTTATTCTATTATCTTGATTTTAGGATTACATATTCATTCCATTTCTTTGTTGTTTCATTCTTTGCAACCTCACATATCTCAAAAAAGTAATTCAGAAATCCATCATACAATAGAAAATGTTTTATAAACTCCTATAAGGGAAGAAGAAAGATAAGACTAAATGAGTGTATGGTGTTAATCTAATTATGATGTTCTTTCATCTCTATTTGCATGTTTCTAGCTTGTTTGTGGTATTGTTTATAAAATATTGCTGTTATATTTGAAAGTTCATTTTACCTTTTTTCATCTTTTTGTGTGTATATTTTAATCTTTCAGGTTTTTTAGAGTATTTGAGAGACCGTTTCTGCTTGGGAGTGGGGTAAAGTCAAGGGCCCTAAAACTGGAGGATAGTTGTATTTAGAGCCACTTAAATATTGAAGCTTTTTGTTGGCATTAATTTCAATAATCATATGTACCTTAGAAGTGATATCATAAATATAGTTTATTTTTTATAACGTTTTTTGTATTTTTATTAAATGTTGTACAGGTGATGTCTACAAGGTGTTGGTATTTTTTGTTGGCAAGTTATTGCGCTATCTAACACCCCAATAATCTACAATATTTGTATAAGATGGTGAGAATTATTATTTTTTTATAGCAACTTCTCTTCATATTGATTATCCAATATGGTCTGAGTTCTGGAATGTTGCCACTGAGAGGATTCCACATTGTGGGGCGTTGGAATTCATTACAAAATAAGGCATGATTTATATGCATTATTGGGTATTGATGGAAATGTTTAATTCTTGCTCATGTTAATTGATAAGTATTTTACAATATGCTCTTTTAACCTTATATTAGGACATTTTCTGAAGAAAAAAATGTTTTTAGTATTGAACTTTAAAAGAAAAAAAAGTTCATACATCGTACTCTTACAAAAATGATTTTTTTGGATTATTTTTAGTTGATATGGAAAGTTACATTTTTTGTATATTGAAGATCATTTATAGGATTGTTTTCTGGAAAAAAAATATTCATTAATAGCATTAAACTTTGCAAAAAATTTCATTAATCGCATCGTAGTTTCAAAAAAGGACTGTTTCGTATTCTTTTTGGCTAATCTAGAAATGATTGGTTTTTTATGCACATTAGAGCTCATTAATAGAATTTTTTTGAAAACATTTTGTTAATGGAAAATGTATTTTCATTTTCTTTTGCATATAGACCATTTATGTAAAAAAAAAACATTTCAAATATGGACCATTTATGTACTTTTGCTCACAAGTGAACCATTTATGTAATATATAAATTTAAATGTTAATTAGTAGGTCATTAATATGACAACTTTCTAGGGAAAATTTATTTTTAGTATTGAAATTTGCAAAAAAAAAGTTCATTAACGACATTGTACTTTAAAAAAAATATTATTTTGGATTATTTTTAGATGATATCGAAACATTTCAAATTTTCCTACATTGAAGCTCATTTGTACGACAATGTTCTGGAAGCGAATTTCATTAATAGCGTTGAACTTTGCAAAAAAAAAATTCATTAATAGCATCGTACTTTTAAAACGTAACTTTTTTAGAATTCTTTAACTGTAGGTAGATTCCTTGAATGCCTACCTTGATGAACATATGTGGAGAAATCTTCTTGGAAAAGGATAAAACCCTGATATGACAACCCGAACAAGAAAAAGAAAAACTCAGTTTTGACTAACCCAATTTATTCAAAATCTTTATTCATTTTAGTAGCTTACACACCATTTTGATGCTCTCAAAATAGCTTATGTAATAATGCTAAAATGTTATTTGACATGTTTTGTACTTTCTAATGATCATTACCAGGAAACCTTTGAAGGATTTTTATACCAGAAAGAATGTGATCAATATACAAAACAATGTTGCATATTCAGAACCTAATGTTCCTAATTTACTGTAATAAGGTCTTCCTGTAATAGTTGATTGACCCTACCTAACTATCCCATGCAAGGTAATGGATTTATGTTGTTCTAAATGTGTTAAAATGTTTCACTTAGGTGTTACTCAACACATGGTTTGCAGACTATCCATATTGATTTCATGATTGAGACGAACACATCACATCGAACAAGATCAGACCATCAACCATATTAGTGACCCCACTAAGATTAGCAATGTAATTTGAGTAATCATCCAAAACAGGCAATAAACTTTGAATTGTAGTAAATCTAAATTGAATTCCTAAATTGTACATTAAACCTTGAACATTTTCAATTAATGTTATCGAGTTGATATGCATTTGATTATTTAGGTATATCGTAAATTGTTTAGTTTCCCCTATTGAATTATGGCGTAAATGTAAAGTTTTACATTTAACTGTAAACATGAGGCTTTAGTTTGGTTGTCTAACTAATGATTTGGATGAGACAAAAGCATTTGATGAGTTAATTCTTAAAATTAGTGAAGGTAATATTGGTGGCCCTAATGATGGTGAAGCTGAAGTTGAATTTCCAGAAGATGTTGTTGTTCGCTCTACAGGTGACCATATTCATTCAATTGTATCCATCATTTGAAAAACATCTTAATGATCCATCATATTTTCAGGATAAAGCTATTTTGGTACCTACAAACGAAGAATCTGATGCTACCAATGACTACATTTTAGGATTGATGAAAGATGAAGGGAAAACATATATGAGTTCAAATTCTTTATGTGAGATAGAGTTACCAGATTTTTTTGAGAAATCAATCTACTCTTCAGTTGTGTTGAATGGTTTTAAGGCAACTAGAGTTTCCAACCATAAACTTACACTAAAAATAGGTGTTCCGGTCATGCTACTTCGTAATATCGAGCAAACCAAAGGACTATGCAATGGTACTAGATTACATATTGTTAGGATTGGAAGACACGTCATTGAAGCCTGAATCATATATGTTAGATTCTTCAATGAGACTACTTATATACCTTGCAGGATGTTAACTCTGTCTAATAAAAGAATCTCATTCCGTTTTTAGCGGAGACAATTCCCCATAGTTGTTTATTTTGTTATGGCCATTAACAAAAGTCAATGACAATAATTATCAAATGTTGGATTATACTTGCGTATGCCCGTCTTCACTCATTGTCAGTGATATGTTTTTTGTTTCTCGCATCACAAGTGAAAAAGGATTGAAGTTACTCATATATGAAGAGGAAGGTCATCTAACTAATAAAACAAAAAGTTATGTCTACAAAGAGATCCTTCAATGATTATAGATATTTAGGTGTTCCATTGTTTTTTTTTTCCAGACATTTCAATGTTACCAACAATGCTAAGTCTATTTCTGTTACTTTATTTTTTTTATAGTGACAATTTTTTATACCTTTGTATGGGGATTATTTGGGAAATCTTCAGAAAAGTTCTAAAATTTTACCCTAATTTACGAAAAGCCCCAAACTAAATTTTGTTTACGAAAAAGCATGAATTAACGGTAAAAATGATGATTTGACTCATTTTTTCTGGTTTACCGGTTTTATTACTTACATGTTTCACTAAAGTCTCATTATTTTACCCTAATTTGCGAATAAGTCCCAAAATAAAATTTACTGATGATTTGACCATTTGCTTAATGTAACATACATTTTACCGGTTTTATTACTGACCCGGACGCCTAGTCATTAAATGAGATGATGAGATGAATATGTTAAGTTATATAATACTATGTTTAGCATAAAACTTGATATCCTGATGTATTGTGTATCTTTTTGGAACATAAAATGCATCCAAAGAAGACTACAATAGTTACATAAACTAACAACAACTGCGTTATTTTTTACGTTTATAAGAAATCTCAAATTGTCTATCTAATCTTATGTAACCCGATATATCTATCTCATCAGACATCAACTCATTTTCTACCATTTTTTTTCTTGGAAACACACATTTTATTGGTTTCATTATTGACGTAGATACATAGTCATAAATGAACCGCTAAGATGAATATTAAATTTTACAGTAAATGTGACATTGTATAACCCATCGTATTCATCTTATCAGCTAATTTAATGACTAGGTGTCAGCAATGAAACCAATAAAATGTATGTTACATGAAGATAAGGGACAAATCATCAGTAAATTTTATTTTGTGACTTATTCGCAAATTACGGTAAAATAATGGGACTTTAGTGAAACATGTAAGTAATAAAATCGGTAAACCAGAAAAAAAGGGCCAAATCGTCATTTTTACTAGTAATTCATGTTTTTTCGTAAACAAAATTTAGTTTGGGACTTTTTCGTAAATTAGGGTAAAATTTTAGGACTTTTCTGGAGATTTCCCGGGACTATTTCTTTAAATTTCTTTTATATAGGTTTATTTACTGTAACTGTCTCTTATACTGTAACACCCGTGTGTCAGGGCTAAACATTAATGATAATATAATAGTCTAGGTCAACCATTGGAACTCATTTTGAAGTAATAAGAATGAATCATGTGTTTTAAACTTAATTATTATCATTAAAGATAAAAATAAGCATCAAAAATAAGTATTAGATAAACTTGATATCTAAGAATGAAGTTGTAGTGGTTAAAACAAGGATTCCGAAGATGTAAAGAATATTGTAGCACATTGATGTGTGTGAAACCAACTAGTTTTAAACCTACTTTTAATTATCAAATAACACACAAAAGGCAGTGAACCTATCAATTGTGGTATAGCTAAATAAGCAGGGTATCGAACACAGGGAACGACAAATTAAACTAAAAACTAATTTAATCTAAGTTAATTAAGAAGCAGGGGTTTTTCTCTAGTTTTACAAGACTAGAAACTTACTAATTATTACTAATTTAAAACTAGAAAATAACGATTTAACTAGATTCAATAATTGGAAAGGAACTTCTGTTTAGTTCAACTTGGTTAACTCTATGGTTGATTTTCAAGGTAATAGTGCAATGGATTAATTCTTTCGTTGGTTACCAATTCAAGTGATTAGATTTGTGTTCATTACCCTAATCCTTAGCAAATAAACTAACTCAAACAGTGGCCAATTGTCTAATTTAATTATATTTACTAGATTAATTATTCGGGTTAAGTTAGACTTGCAATAGTTAACTAATTTATTCTTTTTAATTAACCTCTTGTTTGATAGTCATCTTACAAGCTTGCACATGAATTTACTCAATTTTCTTATTAATTCTAGTTTCATATTCATTAATCCTAGACATATAACTATGTGGTCACAATATATCATATGAGGACAATAATCAATAGATGTTCATGCTAATCAATTATCTTCCTATTAACAGAAAATTAATTATTATTCACACACAAGGTTCTTTAGCAAGCTAAAATAACAAAAATTCACCAACTTGGAATTAATCCTACCAATCAATCAAACCATATTGTCAACTTTGTATCCCCAAACAGAAGTCTAAAGGTTTTAGCTCATAGTTAAAGTAAATAACAGCAAACAAACAAAGTCAAGTTGCTTAATCATGATGAATAAACAAAAGAATAAGTGGAATGATGAAATTTTGCGTTAATTACTCTCCGGAATTGAATTCTAGCTTCCTTCGTCGTCTTCTAGGGTTTTTCAGGCTTCTCAATCGTAGCAAAGCACTTCTGAATCGTCCCAGAACTCCCTCTTATCGATCTGTGGAATTATCTTTAAATATACGAATCGACTCGTCGAGTCAACTGGTGACTCGTCGAGTCCCTCTCACATTCCCCGTATTGCGATAACTCTCTGGGATCCCGAGTCATTATCTTCTCGATCCTTCGATTGGACTCGCCGAGTAGAAGTTATGACTCGCCGAGTAGGTGCCTTTTTTAGTGTTTTCCTTCTTTATTCCATTCTCGATCTTCTAACTGTTTCTCCCGCTTCCTTTCGCTTCCAAGCTTCATCTTAGGACTGAAAAACATAATTTAACACTTTTAAGTACCTTTTGTCCATAATATGCGATAATTAAACTAATAAATGAATAAAAATGTATACTTAATATGAACTAATTATGCACATACCACACATGGTTCCTGGTACGTACTCCTTGTGATTTATATTTTAAAATAGTGCATTTTTGCCTTGGACTCAGCGAGTTGAAGGACCAACTCGCCGAGTAGGAGCGGGATAAGACGTGGGGTCTGAACTTTGGACTCGGCGAGTAGACCCTGTTTGGGCAAAAACCCTAATCCGGGTGTTTGTACCCTATTTAAACGCTCTAACTTGGCCTCCTTTGTCCCTAACACTTCCAGAGAGCTGTAGAAAGAAACCCTAGCCCCCATATTGTTCTTGAGAGTGATTTTGGCTTTGTGAAGAAGGTTTGGAGCTTAGAAGAAGAGGGAAGGGGTTAAAGTGTGCAAGGATGGGAGGTAGATCCGGAATCTACACTATGAGAAGCTTCCATTTAGGTAGAAAAGTTCTTACCTTGATCACTAGTTCATTAGATCCCCTTTTTGTCCCAAATTAGTGGTTTTCAAGCCCTAAAACCTCAAACTCCATGTATTCATGCTCTATGTTCTGAAAGGACTTCAGATTGGGACCTTATGGACATCTTAGAAGTGTAAAGTCTCTATGGTTGGAGTTATTGAGGTCCCTATTGAGTGTATGACCTCTTAAAGAGCTTGGATTTGCCTTCTTGAGCCTATAAGGCCATGCATGCATGTAAAGTTTGCAACTTTACGTGATAAGCATGCCCTAGGAGCATAGATCTATGGTTTAGAAGTGTTGCATGTCTCAGATTTGGTATGTATGGGAAGTGGGTCGAAGGGACTCGGCGAGTCCCAAAGTGGAACTCGACGAGTTCTATGAAGATGGTCTTAGACTCGGCGAGTTGGATGAACAACTCGGCGAGTCCTATGAAGATTGCCTGGAACTCGACGAGTTGTTCTTCAAACTCGGCGAGTCATATGAACTGTCACTGAGTAAGAGGGGTTTAAGTGTTGAAGGTCCAACCCTTCGTATCTGCACGCGGAATTAGCAATTTAACGTGTAGCAATAGTCCCAGAACCCCAAATCCTCTTAAGGGATGCTCTGGTGAGGATTTGGAAGCGAGTAGGAGATCTGTTCATGGGGACTCAACGAGTCGTTCTTGGACTCGGCGAGTCGGATCACGAGTCGGTTCTATAGTCCCGAGTAGTGAGTTAAGGGTGACTCAGTGAGTGGGAAGAGGGACTTGACGAGTAGGACCGAGTTAGTAGGAGAAGGACTCGGCGAGTCTGTGCCACGACTCGGCGAGTCCAGTCAACTGGAAGTTGACTTTGACCAAGGAGTTGACCTTGGACCAGGGGTGGGTCAGTCAATTGACCTAAGGGTATTTATGAATGGGTAATCGATGTTTATGGATTTGTAGCCGGAGGATTACCGGTACAGCAGCCAGACGTCTAGCAGTCAGACTTTCGGTAGCTACTTTTCAAGGTGAGTTTCCTTCCAGTAGTAACGGGTCTAAGGCACCAAGGCTGACCCATATAGTCGACATGTTAGTGTCGGAGTGTGGGTAGAGCCCGTATCTCTCTGATAGTGGAGTGTGGGCGAGGCTCGTATCTCTCAGATAGCAGAGTGTGGCCGACGCCCATATCTCTCAGATAGGGGAGTGTGGGCGAGGCCCATATCTCCCAGATAGCGGCGTGTGGGCGAGGCCCGTATCTCCCAGCTAGCGGAGTGTAGGCGAGGCCCGTATCTTCATGAGTGTGGGCGAGGCCCGTATCTCCTAGTTGTTCATTGTATGTTTGTATGGTATGAGGTATTATGGGGGATCTCACTAAGCTTCGTGCTTACGGTTTACAGTTTTGTTTTCAGGTACTTCTTCTTCAAGAGGGAAGGAGTTGGCGCGGTAGCGGCACATCATACAAGCACCTTGTTTTCTGCACCATGAGTCATTCTGGGATTTTGTACTTTGATAGTTGATTGTTTTTCATGTTTCGCTTTTCAGACACAATGTATGTTATGAAATGGTTTGACCAAACAGTGTTTTAATTACAATCGTTTTCTAAAGTATTGATTTAAAAAGAAAATTTTTAGACGTGAAATTTGGGTCGTTACAAATTCCGAAATCCGAGTTATAACGAAGAAGTTATGATCTGTCGAAGTTTTGCGACAGAACCGACACGACGTTGTATGCCGTAAAAAATGAATTTACATTGGAACGCTTTTTAGCCTTAGTGATCTAAATGAAAGTCGTAGAATACGTTAAACCGAGAGCGTGCATAAAAAGAACGTCCAAATCTGACTTCGTATGGGGAAGTTATGATTTTTCTAAGTTTTAGCTTAGTAGTTGCAGCCCAAAAATCGATATTTTGATCGAGTGATTTTTAGCCGAAACAATCTAAACGAGAATCGAAGATCTCGTTAATAGTAGTGCAACGGTAAAAAGACAGACGAAAACGAACATCAGATGAAGAAGCTATGAATTTTTAATGGACTTTTCCTGTCCTGGCCTACTAAAAATATAATATTAAAAATGAAGTCAAAATTAGCCGACGGAGTCTAAATGGAAGTTGTAGAGCATAATCTCACCTACGTGTGGATATAAAGAACGTCGAAAACGGAGCTCGTATCCGAAAGATATGAATTTCTGAAGTTCGGGGCACGAACTTCAACCTGTATCAGAACTCACGACGTGAACTCAGTTATTGACACCTTCAGAGCCTGACAGAATGATGTCGTGACTACGCTCCTGATGACGACCAAGTTCACGATGTGAACAATCCTGGTTCACGACGTGAATAGTGAAATTCAGCCCTATAATATAGAAATCGAAGGCAGCCGGTTTTAGTTGCTAATTTCTCAACCTCTCTCCTACTTTTGTCATTAGTAAGCCTACTTTTAGCCCCCCGAAGTCCCGATATCGTCCTGATACCTGAAGCAAGTCTCGAAGCCCCGAAGATCCTGAGAAAAAGAGTTTTCGAGCCAAAACTCTGCCCGCGAGAAGCCTGGTTTTTGGAGAAAACATCCCGGTTTCATCGAAGAATATTGTTTTAAGGGACGAAGCGTTGTCCAATCGTCGTCTTATCAGGTGAGTGTATAGTCACTATCATCTTACACATAGATATGAAGTATTTTATAAAATACATGCTATGTGTATATATATTGTTTGTTTATTAAGATAGATCAGACATACCCGATCCGGGAATATGGATTAGCTAAGGAGGTAAATTTTAGATCCGGGAGTATGGATTATGTATTTTTGAACTATGTGTTCATCCGATAAGGTATCATGTGCATAGTCCCTTTCATGGACATGATTTTAATACAAGTATTGATTAAAGTATTATATATATATATATATATATATATATATATATATATGTGTGTGTGTGTGTGTGTGTGAAATATTTGTTATTGCCCAAAATATGTGTTAGATATATATTTGATGATATACAACATGCGAATCAATTATGGTTCAATATATGTTAAGATGTGTATATATGATATTATTACTTAAAACTCTGTGTTAAGGATACACTAGTTAGCGTTGCCTAAACGGATATAGTATCGAAAATTGATTATAAGCATTGTAGGTTTTGCCTAGTGATGGGTTAAGACTTAAAAAGGGATGCTAGTTCAATTAAGTTTGGACATTGGGTAGCCTCTTATTAAGAGTACGTGTGTGCTGAGATCGATGATCGGTTGAGTACGTCCTATGTACCAAAGTACATTTTATGTACGAAGTCCTTTTCTAAGCCATGTGTCTTAGGTGTTGCTTGTGCCGAGGTATTATTATGTTCTTGGGTACAAGTCCTACACATACCAGAGTACTATAATGTGCCAGAAGTATGTACAAAGTCTTTTTGACACTATTGTGTGTCAGTTACGGGAGCATACAGGAGTACTCTATTAGTATTCCCCCATACTTTTTATTTTGAAAGAGCTTTGGAGTCATCGTTTCTTTTATGAAGTGATCGGACGAGCTTCATGTGTCAGCATTTCCTTTCACGAAGTAATTGAGAGAACTTCGTAGACTGTCTAATAAAGTGTGTCGGTAATAGACCACTACTAGGTATGTCTGGTGTTATATTGTCGGATAGGGTGAGTCTGGGGGTAAAATACCTCACGATATTCAGACCACTGCTAGGCAAAGTTCGATGCTGGATAGGGTGACTTTGGGGGTAAAATACCTCACGGTATTTGGACCACGGCTAGGCACTGTTATCTAGATAACTACCCCTAACTTAATTGTCTTGTGGTTCTTTCTTTTACGAACAAAGCTTCGTGGTGAAACTTATTCTATTCCCCTCATTTGATGTCTTTATTGATCCTCGTTTGCTGCCAGGGAATTTCTGAAGCAGCTTCGTCAGTTTGTTGTTTATATCGATTCCTTAGGCTAGATCTCGTAAGATCATTGTATAGGGTCAGTATGTGGGGATCGACGGGATGGGATAGATTGTTTTAGAAATATGATATATATATATATATATATATATGTGTGTGTGTGTGTGTGTGTGTTAATAATAATAGTGGTTTTGTAGGATTTAGATATACATTATTATCACATTGTTTGAACTAGGTGTTCATTAAGTATTTTCAAACAAAGTGTTTACCAAGTATTTTGATTTAAGTGTTCACTAGTTGTAATCTAAATATCCTGGCAGCTGCGCCTAAAGGATTATATTGGCAGCTATAGATTTAGTGTCTTATAGATGTACGTTGGAAGCTATGGATTTAGTGCCTTATTGATGTACGTTGAGAGTATGGATTTAGTATTGTATAGATGAATATTGGTGGCTATGGAATTAGTGTCTGTTGTATAAACCTTGGCAATGATGTACTTCGTGCCTATTTGACATAAATTGCAGAGGAAAGCAATGTTGTCACCCCTTTGGTTGTCTATTCGACATAAATTGCTGGGGAAACCCCGAAGCAGTGTTGTCGCCCCATTGAAAAATCCTTAGACTAGGTCCCTTATAAATAGATACTTTAGGGACGTAAAGTGAGGAATACGGGAATGGGTAATCACCTTAGGAATGAATGAATGGAGGAAAAATAATTATTAAGATCTTTAAGAATAAAGAAGATATGGGGTTGGGAAAATTTGGTTAGTTGTTTGATGTTTAAACATAATAAATTACTTATTGTTGGTCGAAAACCCTATATGCTCACCAGGCTCCCAAGCCTGACCCACTCTGTTTTTCTGTATTACAGGTAGTGGAACAAGAGCATAGTTGGACGATGACGATGGATTTCATATTATAGGCTAGTAGATATTAATAAATGTTGTAAGGCCTATATGGTACTGTTGATGCTTTTGGTCTGTATTAGAACATGACATCCCGAGGTTTTGTTATGAAATGGAAAATATATTTCTGTAAGAAATGATTTGATAAATTTTTATCATATTTTGTTTTGGGAACAAATTCCGCAATACTTTTAATCAAAGGATTACTCTGATTTTATTTTAAAAAGCATAAACGAAATCGGTCTTTGTTAGTCGTGAAAATGGGGATGTCACATATACGGTATAAGGACATCTTATATACTACCGAGAATTTCTATAAAACATATAGGCTGTTTTAGTAAATTCACTTTTAAATAGGGATTGTTTATGTAATTTTTATTTAATTTAGAGACAAAATTGCAAAATGGTCTCTGTGGTATGTATTTTTTTGGGGTTTTGGTCCAAATCCCGATTTTTTTAGCTTTGTGGTCCTTTTTGCCATGTTTATACGTAGATTTGGTCCCTCGTAAAATTGAAATGACTAAATTGCCCTTATTAGATTTATTTTCCACTTTCTTTTTTATAAGTATTTTTATATATATTAAATAAAGATAGTTTCTCTCTCTCTCTCTCTCTCTCTCATATCAGGTTTCAATACCCAGAACACAAAATCGACCACCATCCGCTTCTTCAATAATAGACCTCAATCTATCTTCTCTTCCACCTCATTATTTCGCCACCACCTCGTGCATGATTATCTCTCATAACACCCACCAACCTACATTCCTGAATCATCCCTTAGCTCCATAAAGAAGGTCGATTCCACACCTAAAGTATATACAAAGAAGTCGGATCTCGGTATGTTATTCCCAAATCAAAAGTGAAACAAATAGGTTGTGTTTCCTAGAATTGGGTTTTATCACACAAGTTTCAGTATGGCTTTCATCTCGTCATCAATTACAAGCATCCAATTCTCCTTTTTATTTGCCTTTTAGAAGATTATTAGGTCGTAATAAGAGAAAAGAGCAAAATTTGCACATTCATCAAAATTAATCAGTTATTAAAGATTTTCTGTGCTCCACTGGTTCGTTCGATTTAATTCCGAGAATATGCAAGATTGAAATAGACAAAGAAGGTGATAGGAACGGTTGGGTTTTTTATTTCCCTTTACCGTCTTTGTTCACCCCACGATCGATCGATACTAATAATCATAACCTTTCTTCTTCTCTGTTCAACTCGACTTTTTACAAATGTATCTGTAGCACCTGGTTGAAGGACCAACTCGCCGAGTAGAAGCGGGACGAGACACGGGGTTTAAGTGATGGACTCGGCGAGTCGGTTCTCGGACTCGACGAGTAGGCTCTGTCTGGACAAACACCCTAATCTAAGGGTTTGCACCCTATTTAAACAACCTTATGCAACCCCCATTGCCCCTTTATGCTTACAGAAACCCCTCATAGCAAACCCTAGCCGTTTTTGAGAAGAACTAAGGAATTTTTGGTGGATCTTGCTAGTTGTGACCATAAGGAGGAAGAGAAAGGCTTGAGGAAACAAGTAAAGACCAAGGGAACCCGAGTTTGTGCACCTTCTGAAGCTCATTGAAGGTAAAAAGCTGTAATCTTGCTCATTCATTTGTTAGATCCCTCTTTGAGGTGATTTAGGGCTTTTATAAGCCATTTTTGGTGGCCAACCATATTTGCAAACATGGTTGGGGGTTTGAGCTTTTGAATCACGTCATTAAAGGAGTCACAAGACAGATTTGGGTTGCTTTTGCACCCATGAAAGGTCCCATGCACCATAGGAGCTTGTTTTATGTCTTTTGAGCTCATTGTCCCATGCATGCATGTAAAGTTTGTAACTTTACGTGCTAGATCGAGTTTAGGGGCTTGGATCTATCATTTGGACAAGTGTTGTACATCAGAAATCATGAATTAGACTGTGGGCATGACTGACTCAGCGAGTCCGTTCTTGGGACTCGGCGAGTCCAAGACTTTGAGTCCCATATCTGTTTGGGGTCAAAAGAACTCAGTGGGGTGTTAGAAAGGTTGTAGCAGGACAGAAAGAATGACCCAACACATTGGACTTAGTTTAAGAGCTGGAGTTCATGGGACTCGGCGAGTACTAGAACGAACTCGGTGAGTCCAAGGCAATCTTCTTAAGGATGAAGATGAACTCGGCGAGTTGTTTATCTACTCAGCGAGTCGAGGATAAAACTTGTTCTTCAGTTGAAGGTGAACTCGCCGAGTTGTTCATCAACTCGGTGAGTCGGATGAGTTTCATGAGATGTTCATGTGAGGGTGGAACTCGTCGAGTTGACGGCCCAACTCGACGAGTCGGGTCATGGATAAGGACGAGTAAAGGGTGAGGGACTCGGCGAGTTGACGACTCAACTCGGCGAGTTGGGTCAACTTGAAGTTGACTTTGACTGACCCTGTTTAGGGTTGTACTTGTTGTGTGTTGACTTGAAGGTTGTCGTGTAGGGATCGAAGAGTCGAAGGGAGTCGACTAGTGCGCCGAGGATAATTCAAACACTACACGACATTGAGGTGAGTTACCTTTCAGTAGGGGTGGGTCTAAGGCCACAATGTCGGCCCACCAGTAAGGGGTATTCATAAGATAATGGTCTTTGTGATAATTATCTTGGTTTGGTTATGTGTCGGTTATGAGATTTATTTGGATGATATGTTATGTGTATAGTAGGGATTAGTTTCCCTAATAGAGGTCCGTAGGACCCAAGGGTAGGTCAGTACCCGGATATGCCTGACTGTATGTTTATGTCTGTTGATTGTATGCTAGTAATAGGGGTGAAATAGTCCCCAGTTATCGGTTGAAAGATACCGATGTTGATTACCGGTTGCAAGATACCGATGTTGGTTACCGGTTGAAAGATATCGATGAAGGTTACCGGTTGAAAGATACCGACGAATTGTATGGTATGTGGTATGATGGGGGAACTCACTAAGCTTCGTGCTTACAGTTTTGGTTTTGGTTTCAGGTACCTCTTCGTCGATGGGGAAGGAGCCGGCGGTGTAGCAGCGCATCACATACACACATGGCTTCCGCATTGAACTTCTGGGATTGTACTCTGATTTTTATTACTTTTGATGTCATGATTTGAGATGTAACATTATGATTTTGTAAGGTGTTGTTTTATCGACAATGTTTTGGTAAAATGTTTTAAGTTCAAAAATGAAATTTTTGGGCTTGAATTTTGGGATGTTACAAGTTGGTATCAGAGCCTTGGTTTGAGGGATTCGGACACACCCTCGGGAGTGTCTGGACTCAAATTGAGGGACTAAAAGGCTTTTACAAGGACAATGGTTTTCTAAAATCTAAATGGAAGGATTTTGAGAAAGACAAAGTGTGTGATGCGTGCGACCGGCCGGGCTCAAGTAAGTTTTCCCCAAGATACCCATACTTGCTATGTTATGTTATATGGTTCTGATTCAGAAAACTGAATGCTAGAATAGGACTAAGGATCTAGGAGGATGTCTTATATGCCTGTTGTATGAGCTGTATGCTAGGGCTGTTTAGTCAACAGTAGGATGGCCTGAGTAGGTTATGCCTGATTTTTTTTGTTTACCTACTACATGAATGCTGCTTGCTTTGTGCTCTAGGAGTTCTAGCCATCTTCAACTAACTAAGGAACAGATATGTAACAGTATCCGCAAGCTAGTTAGGGGGAGGTGGTGGGGACTCCTAGAGCAGCTGATAGCGGAGGGTAGGTCGGAGAGTGACCTAGAGAAGCCTAGGATGAGGTCAGTGGAAAGGTTATCGGTAAAAGGGACTTGGCGAAGTCGAAGCAATCCTTGAGGAAAGGACGGGTAGATGTGGAAGGTAGTATGGGCCCGTACTACTGAAAGCAGAGAACCCATACTCGAATCAAGGAAGGCTGAGACAGAACCAGGAACCTTGGGGAGTGTGTTAGACCTCTCGAGAGTATGTATGATCCTGACATTTTATGTGTGTATTTTGAGCATGGTGACTACACGACATGGAGCAGGAGGTTCCGAATCAGGATCAGGATCAGGCTCGGGTGCAGGATCCGAGTAGGCTGATGACGGGCTGCACGAGTTCATCGCGTCTGAGATCACGAGAGGCATTCTTGAGTCGACCCCTGTCATTTCGGGTCGATCAAGGAAGGGATTGTAGAGTTGATGGAGGATAGCCTCCGAGCATTCAGGAGTGATATGGCGTCTAGCCAGGCGGGTACGCGCACGCTGTCCTTCAAGGACTTTAGAGGGAGCGGTGCGCCAGATTTCCATGGGACGAAGGACCCCATTGCTGCCAGACGATGGATTGTAGACATTGAGTCTGTACAGCTGACTAGCTTCAGTCCCGAGGGATCGAAGGTGAGGCATGCAGCAAGATGCTTGAGGGATAGGGCCAGAGATTGGTGGGAGTCGGTTGGTGACTCTCTGGGAGCCTTGGGTGTTGAGGCTATGACATGGCCGGATTTTGTGACCCGGTTCAGGGCTGAGTTCGCACCTGCTGTGGAGCTTCAACAGTTGGCTTGGGAGTTCCTGGATATGAGACAGATGAATGAGACAGTGGCGGAGATCACCGCCAAGTTCTGGTAGAGGGCGCTATTGGTGCCCCAGTATGCGGGAGATGAGGACATGAGGAGGACCCGCTATCATGATATGCTACGAGCTGACATTCGGGAGCATGTTAGTTTCTCAGCTTGACCTACCCTGGATTCCATGATTGTCAGGGCTAGGGAGAAGGAGATTGATCTGGAGTACATCCGGAAGAGGAAGGCAGCGGAGGGGCTGACGACGGGGGCTTCGGGGAAGAAGCCCAAGGGATCCGATGGTAGGCCGAAAGGCCAGTCAGGGCGGGACCGTTGTGGGAAATGCGGTCGGACACACGAGGGAGCTTGTCGTGCTGGGTCGGGTTCTGGCTGCTATAAGTGTGGCAAGGTTGGGGATTTTGGCAGAGATTATACTGGCCCTACTCCTGCGATTCAGATATCTGACCTGATTTGCTTTCATTGCAATCAGAAGGGCCATAAAAAGGCCAATTGCCCTAGATTGACAGCAGCAGTGGCGCCGGCGGTGGCGCCAACTTCAGCGACAACACGAGTTGTGGATGGCCGGAAGGCCTAGGTGGAGGCTCCAGTGGTTCGGAGCCGAACATTTCAGCTGACTGCCGAGGAGGCACGAGCTGCACCCGATGTGGTGATGGGTATGATTTCTTATTTTATGCTTTTATGATATGTCGCTGTGGTTTTGATATATCATGTGCTTTGCTTAGGATCGTTCCATGTGAACGGTATCCCAGTTCAGGTGTTGTTTGATTCGGGTGCCACTCGATCATTTGTCTCTCTTGCGCCCAGCAAGAAGTTTACGGAGTCTTCGGGCATGTTGGATTGCCCTCTAGAGGTCGAGATTGCGGACGACTGGTCTGTACGAGCGTCAGAGGTCTACCGGGATTGTGTTTTAAGGCTGTTCGGCGAACGTTACCTGGTGGACTTGGTTCCCATACCTTTATGGGGGAACAAGGTTATTATTGGTATGGATTGGCTGAGCCCCAATGGCGCAGTGATTGACTGCGCGCAACAGTCGATACGGATTAGGACCCCAAGTGGGGGAGAGCTGGTGGTTCAGGGCGAAGGGCCACAGCAAGGACCAACTTTATGTTCGGCAGCGAGGGCTAGGCGCTACCTCCAACAGGGTTGTGCAGGTTATGTCGCCTATGTTATGGATACCCGGGAGGCGGGTAGGGAAACGGTGGGCGATGTGCCCGTGGTACGAGAGTTCGCAGACGTATTCCCCGAGGAGTTGCCTGGGATACCTCCGGAGCGACAGGTGGAGTTCAAGATCGACTTAGTCCCTGGTGCGGCTTCGATAGCCAAGGCACCGTATCGGTTGGCTCCTCCTGAGATGCAAGAGTTGTCTTTACAGCTGCAGGAGCTATTAGACAAGGGATTCATTAGACCGAGTGGTTCTCCCTGGGGAGCCCCGATTCTGTTTGTGAAGAAGAAGGACGGGTCGCATCGGATGTGTATAGATTATCGGGATCTGAATAAGGTAACGGTGAAGAACCGTTACCCACTCCCGAGGATTGATGACCTCTTTGACCAGCTACAGGGATCATCTTGGTTCTCCAAGATTGATTTGCGATCAGGGTATCATCAGATGAGGGTCAGAGATGAGGATGTACAGAAGACTGCGTTCCGGACGCGCTATGGCCACTATGAGTTTGTGGTGATGCCTTTCGGGCTCAGCAATGCTCCTGCCACGTTCACGGACCTCATGAACCGCGTGTGTAGACCGATGTTATATCGGTCAGTGATAGTGTTTATTGATGATATCTTGGTTTACTCCAAGACGCGAGAGTAGCATGACGAGCATCTGTGAGAGGTTTTGGAGACTTTGAGGAGGGAGAGCTTGTATGCCAAGTTCTCCAAGTGTGAGTTCTGGTTGCGCAAGGTGCAGTTTCCCGGGCACCTTGTCAACCAGAACGGGATATCGGTGGACCCGGCCAAGGTTGAGGTCGTGATGAGGTGGGAAGTACTGAGGTCTCCATCTGAGATTCGGAGCTTTCTAGGATTGGCAGGCTACTATCGGTGATCCATTCAGGATTTCTCCAAGATAGCTGTGCCCTTGACCAGGCTGACGAGGAAATCCGTAGTCTTTCGTTGGGGGCCTGATCAGCAGGCCGCATTCGAGACACTGATACAGAGATTGTGTGAGGCGCCAATCTTAGCCCTGCCAGAGGGCATGGAGGATTTCGTCGTGTACTGTGATGCGTCTATCTTGGGTTTGGGCACAATATTGACGCAAAAAGGGCATGTCATTGCTTACGCTTTGAGGCAGCTGAAGCCTCACGAGGCGAGTTACTCGACGCACGATTTGGAGCTGGAGGCTGTTGTGTTTGCTCTCAAGATTTGGTGTCATTACCTCTATGGGGTTCATTGTATGATTTTCATGGAACACAAGAGCCTGAGGTATCTCATGGACCAGCCAAATCTGAATATGAGGCAGTGTCGGTGGCTTGATGTAGTAAAAGATTATGATTGCGAGATCCTTTATCACCCGGGAAAGGCCAATGCGGTGGCCGACGCGCTTAGCCGCAAGGCGGCGCCGATCAGGGGTATTTGTTTGAGGATGACAGTGGTGACTCGCTGTTCGAGCGGATTCGGGAGGCCCAACAGGCGGCCATGAAGGAGGAAAATCGGAAGAGCGAGCGGATTGTGGGGCAGCTTTCCTCCTTTGATTATGATAGCCGAGGGCTGTTGACACTACACCATAGGGTGTGGGTGCCGTATCACGGGGGTGTGCGCCAGGTTCTGATGGAGGAGCCACCCAAATCTCGATTCTCCATTCATCCCGGGGCAACGAAGATGTATAGGGATCTTCGTCTGGAATATTGTTGGCCCTGCATGAAACGGGATGTAGCGTGGTATGTGGAACGGTGCTTGACTTGCAGGAAGGTCAAGGCCGAGCACCAGAGGCCACACAACAAGATGCAGCCATTGGATATCCTGCTGTGGAAATGGGAAGACATTACGATGGATTTTATTACAAAACTTCCCAGGACCGCGCGGGGAGTGGATTCGATTTGGGTCATCGTCGATCGATTGGCCCTGAGCGCCATTTTATCCCGATTCAGGAAAGTATTTCGGCCGAAAGGTTGGCCGATATCTATATTCGGGAGGTAGTGATGCGGCACGGAGTACCAGTATTGGTGATTTCGGACAGGGATGTGCGGTTCACTTCCAGGTTTTGGAGGAAGTTTCATGACGAGCTGGGTACTCGTCTGCATTTTAGCACTGCCTTTCACCCGCAGACGGATGGTCAGAGCGAGCGGACCATCCATACATTAGAGGATATGTTGCGGCTTGCGGGCATGTGTTTTAGACTTCGGAGGTAGCTGGGATACCTACCTCCCGTTAGCAGAATTCTCGTATAATAATAGCTATCATGTGAGTATTGACCGTCCTCCTTTCGAGATATTATACGGGAGGAAGTGCAGGACCCCGATATGTTGGGGTGAGGTTGGTCAGAGGGTCATGGGGAGCACCGAAGTGGTGCTCAAGATGACAGAGAGGATTCAGCAGGTTCGGAGCAGGCTTCAAACAACTCAGAGTCGGCAGAAAAGTTATGCCGACAAACGACGATCAGACTTGGAATTTCAGGTCGGGGATATGGTTCTCCAGAAGGTGTCGCCATGGAAGGGCGTCATCCGATTCAGGAAACGGGGAAAGTTGGGCCCCAGGTATATCGGACCATTCAGGGTTATAGCCCGGGTGGGAAAAGTGGCATATAGGTTGGATCTGCCAGCTGAACTCAGTCAGATTCATAGCACTTTTCATGTCTCCCAGTTACGGAAATGTTTGGCGGACGACTCGGCAGTGGTGCCATTAGAGGATATTCAGGTCGATAACAGCCTGAATTACAATGAGCGCCCTGTGGCGATCCTCGACCGAAAGTCGAGGGATCTGAGAAACAAGAGAGTGGAGCTTTTGAAGGTACAATGGCAGCACCGAAAGGGCTCAGAATGGACTTGGGAGCCGATGGACGAGATGATGAAGCACTACCCAGAGCTGTTTCAAGGTCTAGTAGCAGACTTCGAGGACGAAGTCTAAAATAAGTGGGGGAGATTTGTAGCACCTGGTTCCTGGTATGTATTTTATTTAAGTATTTGTGCATTTTTGGCCTTGGACTCGGCGATTTGAAGGACCAACTCGCCGAGTAGAAGCGGTACGAGACGCGGGGTTTAAGTGATGGACTCGGCGAGTCGGTTCCCGGACTCGACGAGTAGGCTCTGTCTGGACAAAAACCCTAATCTGAGGGTTTGCACTTTATTTAAACAACCTTATGCAGCCCCCATCGCCCCTTTATGCCTCCAGAAACCCCTCATAGCAAAACCTAGCCGTTTTTGAGAAGAACTTAGGCATTTTTGGTGGATCTTGCTAGTTGTGACCATAAGGGGGAAGAGAAAGGCTTGAGGAAACAAGTAAAGACTAGGGGAACCCAAGTTTGTGCACCTTTTGCAGCTCATTGAAGGTAAAAAGCTGTAATCTTGCTCATTCATTTGTTAGATCCCTCTTTGAGGTGATTTAGGGCTTTTATAAGCCATTTTTGGTGGCCAGCCATGTTTGCAAACATGGTTGGGGGTTTGAGCTTCTGAATCACGTCATTAAAGGAGTCACAAGACAGATTTGGGTTGCTTTTGCACCCATGAAAGGTGCCATGCAACATAAGAGCTTGTTTTATGTCTTTTGAGCTCATTGTCCCATGCATGCACGTAAAGTTTGTAACTTTATGTGCTAGATCGAGTTTAGGGGCTTGGATCTATCATTTGGACAAGTGTTGTGCATTAGAAATCAAGGATTTAGACTGTGGGCATGACTGACTCGGCGAGTCCGTTCTTGGGACTCGGTGAGTCCAAGACTTTGAGTCCCATATATGTTGGGGGTCAAAAGAACTTAGTGGGGGTGTTATAAAGGTTGTAGCAGGACAGAAAGAATGACCCAACACATTGGACTTAGTTTAAGAGTTGGAGTTCATGGGACTCGGCGAGTGCTAGAACGAACTCAGCGAATCCAAGGCAATCTTCTTAGGGATGAAGATGAACTCGGCGAGTTGTTTATCAACTCAGAGAGTCGAGGATAGAACTTGTTCTTCAGTTGAAGGTGATCTCGGCAAGTTGTTCATCAACTCGGCGAGTTGGATGAGTTTCATGAGATGTTCATGTGAGGGTGGAACTCGTCGAGTTGACGGCCCAACTCGACGAGTCGGGTCATGGATAAGGACGAGTAAAGGGTGAGGGACTCGGCGAGTTGAGGACTCAACTCGGCGAGTAGGGTCAACTTGAAGTTGACTTTGACTGACCTTGTTTGGGGTTGTAGTTGCTGTGTGTTGACTTGAAGGTTGTCGTGTAGGGATCGAAGAGTCGAAGGGAGTCGACTAGTGCGCCAAGGATAATTCAAACACTACATGACATTGAGGTGAGTTACCTTCCAGTAGAGGTGGGTCTAAGGCCACAATGCCGGCCCACCAGTAAGGGGTATTCATAAGATAATGGTCTTTGTGATAATTATCTTGGTTTGGTTATGTTTCGGTTATGAGATTTATTTGGATTATATGTTATGTGTATAGTAGGGATTAGTTTCCCTAATAGAGGTCCGTAAGACCCAAGCGTAGGTCAGTACCCGGATATGCATGTCTGTATGTTTATGTCTGTTGATTGTATGCTAGTGATAGGGGTGAAATAGTCCCTAGTTACCAATTGAAAGATACCGATGTTGATTATCGGTTGCAAGATACCGATGTTGGTTACCGGTTGAAAGATACCGATGAAGGTTACCGGTTGAAAGATAACGATGAAGGTTACCGGTTGAAAGATACCGACGATATTGTATGTGATAAGATTAAAACTTAATCTTGAAGATCGATTAGATCTTAAACTGGTAAAATAAAGATTAAACAGCAAGAACACGAAAACAGTAAACAACTCAAGAATGAATCAAACGTGTCGAATGATTATAAAACAACCCTCAGAAGAGCTCGATCAAGAACATCAACTGTAGAGGGTTAAAAGGTTTACAGGAACGATGAAGAAAATCAAAGCTATCGTAATTCTCTCTATTGTATTCTAGATCGTTAACCTAATATGCATGCAAGCATATTGTTATATAGCAAACCTAACAGACTCACGGTTGGACAGGCCTAAACCGGAGTACAAAATAATTGGACTATTAACCGAGCCCAATGACGCAATACTAAACGAATCTGCAACCCAACAATCTCCCCCTTTGCGTCAATTGGAGCGAGATCTTCACTTCTTGCTTGGGCCAGCAGCAGCAGCAGGTACCTTCTTCTTTACAGTCTGAAACAAACGAGAGATAAGAGCAAGTATCGTTTGTCTGAATCGGATGTACCACTGAATCATATCGTTGAAGTATTTGATATCATCCGCTGCATTCTCTTTACACCGATGGATGATCGACAGCACATGCTCTAGACAAGCAGTGGTATAAAGATGTTTATCCGCTAAGGCAAAGAGACATTTCTGTCCTTCTGCTCTAGTGAACATGATCGAATTACGCCTTGGGTCAATCTTGCCCATCTTCATCTGATTGAGATCACTGGCCGAGCCAACAGGAGAGATCTTCGGTTTCTTCTTGAAGACAGTGGCTACCTCCTGATCCATCAAGGCGACCTCCATGATATAGCATACTGACATCCTTTTGAGATGGTCTATAATTGGACTATATTCAGCTTCATTCGTCAAGAGGATGTTATGCAGAACAATCCAGTCATGGGGGTTGAGGTTCGGTAGATCTGCTAAAGATATAAGATGTTCGGTTCTTGCAGACCCTCTGATCACCCTGAACCGAACGTTGATGAATCTCCCCTCAGAATAAGGCTTCAAAACCCGAACATTAACGATCTTCTGAGCGCTCCATGTTTGGTACTATGGTTGAGCAGCCTTCAGATAGAAATCGATTAACTCCCGATCAACCTCAGGATTAGGATGAGGGACTTCAAAAATGTTTGTAAGTCCCTAATCTGCCCGTGTATCAGTCAGATCCGTTTGATGGTGCGGAATCCCAATCAAACGGATGATGGAAAATAAAATAGAAGAGAAAAAGAAGAAGAATATGATGAATCTTGAATGTATTAATGATATGAATGAAATTCCTTACACAAGATTCACACACAAATAAAAGCTCCTGTCTCTCTGGCCGTAAACTACTAGGGTTCATCAATTATCAATCCCTACTCCTCACCCTAACACCTCTATTTATACATGTTGGATATGGGCCGGAAACAAATGGGCCGTAAATGAGTTAACGGCCGTAAGGTGTTTACGGCCGTAAGGTGTTTACGGCCGTAAACTCAGCCGTAAACATGGCCATAAATTAATAAAATATTACATAAAAGTAATTGCCTAGAAAAGTAAAGTATAAACCATATTTTTGACCCAACAATCTCCCCCTTGGTTTATAGCTTTCTTTTCTTAATGACCCAACAAGCTCCCCCTAAAAAGTAGCTGGCTCTTCTTGTCAATCTTCAATGAGAGCTTGGCTTCAGCTTTAACCTTCGATTTCTTCAGAGCATCAGGATGAACATATGAATCTTCAATGAATGACTTCATCTTGAGCACTTGAGGTTTTCTTCTGAATTTGGCATTGAACGCATATTGGGTGAGGAGGCTTGACGTACTGATTCTTGAAAGATAACGCTTTCAGCTTGAGAATCTTCAGAGAGAACATCAGAGAGAACTAAACTTCTAGATCACTTCAGCAGGTACAACGATAGCAGCAGACTGATTGAGGAGGCTTCAATCCAATCCGTCACATAATCTTCAATTGCAGCTTCACCTTGCTTCTGGGGTTGAAGGATTGAATGTTGAAAGAATAATCTTCATTTCTTGCTCCTTCGAATGAGAATTCTTCGATGCTCACGGACGAGGCTTTGGCTCAGAAATCTTCAAACAAACTCCATGAGTCTTATCTATACCTGAAATCACTATTCAAGACAAAAACAAAACTAAAAGAAAACTTAGCACACAAATTAAAATAGAAACAGAAATATTTTTAGATTTTTGATTTTTCTGAACAAGAAATAAAACAGAAATAACACTATTTTTGGATTTTTAATTTTTGATTTTTTTTTCTTTGATTTTTTTTTTTGTTTTTTTTTAAATTTTTTAACTCTCCCCTAATATTTAAATTAGAAGAAACTATAATAGATTTAACAAAAATAAAATGATATCTAACTTTAAGAGAGATTTAGGATCAAAGTTTTTAGATAGCCTTTATCCACTTGTCGGTACCTTCCATATTCACATCTTTGTCTGGTCGATCGTCGGTATTGTTGTCCACTTAAACACGAAAAATTTGTGACTTATTTAGGACATACTATTTGATACAAGACAAGGTGAACTTAAGTTCCTAAAAATTATATCTGATCCTAGTTCCTTAGATACTATATCTTAAGGACCATTCATCTGACGACGACCAGGGATATTGTTGTCCACCTAAATTGAGCAGCGAGATCTATAGACAATCTTTAAGTGTTCAATTTTAAGTGTACTGGAACGTGTTTCCCGCTTCCTGATATGCCCCAGCCATCAAGAACTTCCAGAGTACTCCTTACACCGGGTGAGCAGACAATCATTCAGAGAGAGAAGGGATACAGAATTCTATTTCTACCTACTTCAGAGGGGTTGAGAAGAAGAAGGTTGCATATCCTGTGTACCAGGTCGGATTAGAAGTCGCGCAAAGGAGACATCATATGGCTAACAGATGAGAAGTTTTTTTCACACATACATTTCACACATATATTTCAAGCACATATATATTTCCTACAGAGAAATGGAGTTGCATATGTTGTGTACCAGGTCGGATTAGAAGTCGCGTAAAGGAGACAACATATGACTAACAGACAGGAAGAAAGAAAACGATTTTCTACAGACCTAATTTATCGGAATTTACCAGTCGCCCCTTCCAACCGGAATTAAGGACAGAATCCGCACATCGAGGAAAAGTTAAACCACGGTTCCAAGTACGGGTTCATTTAATGTGACGAGTAGATTCCCATATATATCTCCCTGCTCAACCTATCCAAGCGTCGTATTGTCAGGCTAAATGGATCTAACTAGGTCAAGATTTGTCAAGTCTATGAATTTCCTAAGTTCAAATCTCCCTAGTCAAGTCCATTTAAAAATTTTCGTGCCTACCGACGCATCAAGTCAGAGCATAGACCCTTCAACTTCGGGTACGTTACGCAGACTCAGGTTGCTTGTTATCACATGATCATATCACTTCCCAGAACATCTCCCTCAAGCAGATTTCATAACCAACATTTTCTTTTTCCGATTTTCTAAAGTTTTTGGATTTTTTTTTTAATTTCTAATTTTTGTTTTGTTTTTATTTCTCCCCCTAAATTTGTGCATAGGAGAGAAACGAAAGTAAATGCGCAAATTTAAACTATCCTAAAACAAAAATTAGTCTTTAAAGTGAATCAGCTTCAGAAAAACTCAGGAGTATAGAGAAGAAAACGCAAACCGTAAGTTACCGATTGAATTTGCATCCAAAAGGTCTGAGAACAGCACACGTAATCTCAGAACAGATCCGAAAATTCTTCATGTCGTTAAGCACTAACCCCATGTGATCCCTTCTTTTCTTCCTTTCCCGCAAAAGGACACATACTCTCAAACAAAGGTCTGAATGTTGTACAGTTGAGAGATGTCCCCAATCATATGCCAGGAGCAGCCATTACCAACAAACCGAAGTCTGATGATATGCCTCCATAGCTGCTCCGACACAAAGCGGGATCAGTTGGTCTTTGGAACCCAGTCCATTTTGAAACTGGGTCGACCTTTGTCATCCTTGCACGATACTCTCTCCCATGACATGTCCTGCTTATCACAAACAGAAGATGTAGAAACGTTAGAAGCATTAGGAGATTTGGGAGTTTGAGCCTTCGGAACCCATTTGTAGTTGGGTTTAACCCATTTCTTTTTCGATCCGATGGGTGCCTTGGCACTTGATTTGGCACTTGAAGCCGATCTTCGAGATGACTTTGACCTAGCCGGTCTTGGTTTTGTTGGGGCATCTCTTGGATTGGACTTCTTGGTCGGCATTCCCTCTTTGCCCTTGGGATTCAGATTCTTGGCCTTGGGAGTTGAATTCTTGGCCTTCTTGGCATTCCAGTCATCAATGTCTAAGCGTGACCTTGAGGGGTTTCTTTTGGAGTATCTCCCTCTTGGCGTGTTCTGCCATCCTTGTGCGTAGTAGGGAACATACGCGCGATTAGGACAATTTTTGGCAATGTGTCCAGGTGTTCCACAGTGAAAACATGTCCTTTTCTTCACTGGGGAGTTGTCTCTTCCTGCCCCTGGTGGCATATCCTTGCCTTGTCTCTTACTTTTCCCACACGCACAGTTGCAACAGGCACTCTGTTTAGCTTGAAATGGTGGCGTATATTTACCAATGGGAGGTTGATTAGAAGCAACATATTCAGAGTTCAGGGGGTCGTTTGTTTGTTTAGAAGAACTCTCCTTGTTCTCATCCTCTGCTACTTTACATGCACATGTAACAGAAGCATCAATATTTTCAACATTAATAACTCCTCCTGACACAAATCCAGCTGGTTTTCCGTATTTAAGATGTGCCTCCCTATCAATTTCTTCTTGTTTCATAGGGATGGATGTGTAGTTATGATTGTAAGGAGGAGGTACACTATCATACCCTAGACCCTTGTGTTGATTCCTTTTAAACTGCATGCTTTGGTCTATCATATTTGCAACCACCTCACTTGAGAAATCATATTTTCTAACATCAAGTTTGGCAGTTTCAAACTTTCCTTTCAAAGATTCAACTTCAGCCACTAGCTCAGCATTTTGTTTGACTACATAATCATAGTTTTCACATTTGTTACTGTAGTCTTCCTGAAGTTTCCTAAAGTCCTTGGTTTTAGCTTCTAATTCAGCCTTCAGGGGTTTCTGTCCTTTCCTAAGTTGATATCCTTCATATCTCAAGTCCTCAACTTCTCTTTTAAATACATCAATTTGTTCTCGAAGAAATTTAATCGTATCTTCACATGACTGAGAAGATGAAACTTCACATGAATGAGAACATGACACTTCATTGACCGGAAGGTTTACAGAACTCTTTAAAGCGTCAAGCTCTTCAATTACTTCAACAATACTAAGACAATTGAGATCTTTTGTCTTCTTGATGATAGCCACGTTCATATCCCATGATTTCGGAAGTGAATTTAGCAACTTTTTGTTTATCTCGGACTTAGTCAAGAAGATCCCGACTATATTCATCTCAGTAGTAAGTGTAGTAAATCGCTGCAACTGAGCTTCCAAGGTTTCTCCAAGGATAAAATCGAAAAAGTTGAAATTTTGTCTTAACATATCCTGACGACTTTCTTTCATGTTTTCAAACGCCTTGTAGACTTTAAAATCAATTAATTAAAAAACAACTAGAAGCAAACGTCAAATTTAAAATGCCTCTTTTTTTTTTTTTTTTTTTTTTTTTTTTTTTTTTTTAAGTCAACCTTAAAAGTCAAATTTTAAAAATTAAACTCAAAAGTCTAAACTTGAAAAGTCAAACTTAAAAGTCAAACCGAAAAGTTTAATTTGAAATTTTAAAGGTTAAACGAAAAAGTCAAGTTTTAAAATCAAAGGTCAAACTTGAAAGTCAAAATCAAAATTTAAAATAAAAAGTCAAAAATAAAGAAAAAAATAAAAACAATTTATTATTATTATTATTATTATTATTATTATTTATTAATTAATTTTTTTTATATGAAAGAGGAATTTAAAATTAAAAGAAATTGAGTTTTGGGGTAAAAAGTGTTAAAAATGTGAAATTGGTACCGAGAAAAACGGGTTATATTTTAATTTTCGGAGGAATGGAACAAGCAATCAGTTGGTCGACTTGGTTAAGTGGCTGCCTTGTGAACTAGAGGTCCCGGGTTCGAACCCCTGCAACCCCCAAAAGCCTTTCGATTTTTAAGGCGCTAACGCGATCTGCTGAGCTGAGCCCTCTTCCACTGACCCGAGCTACCGAGCCGCGATTCACCAAGCTGAGATCCGTAAGCCGCCTAGTCGCAAGCCGCTTCCGAGCCGAGATCTCCGCAGACAAGCCGAGCCGATCTGAGCCGCAGACAAGCCGACCGCAAACCCTGATCCGCAAGCTCGGAAACCCTAGCCGCAAACACCAATGCCGCCGCCGGCCGTAAATAGTTTCCGGCCGTAAACAGTTTCCGGTTACGTGAAAATTCGACTTTGAAGCTCCAAAACTCGATCAAAAACCTCTTTTTATGAAAAACACAAAGAACAAACCCCACTTATTTTTGCGAGATCTATCAAAAAACGCAAAAATATTTCGAAAATAAGATCAAATAATGCCCCAAATAGAGTTTACGGCCCAAGAACTCGGTGTTTACGGCCGTAAGCTTGGACCGTAAACACAGAATATTCGATTCCAAACAAAATAAAACCTTTTTACTGATACAACTTGGCTCTGATACCAATTGTAAGTCCCTAATCTGCCCGTGTATCAGTCAGATCCGTTTGATGGTGCGGAATCCCAATCAAACGGATGATGGAAAATAAAATAGAAGAGAAAAAGAAGAAGAATATGATGAATCTTGAATGTATTAATGATATGAATGAAATTCCTTACACAAGATTCACACACAAATAAAAGCTCATGTCTCTCTGGCCGTAAACTACTAGGGTTCATCAATTATCAATCCCTACTCCTCACCCTAACACCTCTATTTATACATGTTGGATATGGGCCGGAAACAAATGGGCCGTAAATGAGTTTACGGCCGTAAGGTGTTTACGGCCGTAAACTCAGCCGTAAACATGGCCATAAATTAATAAAATATTACATAAAAATAATTGCCTAGAAAAGTAAAGTATAAACCATATTTTTGACCAACAATGTTGGAGAAGGCATGGAAGATAAACGCCTTTCGGGTTAAGGGCATGTCAAACTGCGAGTCGACAGAACTGTAGCAGTCGAAGGAGATCACCGGTTCGAGCCAAAGGATGCTCGGAGTATCGATAGCCTCCTTTATCATTCTCTCTCGAGTCCAAGCAGGGAAAAGAGTCTTCCTGCTCTCGAGGAGATCGTGGGCTTCTTTCTTCTTGCGTTCAGCTTCTTCAGCTTCTCGCGCCACACGAATGTTATCATTATCAACATTGCGACTATTTTTGCGTTTCAGCAAGTCAGCAATGGTTTCTTTATCATCTTCATCTTCTTCCTCAGCTATCTTCTTTCCTTTATCCTTCACACCCGAACCCGAAGTTTGACCAGTAGGAGGAGGTTCGGTTGTGTGAGAAACTTTTGAGGAAGGAGGTGGTTTCGATCCGGACTTCACTTCTCCCCCTTGTTTCGGAGTGAACACGAAACTAGGTAGCCCTTCTATTTTGATGAGGAGGTCCAGGGCAGGAGCAAGTTTTTCAGCAAGGGTTCGCCTCACCGAATGGTTGAGAATCGGATCGTGTGCTTCCAGGATGTTGGATAGGGCGGAGTGTACATCCGAAACACATGTTTTGATAACCTCCTGTTCGGATCGAAGAGCTTCAATTTGTTGCTGAGAGTTAGAAAGCTGAGCGCTCTTGACCTTGAGGGCGGTGGTTTTGTTTGCAAGAGCGTCCATCAACGAGTTTTCTGCAGTGAGATCCTCTTGGAGTTTAGAGAGGCGCTCGTCAATGGATGTCCGAAGGGCAGAGTTGTCGTCACTGATTGATTGGCGAAGGGTAGGGAACGACTTCAACTCCGTGGAGACGAACGTGGCCAATTGTTGAACGATTGGTTCCAACGTTGTCTTTGTGGCATCGGCGCTCTCCTGTAAGGACTTTAACAGGGAAGAAGCGTCAGAGAATAGTTTATCGACTTTTTCGGTCGCTGCCTCACAAGCTTTTGTCGAGGCGTCAATGGCGGCAGTGGCTGAAGTGACGGAATCATGCTGAGCCCGAGAAAAGGCATCAACGATCTTCTGAAGAGCGGCTTCAGAGAGAGGATTGTGAGTTAGAGGATGAAGCAATAAGCAGATCAACCTTCTCATGCAGCTCCTTAAGATGTTTCTTTGTTACTGGAGCTTCCTCATCGTCGTCGCTTTGGACCTGAAACGGACTGTAGTAGACCGAATCGAAGGTCATATTTTCCCCTCCAAGGAAAGGGTTATCTCCGTCAGAGGCATGACCAGGAGATGGGGGTAATGGTGAATCTGGAGGTGTAGTGGTGTGAGTAGGTTCAGGTTGAGTGTGAATTGGGGTAGGTTCGGGTGATTGTTGAGTATGGGTAGTTTCGGTTGTATGAAGGGGTTCGGTTTGAGGTGGTGGTTCGGTTGCATCGGTATGAACCCCCGTATCAGATACGTTGGTTGTAACCTTTGCGGTGGCTGTTGTAGTTGTATCAGTGAAAATGGGTGGTGGTATAGGGAAAGAGGTTTTGGGAATGGTGGTAGAGGGGTTTATGGTGGGAATGGAAGTAGGGATTGTTTGAGTGGGTGAAGGAATGGGTGAGATATGGATTTCCATGTCTGGAGTAGGTGATCGGGGTGGGGTGTTGCCTCTTGGAGGGGTTTCGCCTCGTTGAGAGTCGTCCGAATCCGAACTCTCGCATTCTGAGTCACTCGAAGAGGAAGCGATTATGAGTTTGCGCTTCGGTTGAGTCTTTCGCCTCTTCGGCTGTGGGGTCTGAGCAGCTTTAGGAGCCTTTCTCTTTTTAGGAGAAGGGCCTTTAGCCCCTTTCGCCACTTGCTTCCCTTTTTCTGCCTTTTTGCCTCTTGAAATAGGCTTATCAGCATCGTGTATAGACTTGAGCATCTCCTGTGTGAGCTCCCTCGGTCCAGATTGCTTGAACTCCTTGACAGTCCGGATGATCCTGCTGTCACCTGGAACATCACCGTACATGGTCTCCGGGATGGAGCCAATGAAAGAGAACCTCGATGCATCTGAGACGATAATCTTTGTGGTATGGAATGTACCAATCGAAGACATCGATGCACCGGCAGCAGTGGGGACATCAAATTTATCCATCGCCCATTTAGTAACGATGGTCCAGAACCTGGCATACGACACCTCAGAATGTCGTGAAGAGGAGGATAAACTCTGGATGAGTTGTTGCCAGAGAACCAACCCATAATCGAGATTGACTCCGTTGTAAACCCCGTACATGATAGAGAGAAAGAGCCGACTGGAGCCGTCTGAACCTGAGCTCCGTTCTGAGAGACCCTTGAAGAGGACAGTGAACATACCGTTCCACTATGGCGGCAAACATGATTTTTTAAACTTCGCGACGGAGGTGAGCACCTCCGTGTACCCCATATTGTAGAACATATTGTAGAGGTGCCCAATCGGAATCGTCTCTAGATTAACCCTAGAAGGGTCAGCAGCAAACCCTAGCAATAAGCCAAATCGTTGCCTGGAAATCGAGGCTTTGTGATCAGCAACCTCGAAGAAGATTCTATCGACTGCTTTGTCATAATGTGCAGTCGCATAGATTTTCGATAATATCTCCATGGGCACTGTTTCCACCCGTGAAAGTGCAAGAGCGATAGGGGAATACTTCAGGCACTCGATAATCGGGAACATGTAGGAATCGTACGCCTGAGGGGTTAAATCGATCACCAAACACTGTTGAGGGCGAATGGGAAGGATGTGGGAAGTAGCGTGAACTGACGATGATTCTGCCATTGTTGAAGTTGGGAAGAAGAAGATGAATAGTAAGGGTTTAAGGGAATTTTTGCTCTCTTGGGAATTCGGATGCAGTAAAGAGGTAAATGGGAGAGGAGACTGCCTTTTATAGTGGGTGTAAGGAGAGAGAAAAATCTGTTCAAATCTTCTATCGAAATACGAAAGGTTTTTCCGGAATGACAGATGCGTGACAGTTAAGGTATGCGATGATCACGCATGAAAGAGAGTGTCAGATTCCTTGTAACACGCCGCCCAACAAGCGCCATTGCAGAAGAAACCGTTTCAAATTCACACGCGCCTGTTTGTGCCAGAGAGGAACCGCTTCATCTTCGCACACGCGTCCATAACGTCAGTTAAAGAATGGGAGTTTCAAATTTGCATGCGTCCCTTTTTACTGCCGTTTGAAATTCAATCCATTTATCTCCCACCTGAGTCAGCAACCCCTCATCTGATCTTTTGAATGGCATCTTTTGAATAAATCTCCCACGTGGATTATTTTTGACCACAACTTGTAAATAACCTCCAATTCAGTAAAACAGCCTGTAATTATTAGTACCAGAATTTTGGAAAATCAAAGATTTTCGTGCTAAGAGTGTAAAAAGAAAAGAAATAAAGCAACTCTTTTTAGGAATAAATGTGATGTCAATAATGACACAAAACAAATGATCCCGGGCACGAATCTCTTCCTTCAAGGTCAAGAGAGACCTTAAAGTGTTGATATGGTTTCCCGTTGAATGACGATCAAACACTTATTAAGAAATGTTGAAAGGCTTCTTTTAATTAGGCTACTTAAGGGTGGCTTTCGCTTTGATGCAACAATTCTAATCTTGAAATAAGAAAGAAAGTGAACAAAGTACTTGTGAGACCGGTGTAGTCTGTTGAACAAGTAGGTAGGAATTAATTTTAAAGTGGCTTGGAAAATATGAAATCTCAACACAAAAAATGTAAAACTGGATCCCAAGGGAAGAAATGTTATGGGGTTTAACAATTTCATAGGAATCACACAAAATAAAATTTGAGATTTCATCAAGGTACATCCGTCAATTCTTTAGTGAAAACTTGAGCAAATTAATTGTTCACTGTCAATTCAGATTTGGTGTTGAATTTTGGGTTTCACTTAGCTCGTAGTGGCACGAACCTAAGATCATAAACACAGTTGTTGTGTAACCATAAACCTCAGTGGTAATTTCTGAGAGTCTCAAGGGTTACGTTGATGAAACGAATGTAATGGAGAAATGTAATGGAGATGGTGTAAGAAATTAAAGTACCTCAGCTGCAAAAATAAGGACCAAACAGAAAACTCTTATCTCATATGAGAAGAGAGTGAGGTAGCTCACGATTAGAATAAATGTGGTAGCCTAATTGGGAAGACAAGGTTTGTTTATACCAGGTCATTAAGGCTATTATTCAAAATCTTATGAGGCTTGGGACAAATACAGCAGCATGCTTCTAGGGACACTTAACTAATCCAACAATTTTTATCCCCATAGACGAACGAACACACAAATAAAATAAAAAAAATATTTTTGGAGTTTTTTTTTATATATAAAAAAAATAAAATAAGCAAGAAAAAAAATAAGATTTAGAAAGATTTAAAAAAAACTTTGGAAAAATTTGGTAACCGAACCCGAACGTTCGGTTGGTTTCGGTTTTGAAAATTTTGAAACACCGAACCCGAGCGTTCGGTTGGTTTCGGTTTTGGAAATTTTGAAAAACCGAACCCGAGCGTTTGGTTGGTTTCGGTTTTGGAAATTTTGAAAAACCGAACCCGAGCGTTCGGTTGGTTTCGGTTTTGGAAAATTTTGAAAAACCGAACCCGAACCTTCGGTAGGTTTCGGTTGTGGAAAAATTTGAAAACCAAGGAATTGAGGCTAGAAATAAGAAAATACTTTTGTCAATAAGATAAACGACTTTGTACATGAAATTTACAAGCAAGAAAACAACCTTTGAAGTGATGAGCGAGTGAGATGATTCAACCGAACCTGAACGTTCAGTCAATTTCGCTTCTTACGATTGAGGTTGAGAGGTAGTTTGAGGTACTGACTCTGATTCCATCATACCTAGCCCTTGTAATATTCTGTTGAATGACGCTTCAGGAAGAGCTTTGGTAAAGATATCAACCAGTTGATCAGTGGTTCTAACAAAGTGTACTTCGACGTTTCCATCTTCCACATGATCTTTGATGAAGTGATACCTCAGTGCTATGTGTTTGGTTTTGGAGTGTTGCACTGGGTTATGATAGATCCTAATTGCACTTTCAGAGTCACAATATAGTGGGATCTTCTTCATATTGAGTCCATAGTCTCGAAGTTGACTCTGGATCCAAATCACTTGAGAGGTGCAGGATGCAGCTGCTATGTATTCAGCTTCGGCAGTAGACAAAGACACGCACGTTTGTTTCTTTGACTGCCAGCTAACCAACTTCCCGTCAAGGAATTGGCAGCCACCAGTGGTGCTTTTCCTGTCAAGTCCACAACCTCCAAGGTCTGCATCTGAGTAGGCTTGAACGAAGAAGCCTGAGTTGGAAGAATACCATAGACCCAGAGAGGTGGTTCGCTTGAGATAGCGTAGAATGTTCTTCACTGCAAGCATGTGAGGTTCGCATGGGTTTGCCTGAAATCGAGCACAGTAACACACAGAAAACATAATGTCAGGTCTGCTAGCAGTGAGATGCATCAGTGAGCCTATCATTTATCGATAGAGCGTGATATCAACAGCCGGTTTGTCTAGGGATGGGGTGAGCTTGGTGCCAAATGCCATTGGGACTTTGACTTTGGAGTCTCCCATCATACCAAACTTTGCTAGGAGAGTCTTCGTGTAAGCTTCCTGATTAATAAAGATGCCTTCGGGTCCCTGTCTAATATTTAAGCCAAGGAAAAAGTTAATAGGACCCATTGAGCTCATTTCAAATTTAGTCTCCATCAGCTTTCTGAATTCAGCTGTTAGGCTGGGATTCGTTGAGCCAAAGATGATATCATCGACATAAATTTGAACGATCATAAGGTGGTTACCTTCCTTTTTGCGAAAGAAGGTTGGGTCAACCGAACCTTGTTTGAATTTAGACATCTTTAAGAATTTAGTTAGCGTTTCATACCAGGCTCTCGGAGCTTGTTTCAATCCGTATACAACTTTATCCAGAATGTAGCAATGATTTGGATATTTTTCGTTCACGAACCCAGGAGGTTGCTCCACATACACTGTTTCTTCGAGTTCTCCATTAAGAAATGCACACTTGACGCCCATTTGGAAAACTTCAAAGTTTTTGTGGGCAGCATAGGCAAGGAATATTCTGACGGATTCAAGCCTAGCTACAGGAGCGAAAGTCTCTTCATAATCAATCCCTTCCTCTTGACAATATCCTTTCACTACTAGACGAGCTTTGTTCCTTATGAAGTTTCCTTCCTTGTCCATTTTGTTCCTAAAGACCCATTTGAGACCATCAACCGAGGCTTCTGGAGGAGTTGGAATGAGGCGCCAGACTTTGTTCCTTTCAAATTCGTTCAGTTTGTCTTGCATTGCTTGAACCCAATCGGAGTGATCAAGAGCAGTGTTAACTGTCTTCGGTTCAACTTTTGATACGAATGAGTTAAACATGCAGACTTCAACCTTGGAAAATAAGGATGTCTGTGTTGCCTTGAGTTGTGATCGGGTTAGAACCTTTTCAGAAACATCACCAACAACTTGAGAGATAGGATGATCTCTGGTCCATTTGGTGAGAGGAGGGTAGTTTGGATCAAAGGTTGGATCCAATTCAACATTGATCATTTCTTCTGGCTCGGATTGGCTTTCGTAGTCGAATGACATATCAGCTTGCTCCCCCTCGATAGATGAGCTTTCAGGAATACTTTGAGAATCTTGAGCTTCAGAGGTTTCTTGTGATGCGGGGCTTTCAGGCGTTGATGCACCTTCGGATGGTAAAGCACTCTCGGTTAGCAAAGTGCTTTCGGTTGGCAAAGTGCTTGGATCCCCCTCAGCTTGTGAGCTTGGCTGGGATGATGATGGTGGATTCTCCCCCTCGACTGAAGCATTGGGTGATGGAGGTTCGTCAGAGATTGATCCTCCTTCATTTATTCTCCTTGCAGCTTCTTCGACAATTTGCCTCATGTGATCTACTTTATTATCTGCAGCGCCCGCTTCTGAGAGAGTGGCTTTCTCTGGTTCGTCGAATAGCTCCAGAAACTTCTCGTATAGATTAGCGATCGAGAGCGTAACCTGGCCAGTTTGAGGAAAGATTTCCCCTGCAGTGTTTTCACTGGCCTTTAGCCTTTTGACATAGCTATCATCGAAGGTCACGTAGTAAGTCTCTTCAATTTTCTTTGAACGCTTGTTTCAAACCCTGTACGCTTTAGAAGTGAGAGAATATCCCAGAGAGATTCCCTCGTCGGCTTTGACATCGAACTTGTTGCGATGTTCCTTGGAGTTAAAAATGAAACACCGTGAACCGAACACATGGAAAAATTTCACATTGGGCTTCCTGTTGTTGAGAATCTCATAAGGTGTGAGCGTGAATCGTTTGTTGAGATATGACCTGTTCTGTGTGAAACAAGCAGCAGAAATAGCATCAGCCCAAAAATAAAGAGGTAAGGAAGCGAAACTTAGCATGGTTCGTGCAGCTTCGCACAAAGATCGGTTTCGTCTTTCAACAATTCCGTTCTGTTGAGGTGTGTAGGAAGCTGAGAAGTTATGACTTATTCCCTTTTCTTTCAGGAATTCTTCAAATTCTCTATTTTTGAATTCCAGACCATTGTCGCTCCTGATGTTGCGAACGACCTTCTTCAGTTGTACTTCAATCTGCTTGATAAACACCTTTAGCTTGTGAGTCGCTTCAGATTTAAGCTTTAGAAAGAACATCCATGTAAAACGCGAAAAGTCATCAACAATAACAAGTATATACTTGCTACCACCAATGCTTTCGATAGATGATGGACCACACAAATCAACATGAAGTAATTCAAGTGGTTCAACAACTTTAGTGTTAATTATAGATGGATGACTTTGACGACTCTGCTTCCCCATTTCGCATGCAGCACACAAATGATCTCTATCATACTTGAGCAGTGGAAGACTTCGAACATGACCTCCAGTGACAAGTTTGTTGATGTCTTTAAAGTTGAGATGAGAGAGCCTTCGGTGCCACAACCAGCTTTCGTCAGATTGCGCTTTTGATAACAGGCAGATAGCTGGGTTTCCTTTGATAGGTTTGAGGTTTAGAGGAAACATTTCACCCTTACGCTCTGATTTGAGAATAACTTTCTTCGTCTTCTTCTCGATAATTTCAGAACCCTCATCGTCGAATGAGACTTTGAGACCGGTACCTCCAACGAGCTGAGATACACTGATGACGTTGTGTTGTAGTCCTTCTACGTATGCCACCTTCCTTATAGTGAAATCACCATTGGTAATCATTCCATAGCCTTTTATGGTGCCAAAGGAGTTATTTCCAAATTTGACGTTTCCACCATTTGAAAGAGACCGGTATTCCCTGAGTTCTTCTTTCCTCCCTGTCATGTGACGCGAGCAGCCACTATCAATGTACCATTCTTCGTCAAACTGCTCGTCACTTATAACCTGCAAAAATTAAGCAGATTTAGGAACCCAAAGTTTCTTGGGTCCACGTGAGCCTTTCACAGGTACAGGAATAGTAAAAGAGATGTCAACAAGATATGTTTGTTTTATTAATGTTGTTTCATCTTTCTTTTTGATGGTAAAAACTTTGATTTTATTAGGATTAGGTGCGTTCGGTTTAGACTCAGATTTAGACACCGAAACCTTCTGTTTCCCTTTTTGTTCAGCTGAAGATTGAGATTTTCGAGAAGGAACAGAATGGAATTTAGAACGAGGTGGAGAGTAATTGGAAGAATTAGAAGAATTAGATGAGTGAGATTGAGAGGGCTTAGATTGAGATGACTTCTTGGCTGGAGACTCTAGGTGACCCTTTTGCTTTTGATCGTTGGTGGGACTGACCTTAGAGTTTTGATTTCTGAACCTTTGCTTTGGGTTGGTTTCGTTCTCTGAACACAACCTTTGCTTTCGATTCGAGTCATTCTCAGAACCGAACCTTTGCTTTCGGTTGGTTTCGTTCTCTGAACCGAACCTTTGCTTTCGGTTGGAGTTATTCTCAGAACCGAACCTTTGCTTTCGGTTGGTGTGGCTCTCGTGCATTTCAACAGGATTTTTCTCATACTTCAGGTTCTTGTCTTGATGTGAAAAATAAGCATTCTGGGATTGCCAGAACTGTTTTCTTTCAGAGAGATTCTTCCTGTATCTCTGATTCCTTTGACGTTTCTGATTCCTCATCTGCTTCGGTTGATGATGGATGTTAGCTTTCATTTTTGGTTTCTCTTTGGCTGGTTCACTTTGAACTGAGGAAGTTTCACTAGATGGAGTATCTTCTTTTGCCGGACTTCCATTTTCTTGAGGAATGTCTTTCGTACCACTAGTACTTGGCACATCAAAATTATCTGGCTTGTTCAAGGGTTCTGGTACGTATCTACCTTTACTTTTCCATGAGGTCCTTTCAGATAACCCTACCGTTTCATCAGCATTATCGATTGGAGCGGACCAGAAAAACTCATCGCAGCCATCAGCATTGTCTTCGTTTACAATTGCTGTGAGTTCAACAGTTTGATGTTCGGTTACTCCTGTGACCTTGTACACTTGATTTGGAGTGGTACTAACCTTTTGATATACAACGTCTTTCTCTCCTAAGATCGGGGACTTTTGTTGGGACAATCGAGCGAACTCCACTGAATTTTCTGAAATTAGATTCTTGTGGTTTTCAGGTTCGCTTTTCACAAATTCTGAGCAGTCAACCGTGTCCTCTACATAAATTTCACTTATATTGTCATCCTCATTAAGCTCAGATGCATTTTCAACATCAATTTTGTTTTCTGATCTCAAGTTGGAGTTTAAAGAGTCAAATTTTTGTATGGTTTCGGTTCTCAGTTTAAGTCTATCATTTTCATCCAAAAGGTTTTTAAGCATGTCCTTATGGTCCTTGGATTTAATGAAAGATTCTATTTTGTCCAGTCCATACATATAGGTCGGATTGACGTCATCAGATGATATCACACTCTCACAATTATAAGCTTCAGCATCAATTTCATCCTCCTTAAACTCAAGGAAGGGCAAAATCATGCGATGAATCTTTTGTCCTATTTCACAATCCAAGTGAAGCTGAGTAATATTAGTGTAAAGACGTTTAGCAATCAAACAAAAAACATTTCGCTGTTTCAAAAGCTTTAAATTGTCTCTTTGAAAATAAATGTTTTCATCTTTTATTTTGACTAATTCTGACTCCTTCAATTTGATCCACATGCGCCGTTCCTCACTCTTCGAAGACACCCTGCTTAATTGATCAGTTAGGTTAGAATTGGTGACTCGAGTTTGAGTTAAACTACTATCTAGATGAGAAATTCTTGAATTAACATTTTTTAGTTCTTTTTCATATGAGCATTGTGGGACTTTAAATGAAACAAAAACCGATTGTACCTTCTTGATCAGTTCATCGAGCTCGTTGAACTGCACGCTGAGCGGTTTGGCTGTAAAGCACATATCCTGCTGCTCCTTCGGTTCATTGCTTCCACCATCAGTGTTGTATCCCCTCATCTGAGATACGTCAGACACCATCAAGCATCTTCCTCCACTGTTTTCCTCTTTTTCCACACAAGACTTTCCATGAGAGGGCTTCCTCACTTCATCGTCTTCAGAATCGGTTGACCAAACCTCCACACCACCGAACTCGTCATCAACAACCGAACCCTGCACAATTAGAGCATTCATAGAAGGGTTAGCGGTAGATTTCTTCTTCCTCATCTCATCAAGCTTTTTCTGCAGCAAAACTTCCTCATCCTTTTCCTCATCCTTTTCAGCCATCTTTTTGAGGACACAATCCTTTGCATAGTGGTTCTTTCCCCCACAATAGTAGCAGCTTACTCCAGAATCACCTTCTGCCTTCGGTTCCTTCTTAGACTCTTCAACCTTCGGTTCATCTTTAACCTTTTCTGAACTATAACTCCCCTGCCAGTTCCGGTTTTTGTTGTTGGGGAATCTCTTCTTGATGAACCTCTTGGGGTTAGATACCATCATAGCATAATCTTCAGACGTGAGGTCATAATCCTCCAAGTTGAGGTCTTCGTCCTCCATTACAGCTTTACTTTTGGACAAGAGAGCCAACGAACCTAGGCTTGAAACCACATTCTTTTCCTGCAACACAATCTTCTCCTGAGATTTGAGAATACCCACCAGTTTCGCCAAGGAATATGATTTAAATTGCTCATGGGCTTTAACTGTAGACACCACTGCTCTCCACTCTGATCTTAGACCATTTAAAAACGTAACCTTCTGCTCAATAAGCTTCCTTTCGATGTCATGTTTGATCATCTTGCTAAGAAGATGATTGAAGCGATCGAACGTTTGGGTCACAGTTTCTTCGGCTCCTTGCCTGAATTCTCCAAACTCAGACAAGAGTAAGGTTTGGATAGAGTGTTCAAGATCCTCGTCTGTAGAGTACAATTCACGAAGCCTATCCCAAATTTCCTTTGCCGTCGTGCATGAGCTTACCAACCTGAAAGTGTCGGACTGAAGGGCGAATCTGATCAATCTTAACGCCTTGATATTACACTGAAATTTATCTTTTTCATCTTGCGCAATATCTTTGACATCTTTCAGAAGATCATTATACTCCTTTTGAGTTTTAATAATCCTTGAAGTTGTAGAATGAGAAAACAGACCAGAAATAATTGCTTCCCAGATGAGGTATCCATTATCCTCATATCCTATAACGTAATCTTCAAAGTGATGCGCCCAGACTTCATAATTGTGGGTGTATAGGATGGGAATCTTCGTTGTTGATCCAATGCTGTTTGAAATATTGATGGGATTCGATTGCGACTCGTCCATAATGATCAAATAACCTGTTCAAAGATCAGACTTGTAATAAATCAGATTAGGGCAAAACAATAAATATCAAGATACGTCAATAATGAGATGACGGCTCAATAAATATCAGTAATTGCGGAAAACCCTAATTGAAACCTTTTTCACAGAAAAGAAGTGTATCGATTACACAGCCTCCTGCTCTGATACCAATTGATAAGATTAAAACTTAATCTTGAAGATCGATTAGATCTTAAACAGGTAAAATAAAGATTAAACAGCAAGAACACGAAAACAGTAAACAACTCAAGAATGAATCAAACGTGTCGAATGATTATAAAACAACCCTCAGAAGAGCTCGATCAAGAACATCAACTGTAGAGGGTTAAAAGGTTTACAGGAACGATGAAGAAAATCAAAGCTATCGTAATTCTCTCTATTGTATTCTAGATCGTTAACCTAATATGCATGCAAAAAATGTCTCTCGTTCTCGAGGACATTACCATCAGTCATCGAGGGAAAAGAACCAACACGTTATTCTTTTAGGAATGAAGATCCGAGAACAGAACCATTGTACCAAATCGCTTCTGCAATAGGTTTTCTTGTGGTGATTTGGAACGAGAACGAAAACAAACACAAAGCTCTCACCGTTGAACTAATGGATAAATCGATTTTCTTGTGTTGATTTGGGGATGATGGAGAAGACAACCCAGAAAGAGAGAGAGAGAGAGGGGGGGGGGAGGGAGAGAGAGAGAGAGAGAGGTGGGTCCCTTAATTTTTATTAATAAAAGTTTATATTAAATAGAAAAAAACATAAAATGTATCAGAAGGGTATTTTTGTCTTTTTAATTTTACGAGGGACCATAACCACAAACAAAGTAGCTCAAAAGGACCACCAATCCAAAAAAGTCGGGGTTTGGACCAAAATCCCAAAAAAAAATGCATACCACAAGGACCATTTGTGTAACTTTATAATTTTTATTATATTAAGAACCATTTATGTAACTTTGAAAATTTATAAGGTCTATTTATGTAACTTTGAAAATTACATGAATGGTCGCTATGGTTTGAGGTAATTTGTGTGTTTGGTCCCTAACTTATTTTTTTAACTTGGAAAGTCCATACTGTTTGTTTTTGTTACGCGCTTGCTCCCTGTTGTTTGTTTTTGTTACATGCTTAGTCCTATCTTACCTAAAAATAGTATTATTTAAATAGGGAAAAATGGTGGGTAGGTAAGGTAAGATGAAAGGGTGGGGTTGGGGGTGTGTTTATTTAAATAAATTGAAAAATTAAGGGATAATTAGTTTTTTTACATAAGATAGGGACCAAACACATAACAAAAACAAATAGTACGGTCCTTCCGAGTTAAAAAAAAGTTAGAGACCAAACGTGCAAATTACTCTAAACCATAAGGACCATTCGTGTAATTTATTCCAATTTTTATTTAGACAAAACTAATAGTCGATGTGGTTTGTTTAAAATTGTCATCCAAAATGGTTTGGACTAGAATCAAAGTTTCAAAATTTTCATTTTGTTGCAAATTTGGTCCAAAATATTTTGAACTTTTTTATAATGATGGATTTGCCCTTTATTATTTTATTTTCTATTTTTATTTTATTACAACAAATAAAAATAAAACAAAAATAAAATACCTCTCTTTTTACAACAATTAAAAAACAAATAAAAATAATATATATATATATATATATATCAATCTCCCACTCACTCTCTCTCTCTCTCTCTATCTATCTCTATCTATCTATCTATCTATCTATCTATCTATCTATCTATCTCATGGATGAATAAATAAGGTTTGACTGAAAAAGTCAACATTATAGACAAACATTTCTCCTCCCTCCCTTTAGAAGGTGCATACATACGAGAAAAAAATCAAGTAGCAGGTACTGTTGGATTAGGTGTCTAAGCCCATAACTATACTTGGTATATACTTAAGTTGATAGTAGTATAGTTCTTTTGGGTTGCCCTCAAAACTAGCAACTAGACATGATGATTTTCGGAGAGAGGTTGAATTTATTATTTGATTAATAAATTGAAATAAATGATTTATTAATGTATTATGAAAATAATATATTAATTAGAAATCATATTATTTAATTAATATTTAATCAGAAATTAAATGAAATTAATTTTGGGATTAAAAGAATTAATTAAAAGTGTAAGGGCAAAAATGCAATTGTTCAATAGTTGACCAAGAGGTTCCAGAACCTTCCTAGGGAAGGCTTGGACATTTTTTTATAAGATAATTCTATAAGTTCTAGATTATCTCATATTTATAATTAAGGAGGTCGATAATTACTAAGTTTGAAATATTATTATTATATTCAAATTACGGCTATCCAGGGCATCCTATCTGCACTATAAATAGTCCTCTAAACCTTATAAATTTCGGCCATCATATCATAAGAAGAGAAAGCGGAAATTGTGTTCTCTACTTCTCCTCTCTCATCTCTCATCATCTTGGTAGTGTTGGGTGTGAACCATTAGAGGCACGACATTTGTCGTGCTTGCTCTCAAAGCTTCAACAACACTAAGGATTTGAATTGTTATTACTATATAACAATCAAAGGTATGCTTACTAACCCTAGTAGTTAATTTCAAAAATAAAATAGATATCCTAGGGTTTCCCAAATTATGTTCAAATGATGTATGTTTAATTAGAGAAAACATAGATTGGGAAATTAGGGTTGCATGCACACATAGGTTTTTGTTTGTTATGCTTAAAACCGATAAGTGGGATCAGAGCCTTGACTTGTTTTCTATTGAATTGATTACAATTTTTGAATTTGATCAATTAAGGTGTATGGCTTTTGGCCTTAGGGATTTTCGAAAATAGGGTTTCCTTAAGCCCATAAGTTTCGAAATTTAGGAAATGGTTTTAACCCTTTCCCTTGCCCTAGAAGTTTCGAATTTTTTAGGGTTTCCTTAACCCTCTAGATTTTCAAAATATGGCAAAGGATTTAAAATCCTTGCCTTCCTGCCTTTTTCAAAAATTAGGGTTTATGGTAGGGGTTTCTTATTATTGGTAATTATCTCCTTATTTGATTAATTAGATAATTGTAAGATTTGATTTATCCCTCCTATATTTTTGAAATTTAGTGAGGGGAGAGTTAGGTTAAATTATCATGATTAATTTAATTGGATAATCCTTAATTGGTTTAATAAATCAATTAAAGGTTTAATTAATAGATAATTATTAAATCATTTGTTTTTAATATTAAATTTAAATTAAATAGTTTAATTTCGGAATTTAAGAATTTAAAAACCCTAGTACTTTGAAGAGTTTATAATACATCCTTATATATATCTTATTATTAATTTAATTAAACGATTAATTAAATTATAATCAATAAATCCATAAGAGGGTTTAAATTTAGTTAAATAAAAAGTTTAATTTATTAAAAGATTAAACCATTGAAATTTTAATTTTTTTTTAATACACCTTATATTATATGTAAAATTAAATGTTTAATATTTACTATATGTATAAGACTAAGTCAATCGAACTGCTAGTACGCCTCATTCACGAAGTCAGACTATAAGGGGAGTTTAAGGAAGTGACCTATAAAATGACCGTTATTGGGTATTCACTCTTACCCACCGCTTCGTTGATTGGTGGAGGGTCATAGCTGAACGAGTTTGATAGGACATAACCTCATTAAAAGTATAATGATGAAAAGTAACTAAACTATTTTTCTAAAATCTCACTCTTAGTTACTTTAGGAAAAATGTGAATTTGATGTTAATCCATGAAATTTCACATTATACTTCATAAGTCGTTAGGGGAGCGTATGTGGCTAACCGACACACTAATATGGGACTAATAAAGGGTGGTAATAAGTATCTCGAAAATTATCGTTGATTAATGGAGTGTGTGTGGTTAACCGAAACATTAAAATGAGATGATAAATGACATAATTTGCATGGTTATTCACATCTCGTTTTTGATCCGCGGCAACCCCGTTAAAAAAGTGAGAGCATAATCGAGATTAAACATGCCATTGAATAGTTCAATGAATCTCAAAAGATCTAGGAGTTTCATCAGATTGAAATTGGTAAATGCTTTACCTACCTAAAATAGATTCGAATTTGATTACGGCGTCCCTCTTCAAAGTTCGAATCGAAAATATGGATCCTAACCTTAATTTAGATTTTGGGTTAATAATTAAGGATTAAAATCAACTAACTTGAATTCCCTTTTCTCCATTTATAGATATCAAGTTCAGATAACAATGGTCTTCCTCATCCTTCTGGAAATATTTTCCCCCTATCTGAAGATGATTTTCCACATGTTGATCAAGGTGAAAGAATGTTCCCTTCTTCAAGAAATGGTGGAACTCGAAATCATGCTTCTCTAACTCTTCCTCCTCCTCCGCTAGTGACTCTCCCCAAGTCATTTTTCCTTCAAGCTGAAAAATATGAAGTTACTCAAGCCTTGTTGGCATGTAAACATCAAACGGATGGTTTGTGTGTGCGCATGTTTTGAAAAATAAAATCGTACACTGAAATATTAGGGATGTTGGGTGTCATTTTCCCAAAGGAGCTAGCCATTGACTTGGTTATACTTTCGCTTCCTGAGTCATATAGTCAGTTTATTAAAGACTACTACATGAGGGACCACGATGTGACCCTAATTGATCTAACATACACGGTGATTGTTATTGAAGCAGAAATGCTTAAGAGCAAAAGTCAAGCAAAAGTGTTTGAAGGATCTATCTCCAAAATTTCCATGGACATTGAAAATGACAACAATGGTAGTCCAGAAAAGGTTTCTCTTCCGAATGGAAAGGGATTGGCCAAGGTCAAACCGTTTGACCATATGGTAAAGAGAAAGGGTAGTTCTGATATAGTTCCATGTGCTATTCCTGAAAGATCCATATGTTCCTATTGCCAATTGAAGGGGCATTGGATGCGAATCTTCCCAGACTACCTAAAAGATCTTAAAGATAGTAAATTCAAGTCGTGTGACTCTACTTCAGGTACATCCACTATCCAAATACATTATTTTATTAAGTTTCTATTCATAGATTCTTAATACATGGTGTGATGATCACATTTTGATGTTTTGTAGGATCTAAGAGAAAGAAGGAAGCTTAAAAAGAGTAAGTTGAATCTGATCGTGAGAGATGGATTTTGGTCGCATGGTTCTATGATCAGATTTGAGAAGCTACTGCTTAGGAGTTATGATACATTAATAGATTTCATAGGAAATATCTAGATACATAGTTTTCACTTTATGCATTGTGAGGACAAGTTCCAAAATTTTCTACTTATTATTAGTAAAAGTGAATTTTTGATTCATCTAATTTGCTTACTTTATGTTTCCTTACGATGGCATTTATGGAAATTGGTGGTTACATTTCTAGCAGTGCTAAATATGGATAAGATTCTTAGTTATATCGTTTGTGGTAATGTCATAACTGACCAAGTGAAAAATAATTCTCATCAACCAAGTTTCAATTGGTAGTGTGATGTATGAGAATCTTGATCGTTGGGAGATTATGACTAATTTGATCACATGTTTATGTGAGTCAAGCGAAGGACTGGAGGATCTAGTACACATTGATGTAGACTATTCGGATCCGCCATAATGGATGATAACTTTATTCATCATGATTTACTAATGATTTCAATAAATATGGTTGTGTTTATCAGATTAAACATAATTCTGATACTTTGAAAAGTTTCAAAGGGTGGTAGAACAAATAACAAGAATCTAGTAGGTAGAAAGATAAAAGTTTATCCAATCTAAATGGAGAGGAGATTACTTTAGTATCATGTTTTATGATCATCTTAATGGTTATGGAACTATATCACAATTGATCCTCGAAGAACATCTTAGTGCAATTATTTGACTAAGAAGAGGAATCACATATTGTTGAAATAGTTTAATCGAGAGATGTGTCATACTTCGTTTCGAATCATGTTTTAGAGCCATAATCTAGTTAATTCTAGTCGTATTTTGCAAACTTATTTCATACTAAGTAGGTTTATGACACCTCATAAAATGTGGAGTAATAATGTTTTCTTACACTGGCACATTTATAATTGGTAGTTGTGATGTTTTTGGTTAAAAACAAGGGATGAACTAAGACCAATTCAATGAAGTGTTTTCTTTACAAGAATCCACATTAACTTTTGAATATTTGTTTTTGCTTGTCGAGGAACGTTACTTAAAAGAAAAACTTATATTTCAAGAAGTCAGTGGGAGTCTTATTGATCTTGAAGAGTTTCAGGAATCAATCAAATATAAACCTTTTAGTTATCACTATCACACGACCTAAGGTTGATAACCTATCATGTTAAGTTGACACATTCTTGTTTTTGTACGCCTTCCAGTTGAGTTGGCAATGCTTATGAGTTCTATGGTTCTCATTTGACCGCAAAAGGCAGAGAACGTTGGTCAGTGAATGTACATTGATCAATAAGGGTTAGCTGCTTAAACAACATGGAAGCAATGGTAGGCCCTTGTGCTACCAGAGGGCAATAAATTAAGAATAATCAAACTCCATTCCATGAAAGGAAAACCAAATTTGATTTTGTTTTTGTCCTCAACCTTATCTTATGATTGTAGGTTGGAAATGATAAGATTCACATGGATGGGAAAACATACACCATAGAATCTAGGTGGCAAAAGGTTTCGCTATAATTCATGAGAATGATATGATGAAACACTTTAGCTAGTAGATTTTAAAGATTTGATAAATATCATTATGGTTAGTGTTTGTGTTAATTGCATACTCAAATTCGTAATATCATTATGACATCCCTTTTCATAGTTTGAATTGTGAGAAATGGCAAATAACTGTTCGAACGTTCATGAATTATGGCTATAAGTTCTGAAAGGGTTTAAACATACACATACACTATCTAATGAAAGGTGTAAAAGCTTGAGAAGTATAGCTGAAGACTTATCGAAGCATCATGTATCAGAAATCTGAAATTTAGTAAGAAAGTCAAGAGTATTGATTTCTAGAAGTCCAGTTGATTTCTGGGTACATGTAAAAGCTAGTGGGAGCATAATTGTTATGCAGATACAAGCACAATTGTCATGTTTAGTGTTGCAAGTTGGAAATACTATTTATAAGAAACATAGTTTTCTTTTGCAAGTTGCAAAGTTTGGAAATTGTTTCACTATAGAAAGATTTAGGGGAGAGGGAAAAAATCATACTTCGTTTCATGTCTAAAAGTTTAGATTGAAGTTTTAATGGAACTTAGTCTTGGACATATCTGAATATTGTGTTGATTCAACATAGGAAATTCAATATATAGGAATATTATAGCAAGAGACTGATTATACATCATGCCTTTATGTAAGACATTATGTATCGAATCTCATATGATTTAGATATAGGATTGATTACATGTGCTATGATATTCACTTGTTTTGATTTTTCCAAATGCCTAGGGCGTTGAGAGGGAAAAAGGAAGAGAAAATGGTGTAACTAAAGTTGTTGAAAAACTGTTAAGAACATTCTGAGGTTATTCCAAAGGATTGGTTGCTTGTGGACAGTTGGAAGTATAATATTGGCTGGAAGGACCATAGTGACATATTTTAGATTGAGATGATTATTGATCAAAATTCATGGTCATATGGGAATATGGAAATGTTTCAATAGTGAAAGTTGATGATTAAAATCTACTTGTGAGTTAGAAAATTTAATGCAATGAAGTTATTCAAAGAGTGTATCTTGAATTTGAGACTTCGTTACCATGGAATTGTTTTTAGTAACAAATATTCAATGTAACATTTTGTAATATCGTTGACAAAGTCTCTGTGACTTTGAAGCCTCGACATCACAAAAGGATCATTGCATGTAAGGTTGAAATCTAACACATTTAGTAGTAATAATAGTTTGAAATTGTGAAATAAGCATGATTGGAATAGTGTCCAATTGATTTATTCACAAAGGAATGAACATAGAGAGACATAGTATGTATATTTCTAACATGGCATGACTGATGTTTAATTCAAGTGTTTAGTTTATTCGAAACATTATATAATGAATAAAGTCTAATTAATATGGGGATTAAATAATAAGAGTTTTGTTTATATTCAATGGTTTGAGACCATAGTTAATTAGGTTATTATTGTGTTTCACTTCGAATGTTTTACTTCAAGAATAATTAGATTATTCGAAAATCCACAGTCGCTCGTACTTTTGGAAGTAAGTAGCGAATTAAGACTGTCATGAATTGAATTGTAGATTGTCTATGGAGATTAGACATAACAGTTGTTTGCTGCATTGTTCATGAATACTTGGAAAATGGGGATTTTTAGTATTGGATAAACCCATGCTCAAATAATTACTTCATGAATTTTATCACGAGTTATTTTGAGACGATAATATCTTATATTTTTTAAACGAAGATATATGAGTTTTTGTTTACACGTCAGTTGTGTATTGATAATACGTAAATACGTCAGTAACTTGATGTTATAAAACGTATTGTTATGCGTGATTTGATGAGTAAATAGTACAAGAGTTGAAGTTTATCTATTCATTTTTCCCTAATGGGAAAACGATATCTATGGGTCCCTTGATGATTTGATGTCGACATCTAAAGTGCTTGGCCAAGCCTGGACTAAATTGATGTCTTCAATTAGTAGTCTGATTTCTGTCGTCATAAATTGGGAAATCGGGAAACATAACTTGGTCAATGATATTGATTATAATCCATGTCTCATGTCCTTACAATATCTTGTAGGATGGAGGAATATTTGATCACTTATCTTAAGACACGTAACTTACTGGGTCAGAGTTCGACAACGGCTTTGAGAGCTACAATTTGCTAATCAATTATGACGTTATACTGCAAACTATAGTTATTAGACTTATCCAAGTGGGATATTGTTGAATTAGGTGTCTAAGCCCATAACTATAATTCATGATGACTTTTGGAGAGATATGTTTAATTTATTATTTGATTAATAAATTGAAATAAACGACTTATTAATGTATTGTGAAAATAATATATTAATTAGAAATCATATTATTTAACTAATATTTAATCAGAAATTAATTGGAATTAATTTTAGGATTAAAAGAATTAATTAAAAGTGTAGGGGCTAAAGTGCAATTGTTCAATAGTTGAGCAAGAGATTCCAGAACCTTCCTAGGGAAGGCTTGGACGTTTTTTATAAGATAATTATAGAGTTTCTAGATTATATCATATGGATAATTTAGGAGGTGGATAATTACAAGTTTGAAATATTATTATTATATTTAAATTAGGGTTATCCACGGCATCATATCTGCACTGTAAATAGTCCCCTACACCCTATGAATTTCCGCCATCATATCATAATAAGAGAAATAAGAAATTTTGTTCTCTACTTCTCCTCTCTCCTCTCTCATCCTCTTGTAAGTGTTGGGTGTGAACCATAAAAGGCACGACATTTGTCGTGCTTGCTCTCGAAGCTTCAACAACACTAAGGATTTGAATTGTTATTGCTATATAACAATCAAATGTATGTTTACTAACCCTAAAAGTTAATTTCTAAAATAAAATAGATATCCTAGGGTTTCCCAAATGATGTTCAAATGTTGTATATTCAACTAGAGAAAACATAGATCAGGAAACTATGGTTGCATGCACAAATAGGTTTTTGTTTGTTATGCTTAAAACTCATCAAGTACCTCGACCACACCACGTCGCGAGGTCATGGTGGCATCGGCGGACTGTTAGAAATTGGGGTATAGTAAGGCTTGGAATTCTGATAATTGTGTAAAACACTTTCAGATTAAAGCATTTGGGTGGTACTCCCAATATTCTTTAATCGGATAAGACTCAGAGAGACAAGAATTTAGAATGCTTTGATGATAGTTTCTTCTGTACCGGAAAAATGAGACCAACACCGAATTTATGATCTTTGTCTGAAAACTGTCATAAGCTATAAAAACTGACATAACACATAAGTTTGGATAAGGGTCAAACAATGCTCTGCCCCTTGGACCCCGCTCCCAGGGGCACTGCCCCGGACCCCCGTTCGTTTATGGGCTTCGCCCCTAAATGACAGTGTACTTTGAAAAGTTGATCAAACTTAAACAAGTGTGTACTCCACACCTTCCTTACTTGTTTAATATTTATCAAGATCACCTTTTGTCAACAAAGTAATCTCATTACACTTAAATAATATTGATGACAACAAATCACCAACATGGACTCCTTTGAGTGAAAAAAATTTGTTCATCGGCTAAAATCTTTCGTTCTAATGGTATTTTCATTCTCATAACCGAGGCAAATCTGTCTTTTAGATCTACTTCTTCGTCGATGGTTTGGGTGGTCCGGAGAAAATCAACGTCGCCGACTAGCATACGAAAAGTTGTGGTGCTCTTTCAGGCGGTTTGCTATTACATGTGACTTCGTCAACGCTAAGGCTTTCTTTAACAAGCGGCTATGGTACCATCGTATGCGACTCGATTGCAACTCATGTGAGGAGGAGCTCGTCGCCTGAGAAGGAGATCATAGACGTGAGCTTGCGACTGAAGACTACCGTCGAAGAGACGATGTAGAGAGACAGATTTCAATTCCGGGTTTTGTCCTTCGTCGTTTCGTCTTCAGATATACCATGTGTGTGTTCAGATGAAGAACCCACCCATGAACTCGATCTGATTTCGTCTTCTTAAATGTATTCATCAAAACACCCTTCATCATATCTGCTTTCATGTGTATGTGTGTGTGTGTGTGTATATATATATATATATATGTGTGTGTGTGTGTGTGTGTGTGTGCGTGTGTGTTCATTAAATATGGGGTTCATGAATGTATTCTTAAATGTGAGTGTGTGTTCTTGAGCTCTTGATGAGGCTTCAGATCTGTAAGTGATTTTTAGAGGCTAACTCAAGAACAAACCCATATTTTATGTATGGTTTTTGTTTATGAGATGATTTTTGGTGGAGATGAAGTGACAAAAAAAAATTTAGGTAGAGATGGGGGTAATAGACTGTCGTAGTAGTAGACTATAGTGTTGGCGGATGGTGGTCAAATGGTGGTGGTGGTGGTGGAAGATGTTCTTAAGCTCATGAAGATGTTTTTGAGTGTTCTTGAATTTTTGGAAATGTTCTTAGGTGTTTATCAGAGACAATCCCAAATGGAGAGAGAGAGAGGGGGGGGGAGGGAGGAAGGGAGAGAGAGAGAGAGAGAGAGAGAGAGAGAGAAAGAGAGAAGTATTTTATTTTTACTCGTTTTTTAATTTTTATAACAAAAGAAAAATAGAAAATAAAATAATAAGGGGCAAATCTTTCATTATGAAAAAGTTTAAAACACCTTGGAATAAACTTGCAACAAAATGAAAAGTTTGGACCTCTGGTGTTAATTCATACCTTTTTCGATCAAAATAACAATTTTTAGCAAATTTTATATGGGCTATTTATATAAATTTACAAATTAAAAGAGATTATTAACATAACCTTGTGAATAGTAACCCAAGATCATAAATGTTATATATAGAATTTATGAAATTTATCATCTATTGTTTCACAAAAAATGAAAAATAACAACATGATCAATGTTAATTGAAAAAATGGTCAACTGGTTTGCTGACTTGTTTCATTATGGTGCGGTGAATTTGCCACATTTTGTTGAATTCGTTCATTATAGGTTTAGGACAGGTGTTGCCTGGGCCATACCATGTCAAAGCACAATATAGTTTACCCAAATTCACACTATTCGACCTAATATAGATTTTGTTATATGGTTGGTCCTACGGTTTGTATTTTTATAAATCAGTGGTCACTGTTCCATATGAAAACACCATAGTACCCTTTTTAATATGTTTTTCCTTTTCCTTTTAATTATTTATATATTTAAAAATAAGTGATAAATCAGGAAAAACCCATCTCCCTCTCATATTTTACGATCTACATTCCCAAGCAATAGGTCATCAAGGCTATACATGACGGGTGTGGTTGGCTGACACGACCTTAAGTAGTTGGCTCCTTCAAGTTTTCATGTTGGAATCTGCACATGTGATTGTGGTGCACTACTAGAAAAAAGGCCTTTTACGACGCGCAAAACACGACGCTCTTTGATTTATGTTACGCATTAGAGAGCGACATTAAAAAAGTGTCATCTCTTCAAAAATTTGAAGGATTTAGGTCGCGCATTACTGAGTGCCCTTAAATTAGTTTCTCATGTAAAAATATTAAAAACACGGAGGGCACCTATAATAAAACGTGCGTCCTCTACAAATGTCGCTTTATAATTTTAATAAACGCGCGTTTCTGGGACTCCTTGATAGGTAAGGGGGGAAACTAAATCCCCTAAAATTTTGAACACCCGCTTCCTCTTCCACTCTACTCTCTACACCCGCCAAAATCGACTTCATTCTCTCCCTTCTTTCTCTCTGCAAACCCCTTCCTCTCCGATCGACTTTCACTTCCTTCTATGTGCAAACCCTAATCAAACATAACACATTTGAAATAGTAATATCTTCTTTCACAAAATAGAAGATTGATCGAAGAATGATTTTCTTTTGATGAATCGGGCATCACCAACAACAATAGCTTCCATCACAATTTGTGTTTGCTTTCAAGGTTTTGTGTGGGGCTGTCAGATTTTTGAGTCACCGTCGAGGGAAGAGGACTTTGAGACAAACTTTTCTCCAGCCTAAGGTATTGATTCCTATTATTTTCTTCTCCTTCTTTTCTGTTTTCCCCGCCAAGCACCACTTACCGTCATGGTCGGCAGCCTAGGTTGTCGGCGTGTTTCTATGCCGCCACCCTCTACAATTAGTTGGTTGTGTTTGTATATGTGGGTGCTTTATTGTGTATGATATTCAGGTCCTTCACAAAAAAAAAAACAGTTGTCGGTGTGATTGCTCTCTCTCTCTCTCTCTCAAGAATCAAATTGCTTGAGAAAGGTTTGAGATGTTGGCTTGAGGGAAAGAAGAGGCGGCGACGGTGGCTCCAATGAAGGAAGACGCCAGACGGTGGTTGTGGGGAATAAGATGCAACGATGGTTGGGTTCAACCCCTTAGATTCGCTTCTAATCCTTCTAAGGCTCTATCATCAACGATTATTTTCTCTCCCTTTTGTCTATATGTTTCTATGGCCTCGCGTTTCTCATCTCCTTCCTCTTTGCCCCTATATAACTTTTCTACTACTTTTCAGTTTACAGTTCTAGGTTTCCCCCAAAAAAACTACAAGATCTTGATCACGATGACCTCTTTTTCTTTCCAGTGTAGGTTTTACCTAAATCAGATGCTTATATATATGAAAAGGTTTCTCTCATAGTTACCCCTTAGATTCGCTCAAAAGGCCACGAATTGCGTACCAAATCGTTTCGTACCCAATCGGGTACGAAAGCGTTCCGAACGTGACCTGGATCGCAAACCGGTACGGTGTCGAGATAGTTCCCAATCGAAATCTGGAACAAGTTTGATTCAGTAATCCAATAGTTCCAAAACACGATTTTGGGTTCAATTTCTGAAATTAGTACGTCAATTTCTGATATTGGTATCCCGATTTTTTGGAATGGCGCGAAACTGCCGACTGTTTCCACATCGACTCTTAATTCTTCTAATTCACTGAACCATCTTACACACTAATGTTCAATTTCTTATTCTAGGTACTATAATTGCGTATATATTACTCAATTTGAAATCATCTTCTAGAATGATTGTTTGTGTATTCTATACCACTGTTCCAATTCCCAATTTCTACAAAGTCTATACGTACCAGACTAGCACTAACATGTATGTATACCTACAAATACATATTGAATTCCATCATCCAAATCTGCTCTACACTTCTACTCTTCTCCTTCTTCATTCTTCTTATTCTTCTTTTGTTTTTGTTCTATTTTTATTTCACCGAATTTACTCAAAGTTCATGTTTTGGTTTTGGAATTTGGTACACTGTACCATACTAAATTGTATACCGTATCGGATCGTTCCGAAATGAACCTACCCCCCTCCTGTAAATAATGGCATGCTGCTGCTTCTGCCAAAGGAAGAGTTGGAAGATGAAGCTTCACCTATAACAACTTCCATAAAATGTAGGGGCTCAAGGTAAGTGATGCAATCTTTCTTAATACTTATGGTACACTAAGGGTCTATTTTGGTTGGATTGAATATGATGACAAATGTATTGGAATTGTTGATTACATTGCATAATTCCATTATCTTGCTTATTCCATTACCATGTACCTATATATTGCATTTCTTCATCGTTTAATTCCATCCAACCAACACCCGTTTCACTCATGAAGTTGAAGGGGGTATGATGGTCATTTTCTCACTTTAAGGTACCATTTATTTTATGATCTTGTAGGGAGAGTTCTACAACTATTCAGGATGTGGAAACACCTTCAACTGCAACCATCCTATTGTACGCCAATTCATAGTAGATTCCTTGAGGTATATAAGTTGCTACTTACCTATCCCCTGTTTTCAGTTTTTATTTCAAGAGTAAATTACAATTTTGCTCCCTGAGTTTAGCACTTACTTAGTTTTGGTCCCAAAAGGAATTTGTTTGGAAGACATTGCCCTTATTTTATTGTTTCATAACAATTTTGATATCTGGAGCATTTAATCTAACACCCAGTTGTTGATATTTTTTCAACTGACCATCTTGCCCTTTGACCAAAACTGCAAACAGATCCCTTTAGGGACCAAAACCGAAAAAGAGTGCTAAACTCAGGGACCAAAATTGTAATTTACAATCATACATGTGTTCCTGATTCTTGGTAAATTAAGTTTTTCTTTATGAAACCTTCCTACAGATATTGGGTAACAAAGATGCATGTTGATGGATTTCGGTTTGATCCCGCCTTTATCATGACAAGAGGTAGCAGGTTATCAGTTATCTATTCTACCAAATATCTTATATTCTGATTCTTATCTTAACAATATTTGAAAAAAAAAACAACATTCATTTGTATTTTCTTTATCTTTTTTCTTTCAGCCTTTTTGATGCAATAAATGTATATGGAAATCAAGTAGAAGATGATTTACTGACAACTGGCTCACCTCTCACCAACCCATCTTTCAGCCTTTCTTTATCTTTTTTCTTTCAGCCTTTTTTCTTTCATTAAACTATAGTGGTTTTATGAGATGTAGGCTTAGTTATTTATTTATATAATAATTTGTGACAATGATTATTGGCAGGTGGGCATCTATTTGGCTTGTTATGACATTTTGTGCAATTATATGGAAGAATATTCATCACAAAATGCAGCTAGCATGACTCATTGTATTACTTGTTATCCTATTGAACTTACAAGGTTACCTTTCTTTTACACACTTTTTAAGTTTTATCTATCAAGTATCAATCAGTTACTTGAGAGTATCAATCTACATTTATATTTATTTGTGTTATTGTTTTTCCCAGCTTTTAGGTGTTGGTGTTAAGCTTGTTGGCAATACAGTGTGGAGTACCTTCTTTCATCAATTCTAGATAGTGATGTCACGTGAGAAATCATTTTTCTTTTTGTTAAACAAGTCTTTATTATCATGTATTAGATCAAACCATGGGTAAAAATAGCCTTGCCCCTGGTTCAGGGGTTGTCACAAAATACTTGATCTAGAGGTAAAATTATGATTTTGTCCTTGATTATCTTTTAATCTCTTTGCCTTCCATTTTTATAACTTTCCTCATGTATACAGTTGCCTGCAAAAGTACTTGGACTAGCAGGGATTCAGCATAGTGGGCCATGGCTGCACTATATGTAGTAAATTACAAAAATGGTCCCTGTAACTTTTGCTTTTTCCTTGTTTAGTCCAAACATGAAACCTTTTTTTCAGTTTTAGTCCTTATTTCAACATTCTAGGGACCAAAATTGAAAAAAAATGTTCCATGTTCCAATTTTGGAGTGAAACAAAGTAAAAATCAGAAATCATAGGGATCATATTTATAATAAAGTAATTTATTTAACTCTTGAGAACATATTTGTTGTAGATATTGTTGCTGCAGCTGTGCTTTCGGGAAATAGAAACTTTGAAGGGCGTGTTCACCCACTAACAAGAGCCAACTACCTGGCTTCACCTCCCTTGGTTGTAGCTTACGCACTTGTCGGCACGGTATGTGTAAAATTACTCTTCTACCCTCAAAGAAACACACAACACAAATTCATATCATGTTTTGCATGTTGTGTGTTTTATTAACAACTTTTATTTATTCATGATCTTCAGCTATCTTCTGTTGGTGGACAGCTTGTAATTTCAAGTGATGGAGTCGCTGATTGGCTCCGGAATCAGCAGCAGCACAAACAGGTAAGTTTTGTTAAATGATTTTTATAAAGTTTAAAGTCAATCCTTTCATCTGGACAAAATTCTTCATGTTAAATTACGTAATAGTCCTTGGAGTAGTTGACATGAACAATTTTTTTTTGTTAGAATGATTCCATATATATGTGCAAGCAAAGCACATGCCTTGTGAAAAAGGGAAATCTATTCTAGTCATTCTCTTTAACAAGGCAACCTTAAAGTTGATTTTTTAAACCTGATGTTTAAAACTACATTGAGTGTGAGATAGAAGTTTATGCAGAGAAGGAAAAAGATAGAAGTTTTTGAGGATGTTGCTGATGAAAAAGATAGAAGTTCTTTAGGATGCTGCTAATGAAGTTTATGCAGAGAAGGAAAAAGATAGAAGTTGTTGGCACATAGTAAGCTAAATAATGCAATTGTATATAAATGAGTTCATTTTTTTATAACATTTACTCACTATTGGAATAATTATTTGTATTTGACATATTAGTGAAATGAATTATCTTTGTTATTTATGGTATTTTATTTATTATTATGAGATTTCTAATGTATTATTTAATATGAAAAATTAGTAAATCTATAAATAATATTTTTTTAAACATTTAAAATTATGATACGCAAAAATGTGTGTCATCTTTATTTATGACATGGCCTTTCTTGACAGGGGCTTCATTGATACGCATTGCGTGTCATAAACACGCGCGTCGTAAGGTTACGACACGCAAATGCGTGTCGTCTTCTTTTATGACAGGGCCTTCCTTGATACGCATTGCGTGTCATAACCGCGCGTCGTAAATGCGCGTTATAAATGCGCGTCGTCAATACGCGTCGTCTCTCTTTATGACAGGGACTTCCTTGACATGCATTTGCGCGTCGTCTGAACGTTTTACGACGCGCAATGAGCGTCGTAAAAGGCCTTTTTTCTAGTAGTGGTGTAGTCAAAGTTTAGCCATTATGTTGGGCAAGTTTCCTTTCCTCGACCTCTTAGGGTGGAGCCAAGTTTGCATAATGGAACAATTTATTCTTGTTATTAAGATATGATGTGTGATCGTCTTCTTGTGACAGATGGATCTGGACGTTGCATGGTTCCCGGAATTTCTCTGTGTCCATGGTTAGGGCTTATGATGATAGTGTAATGTTGTCGTCGATCCTGGCTAAGACTCGATGGAATCAAAGGGTCCTTGTAACATCCTAAATTTAGTACTCGATGTTTTCATGTTTAAATTAATTAAATAAATAAGTACATAAAAATCTAAAAAGAAAATAAATTAAAATGATAATTTTAATACAAAATTTAATGTCCCAATTTTCAGAATAAATAAGTCCTTGTAACATGCTTGCTTCTTATAGATTGGAGCCGAAATATGAAGCATGTTGCTTGCTAGAAATTTGGTTTCTTGTTTCTTGTTCAATGTTTTTTAACAATAAGAAAAAAAATTATTGTTTAATACGATAAATATTTTCTTTAACTTTTTTTTATATTATGTTCATCTATACCATTAAATGCATAAAATAAATTGCTTTTTATGATGAAATAAGATATTTCTATGTTTGATATGTTGAATTGTGAACATTAACAAGTTATGAAATTGATTTTTAAGGAATTGATGATTTTTTTTTGTAAAATTGGTGAAGTTGTTTTTGTCAAATTCATTAAGATCCATTCAATAGTTTTGTTCAACAACCTTAACAAACATTATGTTTTGATTCAGGTTTTTTTTGATTCATGCAAGCTTATAAATCGTACATGAGACTTCTCAAACAACTCCTTACTTAGGAATAAAAAAAACCTACCATCCAAAAAATCCAAAATTTATTAATGCTTACTATTTGACAACAATTAGGACGTAAAAACGTATGTTAGTAATGTTTAGCATAACGAAAGAAACACCAAAGCAATAAAAGAAGTATATCATCTTATCGAAGCATGAGAATATGAAGTGGTTTCATGAGTCATCGAGATGTACATCTATTGCTATATATAGATAATAAAATGATTATTGATAAAAAAGATCCCTTTACGAAAGGGCATGATAGTTTGTCATCATCCGGTTCGAATAAGAATCAAAAGTACCAAATGAGTCCATATAAAATATATGTGATCTAGATACACGTGTATACGATATTAGTTTATAACCCGTGGGAAACAAGGTTAAAAAATTAATTAAATTTTTATAGTAAAAACTCAAAATTATTAATAAATTGTTTTAAATAAATTATTAATTAAGAGATTTTTTAGTTATACAAAATTATAATCATTGATTTAAATAAATATGTGAATTTATATCAATTTATATTTGAATTAATTTTATTTTAATTTTTATTAATGTTAAAAATTTAATGTAATTAAAGTGAGAAATTTAAAATTTGAAATCCTCCTTAATAAATGAAGGTTTTTTTTGCCACATGTCAATCTCTCATTAGTTTTGACACTTGTCATTTTGTAGTATTTTTGAAATATATATTATCCACTTGTCAATTTTTGATTTGTTTTAATTTTTAAAATTAAAATCATATATATATGTAAAGTATTAAATATCATATATATTATATTAAATTGAAATAAATACGTTTATTCTTTTTTTATTTTAAAGTAGTACATTAAAAAATATTTTGTATTTACACATTACTTTAATGTTTCATTTTTTTTAAATCAACCCGTGTAATACACGGGTCTCACACCTAGTGAAGAATCAATAAGTCCACAAGTGGCATGTATTAATTAGGAGGCATAATAGGGTGACACATGGCAAAAGAAGGATAAAATATGTATTAATTAGAAAACCTAATAAAATGACACATGTCAAAAGGAGAACAAAACTATTCTTTTATTAGAATAGAGATATGAATGGTTTTTTATCACTTTATATAAGTAAAATAATTTTTTTTACTATATTCTTTATATAAGTGAAATAAAAGTTTTACTATATTCTTTTTACAAATAAATTAATACTACTAAATACCTATGTAGGCCTATAAAATAGATCATGTTATGTTATGAACAATTGCTTTATGGTTCGTCTAAGACCTTATGATCGGTGTCTATCCCTAAAAGTTTAAGAAACCTTTTATAAAAACACACAAGGCTTTCGTTAATCCATGAACATGATCTATACATCATGAAAAAAAAAGAATCAAGAGATTAAACGAACAAGTTTTCTTGTTCATGTCCGTTTGTTTAACAAATTACATTGTTCATGTTTGCTTGTTTATGTTCGTGAACATGCTAAAACTAAACGAACGAACAAAAACGAAAAGAGATAAAAAAACATAATTGAATATATATGAACATAAACAAACATATAATATAGTCATGTGATCACACACAATTTAACATGTATAAACATAAAATTAACTTACATAGACGATCGTAAATAAACAACATAAGAACGTTCATAGACATAAATGAACAAATGAAACCAATGTTCATGTTCGTTCGTTTAACTAAAAGAACTAGAATTTTTGTTTATGTTCGTTCATTTATTAAATAAATAAAAATAAACAAACTTCCTGCCATAGTTTCGCAAACAATTTGTTGACGTTTGGTTCATTTACGGCCCGCTTGCTTATGTGATGTATGACATTTGTTTACTTTCTCGCCGAGCTAAATTTCAAAATTTTACACATATTGGAGTTTTTACAAAGAAACTATGGTTTCAACATAAGGGTGAACTTCCTCGTGCCCCATTGGTCCATCGATAAAGGGACTCATATTAATATTTGCTTGAAACTCTTGTAGGCAATATTGTACCTTATAATTTGATTCCTTGGAATTCTGATCACGCTTCATCTTCTTCTTCACCGTAACCATATCTAACAACTGAAATCGTAATAAATTGTGATGGAAGGATCTGGTTTTCTACGGATCATCTTTGAGTAACTTATCAAGCTCCACTTTATACTTAACAAATCACCCAAAATGATCGTCCATCTCGTACACATTCAATTGCATATGATTCCGACTACAATCAGGCGTATCCACCAAATACAGATGGCTTTGTGATTCCCCAAAGTAAATAGGTATAAGTCCGTATTGATAACCTCTAAAAATGCATCCGTCGTCAATGGCAATGATGCTAACTCTTCCGTGTCAAGCTTAAAGCAACATAACTTAAAGGTGTTAGGAGCCCAATGAATTGCTTGATTCCAATAAACACCATAGTAGAAGTACGTATTATGCGGCGCGAAAATAGATTAATCTAAAATCTTCCATTTTTGTGTCTCAGATGAATAGATTTGTGATGCGAATACCAAGGGGGTTCTTTTTGGATTCTTATGAATGCATCAGAAAATAAGAATAACAATAAGAAAACAAAAACAATGAATAACTTGCTCGGCAAGAAAACCAGAAAAGATAGCTTATACAGACAATCTAGACCTATAGATTGAGATCGATGAAAACAAATCAAGACCCATTAATTCGAATTCGAACCAACCTAGAATACGCGTCCTAGAATTGACAAAGGGGAGAGTACGCAACTTAAAAGAACAACGTTCTTCAAAATTCAATTCATTCCACTCTCAATAAATCAAAAGGTTTGACATTGGGAGCTATATATAGTCTTACAATGATGACAAAATAAAAGGAAACTAATAAAATAAAAAGAACCTATTAATAAAAGGAAACGATTAAATAAATGCTAAAGATAACTGAAAAACGTCTCTAGAATCTTCCCATGCAATTAACCATGCAAAGCCATCCTATCATTGATCCTAAGTAGCTTTCACACCCAACAACTTGCACCAACTCATTGGAACCAACATATCAGCACAAACCCATCGGAACCAATGAGAGAGCAATGGGTTCCGAAGTTTGCATCACAATTGGACCTATTGCGAGAATCAAATCTAAGTCCAAGAATCGCACCGAGTAACCACTCCGAGTTTCACATCTATTCGTACCGAAATAACACAAGACTCTGATGAGTTCCGACATATCAGAACCAATCACAACTAGTCGCAATCAATTGAAATCGCAATGGAATTCACACATAACCTCGTTTTGAAGTCGTTCGCATTAGCTATTCTAGTAGACTGTGATGGATTGTGATCAATCGCATCCAATCACAACCATCATTCTCCTCGTATCCATCAGTCCTTTCGTATTCATCAGCCATTCACTACTAGAAAAACAGCCTTTTACGACGCTCATTGCGCGTCGTAAAAGGCTCAGACGACGCGCAAATGCGCGTCAAGGAAGGCCCTGTCATAAAGAGAGACGAAGCGCATTTACGACGCTCATTTACGACACACAATTACGACGCGCGTTTACGACATGCAATGCGTATTAAGGGAGGTCCTGTCATAAAGGAAGACAACACGCATTCACGCGTCGTAACCTTACGACGCGTGTGTTAATGACACGCAATGCGTATCAAGGAAGACCCTATCAAGAAAGGTCATGTCATAAATGAAGACGGCACACATTTTTGCGTATCGTAATTTTAAATGTTAAAAAAAATTATTTATAGATTTACTAATTTTCAAATTAAATTTGCATTTAATGTCTCATAACAAAAAATAAAATACTATATACAAAAAATACAATCCATTGCATAAAATTTAATATCATATAAATAATCGATCCATGGAAAGACAAAACAAATCAATATAAGTTGTTTTCTCCCTATACATGATTATTACATACTAAATAACAAACTTTATTTCATATTCATACATATGATTACATTATTCATTAAGAAAAACATATACCTACAGCTAGACTTGGAAGATCCATGTCAGTGTCTTTTGAATAAGAAGGATAACAATTTTGGAAATCGTAGAAGGATTGTGAAGGAAGTGGTGACAGAATTCCTCTAGGGTTTACAGAAATCTGCAAGGAGGACTATGGAGGAAAGAAGGAATAAAAAGGAGCATGAAAACATAAAGATCATCATCTAGATAATAGAAGTCAAACCTTTGACCACTTCTTTAATGATACCATATGACAATCCAAGTTCCATAAAGTTTCAATACTGCATGAAAACATTATATAGGAGATTAACACATAACACTTAACAGTGTATCTTGTTAATTAAAATATAACATGTAAAATGTGGTTTACCTGCAGTTGAGAATAAATAGGTCCTTTTTCTAGTGACTTGAGAATATGCCAGTGGTAAAAAAGTAATTGAGGATCAACTTCCTCAGAAAAGTATAGTGTAGGGCTACATTGATAATCTCATGACATTGTATAGCATTACACTTACAAATTTTTACTAATCAGGACATTATATATATATATATATATATATATATATATATATATATATATGTTGCTGTATAACCAACCTTATTCATTGCTGCCATTGCCTTGGTAGCACCTTTCATCCCAACAGCCACAGAAGAGTGTGCAGCTAATGCCTGAGAGAAGTTAAAACCAAAGAAAGTCAATCATATGGGATAATTTATTTATGAAAAAAAAAACAAGTTTCCATTTGAAAATTTACCTGTGTATGTGTTGATATGCCCCTCATTTGAGCCCGACTACTTTGTAGGTTGGCTATTTGTTGTCTAAGCCTCACCAATTGGTGTGCCAAAATCTTTGTTGTTGCCTGCACAAACCAGATGTTAATGCACAAAAATTTCATCTTCATATAATCAACAAAATTTCATCTAAATATTCTTATGTACCACTACTAGAAAAAAGGCCTTTTACGACGCGCAAAACACGACGCTCTTTGATTTATGTTACGCATTAGAGAGCGACATTAAAAAAGTGTCATCTCTTCAAAAATTTGAAGGATTTAGGTCGCGCATTACTGAGTGCCCTTAAATTAGTGTCTCATGTAAAAATATTAAAAACACGGAGGGCACCTATAATAAAACGTGCGTCCTCTACAAATGTCGCTTTATAATTTTAATAAACGCGCGTTTCTGGGACTCCTTGATAGGTAAGGGGGGAAACTAAATCCCCTAAAATTTTGAACACCCGCTTCCTCTTCCTCTCTACTCTCTACACCCGCCAAAATCGACTTCATTCTCTCCCTTCTTTCTCTCTGCAAACCCCTTCCTCTCCGATCGACTTTCACTTCCTTCTATGTGCAAACCCTAATCAAACATAACACATTTGAAATAGTAATATCTTCTTTCACAAAATAGAAGATTGATCGAAGAATGATTTTCTTTTGATGAATCGGGCATCACCAACAACAATAGCTTCCATCACAATTTGTGTTTGCTTTCAAGGTTTTGTGTGGGGCTGTCAGATTTTTGAGTCACCGTCGAGGGAAGAGGACTTTGAGACAAACTTTTCTCCAGCCTAAGGTATTGATTCCTATTATTTTCTTCTCCTTCTTTTCTGTTTTCCCCGCCAAGCACCACTTACCGTCATGGTCGGCAGCCTAGGTTGTCGGCGTGTTTCTATGCCGCCACCCTCTACAATTAGTTGGTTGTGTTTGTATATGTGGGTGCTTTATTGTGTATGATATTCAGGTCCTTCACAAAAAAAAAACAGTTGTCGGTGTGATTGCTCTCTCTCTCTCTCTCTCTCAAGAATCAAATTGCTTGAGAAAGGTTTGAGATGTTGGCTTGAGGGAAAGAAGAGGCGGCGACGGTGGCTCCAATGAAGGAAGACGCCAGACGGTGGTTGTGGGGAATAAGATGCAACGATGGTTGGGTTCAACCCCTTAGATTCGCTTCTAATCCTTCTAAGGCTCTATCATCAACGATTATTTTCTCTCCCTTTTGTCTATATGTTTCTATGGCCTCGCGTTTCTCATCTCCTTCCTCTTTGCCCCTATATAACTTTTCTACTACTTTTCAGTTTACAGTTCTAGGTTTCCCCCAAAAAAACTACAAGATCTTGATCACGATGACCTCTTTTTCTTTCCAGTGTAGGTTTTACCTAAATCAGATGCTTATATATATGAAAAGGTTTCTCTCATAGTTACCCCTTAGATTCGCTCAAAAGGCCACGAATTGCGTACCAAATCGTTTCGTACCCAATCGGGTACGAAAGCGTTCCGAACGTGACCTGGATCGCAAACCGGTACGGTGTCGAGATAGTTCCCAATCGAAATCTGGAACAAGTTTGATTCAGTAATCCAATAGTTCCAAAACACGATTTTGGGTTCAATTTCTGAAATTAGTACGTCAATTTCTGATATTGGTATCCCGATTTTTTGGAATGGCGCGAAACTGCCGACTGTTTCCACATCGACTCTTAATTCTTCTAATTCACTGAACCATCTTACACACTAATGTTCAATTTCTTATTCTAGGTACTATAATTGCGTATATATTACTCAATTTGAAATCATCTTCTAGAATGATTGTTTGTGTATTCTATACCACTGTTCCAATTCCCAATTTCTACAAAGTCTATACGTACCAGACTAGCACTAACATGTATGTATACCTACAAATACATATTGAATTCCATCATCCAAATCTGCTCTACACTTCTACTCTTCTCCTTCTTCATTCTTCTTATTCTTCTTTTGTTTTTGTTCTATTTTTATTTCACCGAATTTACTCAAAGTTCATGTTTTGGTTTTGGAATTTGGTACACTGTACCATACTAAATTGTATACCGTACCGGATCGTTCCGAAATGAACCTACCCCCCTCCTGTAAATAATGGCATGCTGCTGCTTCTGCCAAAGGAAGAGTTGGAAGATGAAGCTTCACCTATAACAGCTTCCATAAAATGTAGGGGCTCAAGGTAAGTGATGCAATCTTTCTTAATACTTATGGTACACTAAGGGTCTATTTTGGTTGGATTGAATATGATGACAAATGTATTGGAATTGTTGATTACATTGCATAATTCCATTATCTTGCTTATTCCATTACCATGTACCTATATATTGCATTTCTTCATCGTTTAATTCCATCCAACCAACACCCGTTTCACTCATGAAGTTGAAGGGGGTATGATGGTCATTTTCTCACTTTAAGGTACCATTTATTTTATGATCTTGTAGGGAGAGTTCTACAACTATTCAGGATGTGGAAACACCTTCAACTGCAACCATCCTATTGTACGCCAATTCATAGTAGATTCCTTGAGGTATATAAGTTGCTACTTACCTATCCCCTGTTTTCAGTTTTTATTTCAAGAGTAAATTACAATTTTGCTCCCAGAGTTTAGCACTTACTTAGTTTTGGTCCCAAAAGGAATTTATTTGGAATACATTGCCCTTATTTTATTGTTTCATAACAATTTTGATATCTGGAGCATTTAATCTAACACCCAGTTGTTGATATTTTTTCAACTGACCATCTTGCCCTTTGACCAAAACTGCAAACAGATCCCTTTAGGGACCAAAACCGAAAAAGAGTGCTAAACTCAGGGACCAAAATTGTAATTTACAATCATACATGTGTTCCTGATTCTTGGTAAATTAAGTTTTTCTTTATGAAACCTTCCTACAGATATTGGGTAACAAAGATGCATGTCGATGGATTTCGGTTTGATCCCGCCTTTATCATGACAAGAGGCAGCAGGTTATCAGTTATCTATTCTACCAAATATCTTATATTCTGATTCTTATCTTAACAATATTTGAAAAAAAAACAACATTCATTTGTATTTTCTTTATCTTTTTTCTTTCAGCCTTTTTGATGCAATAAATGTATATGGAAATCAAGTAGAAGATGATTTACTGACAACTGGCTCACCTCTCACCAACCCATCTTTCAGCCTTTCTTTATCTTTTTTCTTTCAGCCTTTTTTCTTTCATTAAACTATAGTGGTTTTATGAGATGTAGGCTTAGTTATTTATTTATATAATAATTTGTGACAATGATTATTGGCAGGTGGGCATCTATTTGCCTTGTTATGACATTTTGTGCAATTATATGGAAGAATATTCATCACAAAATGCAGCAAGCATGACTCATTGTATTACTTGTTATCCTATTGAACTTACAAGGTTACCTTTCTTTTACACACTTTTTAAGTTTTATCTATCAAGTATCAATCAGTTACTTGAGAGTATCAATCTACATTTATATTTATTTGTGTTATTGTTTTTCCCAGCTTTCAGGTGTTGGTGTTAAGCTTGTTGGCAATACAGTGTGGAGTACCTTCTTTCATCAATTCTAGATAGTGATGTCACGTGAGAAATCATTTTTCTTTTTGTTAAACAAGTCTTTATTATCATGTATTAGATCAAACCATGGGTAAAAATAGCCTTGCCCCTGGTTCAGGGGTTGTCACAAAATACTTGATCTAGAGGTAAAATTATGATTTTGTCCTTGATTATCTTTTAATCTCTTTGCCTTCTATTTTTATAACTTTCCTCATGTATACAGTTGCCTGCAAAAGTACTTGGACTAGCAGGGATTCAGCATAGTGGGCCATGGCTGCACTATATGTAGTAAATTACAAAAATGGTCCCTGTAATTTTTGCTTTTTCCTTGTTTAGTCCAAACATGAAACCTTTTTTTCAGTTTTAGTCCTTATTTCAACATTCTAGGGACCAAAATTGAAAAAAAATGTTCCAAGTTCCAATTTTGGAGTGAAACAAAGTAAAAATCAGAAATCATAGGGATCATATTTATAATAAAGTAATTTATTTAACTCTTGAGAACATATTTGTTGTAGATATTGTTGCTGCAGCTGTGCTTTCGGGAAATAGAAACTTTGAAGGGCGTGTTCACCCACTAACAAGAGCCAACTACCTGGCTTCACCTCCCTTGGTTGTAGCTTACGCACTTGTCGGCACGGTATGTGTAAAATTACTCTTCTACCCTCAAAGAAACACACAACACAAATTCATATCATGTTTTGCATGTTGTGTGTTTTATTAACAACTTTTATTTATTCATGATCTTCAGCTATCTTCTGTTGGTGGACAGCTTGTAATTTCAAGTGATGGAGTCGCGGATTGGCTCCGGAATCAGCAGCAGCACAAACAGGTAAGTTTTGTTAAATGATTTTTATAAAGTTTAAAGTCAATCCTTTCATCTGGACAAAATTCTTCATGTTAAATTACGTAATAGTCCTTGGAGTAGTTGACATGAACAGTTTTTTTTTTGTTAGAATGATTCCATATATATGTGCAAATAAAGCACATGCCTTGTGAAAAAGGGAAATCTATTCTAGTCATTCTCTTTAACAAGGCAACCTTAAAGTTGATTTTTTAAACCTGATGTTTAAAACTATATTGAGTGTGAGATAGAAGTTTATGTAGAGAAGGAAAAAGATATAAGTTTTTGAGGATGTTGCTGATGAAAAAGATAGAAGTTCTTTAGGATGCTGCTAATGAAGTTTATGCAGAGAAGGAAAAAGATAGAAGTTGTTGGCACATAGTAAGCTAAATAATGCAATTGTATATAAATGAGTTCATTTTTTTATAACATTTACTCACTATTGGAATAATTATTTGTATTTGACATATTAGTGAAATGAATTATCTTTGTTATTTATGGTATTTTATTTATTATTATGAGATTTCTAATGTATTATTTAATATGAAAAATTAGTAAATCTATAAATAATATTTTTTTTAAACATTTAAAATTATGATATGCAAAAATGTGTGTCATCTTTATTTATGACATGGCCTTTCTTGACAGGGGCTTCCTTGATACGCATTGCGTGTCATAAACACGCGCGTCGTAAGGTTACGACATGCAAATGCGTGTCGTCTTCTTTTATGACAGGGCCTTCCTTGATATGCATTGCGTGTCATAACCGCGCGTCGTAAATGCGCGTCATAAATGCGCGTCGTAAATGCGCGTCGTCTCTCTTTATGACAGGGCCTTCCTTGACACGCATTTGCGCGTCGTCTGAGCGTTTTACGACGCGCAATGAGCGTCGTAAAAGGCCTTTTTTCTAGTAGTGTGCGTTGGTGTCAGTTCATATGGGCTCAAAAACAACATGATTGGTATCGATTCACATGCAACATATATAACTTCATTAATCAACTCTAATTAATCAACATATATAATAACCCATTGTTTCACAAGCAGATAGCCTCTGAACCTGCACGTGAAAAATTACCAAGAACAGATACAGCCACCACATCTGGGGAGATGTTTACATCTGAATTCATTCTCCCCCCTCTCTGTAACACCCTCGCTTCCTTCTGGAAATCGAAGATAAGGATCAAGTGGAATTCTCACTAAAAGGTAGATTTTTTACTTGTTGGAAAAGCACCTGATCTTATTATGAAACTTACATCTGGGGAGACGCTTTGTGTCCCATACTTGTCATCACTGGGCAGAGGTCATGATGAAGAAGTTAGCTACCAGAATACTTAACCATTACAGATGTTTCCCTCTCAAGTATTTGTTGTTACTTGAGAGAGGAACAGGAGGACATCCATAGACCATTCCGTTATATGGAAACTCCATGTTTGGGTTGAAGAACTGAGAGTTGTGAGTTAGGAAAGGTTTTTGACTTAAGTTAAATAGGCTGTTGTCATATTGTAAAAGTATCTTGAAAGGCTCGTGGTCGAGGAGTGATCCTTGTGAAAAGAGAATCATATGTTGCTTGGAACAGCAACCATTAATTTGAATTTTAATAATTTGTTATCAAATAGGATTATGGGATTTTGTTAGAAAATGTTCGTGTACATACCTACACTTTTGAGCTTCACCAAAGGTAAAATCATCCCTTTTCTCCCATTGGGTATGCTTTAGTCGCTAGAACTTACATTCTTGATAGTATTCTGGTTGATCCCTTAACTGAAATCAAAAAACAATTAATTTACAAAATACTAACAATAACCCTGCCCCCAACTGACAATTGATGGTAAAACACTATCTTACAGTCATATCCATTTGTGCAGATTGCTTCTGGAACTCTTGCATCACTTTCATTTGCTTTGCAGGATCCATTTCCTACAAACAACACATTCACATCATAAGTTATTTATCAATATACAGAGTATTTATTTGTTCTATAACAATTTCATAAAGATGTTGAGGAAAATAGAAAGATATATATATATATATATATATATATATATATATATATATATATATATATATATATATGCTACCTTCATGCTGACTACGACATCTTCTGTTGATGCTTCATACTCTGGATTTAAGCTACTTTTGGCTGATAGTCTTCGCAGGTTGCCTACCCTGTTACTATTGCTGCTGGGTGTCCACATGGAGGCCAGGTCAGATCGCATCTGCCGGAAGATCTGAGGCTACACACACTACAAGTTTTAGTTGCGATCTTATTTTAGCACATGCAACATATGATTCGATCATTAGTTGCATAGAATGAACACTTGAGATAAATATCGTGCATTAGAACACATTCATGATTCATCACTAAATTAGCTTTATAGTGTAGAAACCACTGACCTAAAGAACAGCAAAACAAAGGTCTTCAAGTTCAGCTTTTAAAGCCCAAAGGCCCAATCTGGAAGCAAGAGAGCACCAAATGACCAAAGTCTCCTGTGCTACAACTTGAGCCTTGCCCGAGGGTAGATCATAACTGAAAGCAAGAGAGTGTAAACTATAAGTTAAAGCATTGCAGTGAGTGAATAACTTATTGAATAGAGTGGTAAACCTCCCTTGACAAAAACAAGAATGAATTTTCTCTACTTTCCAAGACCTTTACCGACCAATGAACAAGAGAAGTAACAGTGAAATTAAAATCACTCAAGTTTGAAATGGAATTATCAGAAATATTCTTCTTGTACGCATCATGCAATGCAAAGATTCATGGTAGATATGGAAACAAGTCATGCATGGTTCTCATGTTGTGTAGATGGTCTGCAAGCTTGATTAGCACCACACGTGGATCATCAACCTGTGCAATTTGATTATCTTCATTGATTGAACCTTTCGATTTAAGTATAGATTTATGGATGCTGTAAATACAAAGATTCCAAAATCAATAAAATGCAGTTAATATATTATACTTACAAAAACACTTCATTGTTTCTGCATATATGTTTGCTAATTTGCTATTATTTCAAAGTGGGATACAGATGAAGCATATAAAAAGGAGGTGAAATATGGTTAGTAGAAAGAAGCATACCATAGAGCATTGATCAAACACCGAAAATTAATCTCAGGAAATATCCATATCACATATTAAAACAAAAATGTCAGATTTGGTTGAAATGGACATATATTAGTGAGTTGATGAGAGATTTGTATTAAAAATAGAAAGATTAAAATAAATCACCCTCACCCACTTATTTCAGGCTACGAGAGTCGCCTCTTAGCAAATTGGAAAGCTCCATGAAACGGAAATAATTATAATCTTTGTTTGAAGGAAGCTCCATCTTAAAGTTAATTAAAGATGATGATGATTATCGTTCCTAATAAGGTGTTCCTGCAAATATTTGAAGATTTTAGTATGTGCCTTTCAAATTTAGGGTTTATCAACGATATAGAATGAACAAAATCAAAGGATTTTTACATACAAATCATTGATTTAAGAACATTGTCTATGAAATAATTATAATCTTTGTTTGGTAGTAGCAGAGATCAGTCGCCAAATGGACATGTTAGATTAATTTGAATCGCTCATGCCCTTTTGCGCTATAAAGAAAGAGTACATACCTGGTTTGTCTCCGATTAGGAGTAGGAGATGATTTCTCTTGATTACAGTAACCTTCATCAATTGTTGCTGAGTTTGGATTTTGGGATGCTATTTCTGATTTGCATAGTTGAAGGATATAAGAACAAATGCGATGAACTCAAACTCTATGGTTTCATACATACATACTTACAACTCACCTGAACACTCACACACACATACATATACACATACATGCATTATCACAACATACATACATACCATAGAAGGATGAGAGAGAAATTTATTTATGAAGCGAGGGTGTTACAGAGAGGGGGGAGAGAGAAAGAAGGCCGATTCGTCGGGTGGAGATCTAAGGGGAGAGTGAGCGGGGTACTTTAAAATTTTGGGGGATTTCCCCCCTTTAGCTATTAATGAAGGACAACATAAAACCATGTTTCTGGTGGTGGCGTGTAACATCCAGAATTTCAGGTATTATATTTATTCGTTTGAATTTCAAGTTTTGTGGAAGAACTCGGCGAGTTGATGCGTAGACTCGTCGAGTGGAGATGGGGATCATTATCCGGGTGGATGGCTGGACTCGGCGAGTTGCCCCAAGGACTCGGCGAGTCCATGCCGTTTAATGAAACCCTAATTCCTCGGGTTTGGGGCCTATTTAAAGGGCCTTATGGCCGTCATTTTCGGCTACCAGACCCCAGAGAGAAACCCTAAGTGAGCTAGAGCGTTTGTGAGAGGAAAAGAGTCATTTCTTGATCCTTTGTTGGTGTTTTTGCAAATAGAAGAGGACCAAGACAAGAGGAGGCTGAAGAGGGTGCTAATCCAGTGATTCCAGGGCTCAGAGACTTCATTTTGAGGTATTCATTCAGCCCTTCTTCAGTTTATGGTGTAATTCTTAGAGTTAGGGCTTTTTAGCCCCATTAGAGGATGGTTATATGGAGTAATTGGTCCCTTCTCGTGTTGGTGCTGTAGATCTGGACCCAAAGAGGTCCAGAGACCCTTTTCCCATGAGCTTTATGGGTATTAATGGAGGTTATGAACTTAGGATGTCATTTTAGAGGCCATATCTTCAAATAAGGCCTTTGAGCCTTTGCATGTGCACCAAGATGTTAGCTTTATGTGATTATAATGCTTTAGGAAGCTGGATCTATGGTTTAGAGGAGTGGATCTGACCTCAAGAGGTTAGTTCAGCTTGAGCATGGCATGGACTCACCGAGTCCAATAGCCGACTCGGCGAGTAGGACGAGGGTTTCCCGATAATCACACAGTTGGTGACTCACTGAGTTGGGGAAGCGACTCGGTGAGTCAGAGGGAATCTAGAGGACAGAGTGCACGATGGTACTCGCCGAGTTAGGAGTCGGACTCGGCGAGTTGGGTTGGGACATTTCACAGTTTGAGATCAGTGATGATTTGTAGAGTTGAGGTTGACTCAGTGAGTCGAATGAGGACTAGGAGAGTGAAGAGCATGTGTGGACTCGCCGAGTCACAGTTGCGCACTCAGCGAGTTTGGTCAAGGTTGACCGTTGACTTCGTTGACTTTTAGGGTTAGTCAATGTTTGGACCTTAGAGTAATCGGAAGGGTAGGATAGTTTTTTACCCTTCCTAGAGGATGTATTGAGAGGAAGAGATTAGCCTAGCCCTGAGGGTTGTATTAATTAGAGTATTTATTTCATGTGATTAGGCAAGGGCTAGACCAGAGTTACCGAGTCAGAGATTTACTGAGATATCCGAGGTGAGTCTTCTCACTATACTTTACCTCGATTAGGTAAATAGAGTTATGTGATACAGTGTTTGTATGGTATATATGTGTTATGTGTTGCACTGCATTCTTCTATGTGATTTATGATGTGCATGTTTGCAGAGTTAGAACCTGAGGGTTCACAGAGTTTGGGTGCACGGACCCACAGAGTTATAGCCTCGAGTGGCTAATATGTGTTATATATGGTATTTTGGGGGAACTCACTAAGCTTTGTGCTTACAGTGTTTTTATGTTATGTGTTTCAGGTACTAGTGAGGATCACGGAAAGGCGCCGACTTGATCAATACACACACACGGGATTTTTATGCTATGAGATCTTGGGATTGATATATGTTATGAATTGAGTTTTCAAACAATGATGCTTTTATGAATAATGAATGAATTATGTTTTTATAAAATGCGAAAAATTGTTTTGGAAATTTACGTTGTTACATGGCGGCTGCTAGGTTTTACAGAGAGAAGGAGGGGAGAAAATGAAGGTCGTCGGTAGGTGGAGAGGAAAGAATGAGCGGATCTTCCAAAATTTTAGGGGATCCAATAGGCGGTAGTTAATTTTTGTCAATATCATTTCCCGCCTAAAAGGCGTGTTTCATTAAAAAAAATTATAAAGGGACACTCTTACACGACGCACATTTTATGAAAGGCGCCCTCCGCATTTTTTTTCTTTTCTTTTATGACATTAATTTCAGGGCTCGCATAAATGCGCGTCTTCTATCCTTAAGATTTTGGAAAACTGACATTAATTTTTGGGGCGCCCACAAATGCGTGTCCTCTATCAGTGTGTGTCATTGTTTGCGTGTCATTAAAGGTCTGTTTTCTAGTAGTGATCTCAGATCTAATACGCCATTCACACTCATCAGCCTGTTCACATCTAACCAACCATTCGCACTTAATAATCATTTCACATCCGATAACAACTTAACAAGACACCGAAACGCATTGCGACCGTTCGCATCTAGTTTCAACCAGTCGCAACAACTACTCAGTTTGGGACTAAAAGGCTACCTTTTGCAATCGTATCATCCCCTCCCCCTTTGAAAGAATTTCTCCTCAATTCTGAGGGATTAACATGTTTTTTTTTCCATACAAACCTTCAATACAATCCTTTTATGCTGGTATCTTCTTTCAAAATCATTACCCTTTTCAAACAACTTAAAGACCTTTCTAATTGTGCCTTCCATTTGCGGATCAAAAACCACTTTCTTACACTACCATTAGGACCGTGCAAAATAATCTTGTAATAATTTAAAGGATTAATAGTAGGCATTCGAAATAATGGATCATGGTTTGTATTTGTAAATTGATGATCAGTACGTCCCATCATTAAGGGCTCCCCATTCAAAACACACCAAAAGAATATACGTCCAAACATCATAAACTCCTTCACACGCGAATACTTGGGACTTGGAACATCATATTGACTAGAACTTCCGTGATCACATCCCATCTCCAAGGATTCAACGACTTGATTCACAATTCCTTGGCCTCCTTCAGATCGTAATGACATGCAACCTTGTCAGAGAAAGTTGTACCTTGACACTCCTTGGGCAAATTCGCCTTTGCGTCTTCTTCTCGTACCATCTGCTCCACTTTTGTATCCTTCTGACCCACAACCACATCTTAAAATTCTTCAACCTTTTCAACAATTTTGTTCGTATTAACATAATTGTTTTCTTCCACAATCATTTCAATAATTTCGTTTCCATCCACGAAATTAATCCTTTCAACAAATTATCCTTCCTCATCAGTGTCGTAGATAGGGGTAGACTCCTTAACAATATCGTCAATTTCTGATGGTAAACGTAGTTCTATGCGCTAAGCGGAGAACATTCAAACAATTCAAATAATTAGGGCACATTCAACCTATTAAGGATCAATGTCTTTCACGTATAGGCAACATACTTTGAACTATTATACTATAAAACTTTTCTTATGAAAAACTAATTCAATATGTTAATAAAATTACTTTGAAGATTGTTATTGTAAGCAACCTTGAATCCTTCTTTAAATCTTTTGGCAGCTAGCACCACAAGCGTTGTGACTCTGATGGTTCACACCCAAGACTAGCAATTAAGGATTATGGAGAAGGAAGAGGAGAATTTCGGCCAGATCACTTCTAAAAATATGAGTGCGAAAATTCATAGCCCTATGGGCCTATTTATAGTGCAGACAAGAAACCCTAGATAAGCCCAAACCCAATATAATAATATTATCTTGAATTATCCAACTTCCTAGTTATCCACCAGGGATAATTCTTGAAACCCTAAGGTTCCTAAAACCGTCCAAGCCTCATGGAGGGTTCTAGAATGCCTCTTGCTCAAATATTAAACAATTTCACTTTAGTCCCTGCACTTTTAATTAATTCTTTTAATCACCAAATTAATTCCAATTAATTTTTTATTAAATATTAATTAAATATTACTATTTCTAATTAATATATTATTTCCATAATATATTAACAAATCATTTATTTCAATTTATTATTCAAATAATAAATCAACCTCTGTCTCCAAAATAATCCTTTCCAAATGCTAGGTTTGAGGGCAACCCAAAATGACTGTGCTACCATCAATTCAAGTATATACCGGTTATAGTTATGGGCTTAGAAACCTAATCTAACAATTTCTTCATTAGAATTCTATTCCTTAATTTCTTTTTCCCACATCTCATCTTCATCCTCGGTGTCGTATATTGGATGAAAATCTTTAACAGTCACAACAGAAGATTCTTGTACAACAGTAGGTTCTTCAATCACAACGGTCTCTCCCAACGATTCATCAAAATCGATCACATCCAATTTTCTTTTCCAAGATTTAGAAAATTTAGGAATAATCGTGATTGGGTGATTCGCTGGAACATACCTTCTTCTGAGTTTGCGTTTGAATGATTCCCAAGATGAGATTTTCTTCTTCTCTTCACGACTTCTTTTAGCCTTCAGTCCTTCATACCAAATCAACACTTCTCCCTTCAGTCTTAAAATCACATTCTTGCAGCTCATCATATCATCTAACCCTTTGACCTTAATCTTTTTATATTCTCTTTCCAATCCAAATACTCTTCTGGATCAAATCCTCTAACGAACTTAGGCAAATCATTTACAGTGACACCTCCAACCATCTGTGGTTGTTTCCGCCTTCCTTCTTTGCAACCCACACAAAACATCACGCAAGGAATTCACAAAATTTGGATCGTTCACCTTCATGACTCTTGATGCGATTTCAACCATAATCAACAGTAACAGTCTGAAAAACGAACTTCTTGAATCACAACAACAACACAAATCGCAACAGCAAATCGAAACTGAGTTCTAATATTTTTTTAAACAATGATCATATTCAACAAAATTGACAACAAATGAAATCAAATGAACTTGTCGATCAAAACTGTGCTCCAATACCACATAAGATGCGAACACCGGGGGGGGGGGGTTATGAACACAACGGAAAATAAGAATAATGATAAGAAACAAGAACGATGAATAACTTTCTCGACAAGAAAACAAGAAAAGATAGCTCTGATAAACAATCTAGACATATAGATTGGGTATCAATGAAAACAAATCAAGACCTATTGATTTTAATTCGCATCAACCTAGAATACACGTCCTAGAATTGACAAAGGGGCGAGTATGCAACTCTAACGAACAACGTTCTTCAAAATTCAATTCATTCCACTCTCAATAATTCAAAAGTTCAACATTGGTATCTATTTATAGTCTTATAATGATTATAAAATAAAAGGAAAGTAATAAAATAAAAGAACCTATTATTAAATGGAAACTATTAAATAAATGCTAAAAATAACTTAAAAGCATCTGTAGAATCTTCCCACGCAATTAACTATGCAAAGCCATTGTACCATTGATCCCAAGTAGTTTTCACACCCAACAACTTGCACCAGCCCATTGGAGCCAACATGTAAGCACCAACCCATCGGAACTAGTGAGAGCCTAATGGGACTTGAAGTTCGCATCGCAATAAGACCCATTGCGAGAATCACATGCAAGTCTGAGAATCAAATCAAGTAACCACTCCAAGTTTCGCATCCAGTCATACCAAAATACCACAAGACTCTGACAAGTTCGACATATTAGAACCAATCGCAACCAGTCACAATCATTTGGAATCGCAATGGCATTCACACCCAACCTTGTTTCGAAGTAGCTCACATTAGCCATTCTAGTAGACTGCGATGGATTGTGATCGATCGCATCCAATCGTAACCATCATTCTTCTCGCATCCACCAGTCCTTTCACATTCATCAGCCATTTTAGATCCAATACCCATTCATACTCATCACTCTGTTCACATCCAACAACCCATTTACACTCAATACTCTTTTCGCATCTGATAACAACACATTGCAATTCATTGCGACCGTTTGCATCCAGTTGCAACTAGTCGCAACTACTACTCGGTTTGGAACTAAAAACGAGCCTTTTACAATCGTATAAATTTGAATCTGAAATTGGTCCTCCTTAGGCTTAACAAGATGAACACACAGCTTTGTAGTGGACATAATCTGTTTGATGAAAGGCCAGACCCATAAAATGGATATTTTTAAGAACATCCTTGCCTCTAAGAACCAATGTTATGATTAGAAATTTCCTGGTGGCAGGGTTGAATAAATAATACTTACGCTCATGTTGGTCCCTTGTTTTGCTACAACAAAACAGTAATCCATTACAATTTACAAGATTGTAGAGTTTTAGTGCCGCAAGAATCACAATAGAAATTAAGATTACAACCCGGGGGGGGGGGGGGGGGGTTCTCACCATCAAACCGAATATACATATTGTAAAAAAAGCGAGGAAAAATTGGAAATTTTTTATATAGGAGGGTGAAACATGGGTGACTCAAAAGGAAACGTCAGTATTTGGATATAAATTTAAATCTAAGAACAAAGGTAATAGGAAGTTGGTGAAGGATTTCAATCACAAAATCATCGTTTGAAACTGTCAAAAGCTGCAGACCGATTGTTCTTAGTGTTTTGGGGGGGGGGGGTTGATTTTGGATATAGTGTTCACCGTTTTTGGAGTGGGGTGAAGGCGTTGAAGAAGAAGTGTATTTAAGGTGTGGTTTTTGTTAAACCGTGATTTTCCCATAACTCAATTATACATTAAGCATACATATAAATACAGATTCACTTGGGCCAATACATACAAGGCTTACACAATGGGCTATCTAGAAATATATATAACTAATACAATATAACATGTGATCCGCTAGCAGCCCCCCACAGTTTTATCAGGTGGAGAATTCCGAATGATTAAACTGAAGGGTTTTGAGCATTCTAACACTTCCTAAGTGTACATGCAACCCTAATAACCTTGGATCTATGTTTGTCTAATTTTCATGCAAAGATGATTTCCAAGGTTATGATCCTATCTAGCATACATGGGGAACAATTTTAACTTGAATGAAAGATAGAACTACATACCTTGTTGTTGATTTTGATCCTTGAAACCTTGTGAGCCTAGCACCCCAAGTGTGATGCCTCAAATGCTTCACACAACACCAAATGCTATGGATTAAACTTGGAGAGAAAGTATAACACTCTAAAATCGGCTCTAGCCCTCAAGTATGCATGTGTAGCCGATTTTGGGAGAAACATGAGCTTTATATAGTGTTGACACATCTAGGGTTACACCATGTAAACCCTAATGTGTCTTGACTCTTCATTTCCATGACCCATGGGTTTGTAACTCCCATGGAGCATCCAATGGGTTTAACCCAACTTGATTATCCATGGAGCCACTTAGACCACTATATAAGTTATGGATGATTTACATAATCAACCCATATATTGAATTAGTTATCTTTTGACCACTTAATTAATTCTAAATTAATTCTTGATCAAACTAATTAAATAATATTGTTAATATATTAGAACTTATAATATATTAATAAACCACAAGTGTTATTTCTCTCATTTAGTCTATCTAATTGCATGGTGCCATGCAACCCAAATGGACCATGCCGGGTCGAGTCAAGTACATACCAGAAATAGTTATGGACTTAGACATCTTATCCAACAGTCTCCCACAGTGATCAAATAATCCTCTGTTCTAGAAATCAGCCGGACAAACACATGGAACATGGTCTTGGTTATTGTCCAGCAGTTTGTTTCCCGATTTCCATTTTGTTTGACATAGAACTTAATTGAACACATCAACTTAGTTCTGACCGGGCCCGGTACATGGGTCAAAACAAAATCATCGAGGGGCCCAGGTATCAGCTTCTAATCCAAGAAGGAACAGATAAACTTCGACTCATATGCTTGTTCTACTACTTGTTAAATTACACACAAACGCATGTTTTATAACATCGAGTTACCAATGTGTTTTCGCACGATCAATGCATAACTAGCTCATAGTTAACAAGTCATATCTCTAGGTTTGAAGACTTGTATGATATTACCGTCTCGCGATCACTCGAGATAAATTCCATGAAGTGATACCAGCGAGCGTGGGTTGAATCCAATACTCATAACTTATGAGCACTCACGAGTGTTGAGGCCATGTCCAACACCTTAGACCTCTACAACCAACTCATGACAGTCTTAATTCATATCTACTCCCGACATATGACCGACTGTGGATAATTTGAATAATATGTAAAAACACAACATAAATATTCGGGAAGTCAAAACATGCAAAAGAAATAATAGTAAACTATTGAAAAAAGATAGCAACACTTTACTCATAAATAAACACACCTTTATTCATCATCAAATGTCAATTACACTTTACATATTTCAGAATTATCTAAATACTAAAACTAATATCATCCTTCAGCCCTATGCTCCTTGCATGTTGGAGATGCTTAACCCTACACAGTCCCTTCGTGAGGGGATCTGTTGGGTTCTCATCTGATGATACCTTCTTTGCCACGAGGAGTCCTTCTTCTATACGATGTCTGATGAAATGATATTTTCTGTCAATGTGTCTAGATCTCCCGTGATCCCTTGGTTCCTTTGTTAAGGCAACTGCACTTTCATATCACAAAAAATCTCTATGGGCTCCGATATAGCTGGTACAACTCCAAGGTCTCCAATGAAGTTCTTTAGCCATATAGCCTCTTTTGCCGCCTCGCTTGCCGCTATATACTCTGATTCGCAAGTTGAATCAGCCGCTGTCTCCTGCTTGGAACTTTTCCAAGAGATTGCTCCTCCATTTAAGGTAAAGACCCAACCCGACTGAGAGCAGAAATTATCCCTATCAGTCTGGAAGCTAGCATCACTATACCCTACAACTCTCAAGTCATCACTCCCACCAAGGGTAAGGACCCAGTCCTTAGTCCTCCGCGGGTACTTGAGAATGTTCTTTACCGCTGTCCAGTGAGCCTTACCAGGGTTCCCCTAATACCTACTAACCAAACTTAACGCAAAGGCTACATCAGGATGAGTACATGTCATATCATACATGATCGAGCCTATTGCCGAAGCATAAGGTGCCCGACTCATTTCTTCTATCTCAACCTCAGTACTTGGGCTCTGAGTCTTACTCAGTCTAGTGTTACTCTGGACGAGTAACTCTCCTTTCTTGGAATCTTGCATGCTGAATCTCTTCAGCACCTTATCCAAGTATGTACTCTGACTAAGTCCAATTAGTCTTTTACTTCGGTCTCTCAGAATCCTTATTCCTAGAATATAGGCAGCTTCTCCAAGGTCCTTCATAGCAAAACACTTCCCAAGCCAGGACTTAACTTACTGCAGAGTTGGGATGTCATTTCCTATGAGTAGTATGTCATCCACATACAGTACCAAAAAGCTAACTATACTCCCACTAGCCTTGACATATACACAAGATTCATCTTCACTTCTCGAAAAGCCAAACTCTTTGACTTTCTCATCAAATCAAAGATTCCATCTGCGAGGTGCTTGCTTTAATCCATAAATGGATTTCTCAGGCTTACACACTCTATTAGGGTACTCTGTGCTGACAAAACCCTCTGGCTGATTCATGTAAACATCTTCAGTCAAGTTTCCATTAAGGAAAGCAGTTTTGACATCCATTTGCCATATTTCATAGTCATGCAATGCAGCAATGGCTAACAATACCCTAATAGACTTAATCTTAGCTACTGGTGAAAAGGTCTCATCAGAATCAACTCCTGGAGTTTGAGAAAAGCCCTTTGAAACCAGTCGTGCCTTATAGGTTTGTACATTACCATCCATGTCGGTCTTCTTCTTGAAGATCCATTTGCACCCAATTGTCTTACGACCTGGTACATTGTCAACCAAGTCTCAGACTTGATTGTCATACATGGACTGTGTCTCACTATCCATTGCCTCTTTCCATTTAGCAGACTCGGGGCCAGCTATGGCTTCCGCATAGCTGTTAGGTTCATCCAGACTTACCAGTGTCTCACCTTCTGCAGTAATATGGAAACCATAGTAATGCTCAGGTGCATTCCTAACCCTTGTGGAACGCCTCAGAGGTACATTTGGAGGTATAATTGGATCAACAGGAGGTTCCTCCTCAAGTTGACTGCTAGGGTTTGAGGTTCCTTCACCACTTGACTCTTGAAGTTCTTCAAGGTCAATTTGCCTCCCACTGTTTCCTTAGCTTATGAACTCTCTCTCTCGAAAGACAACCCTCCTTGCTACAAAGACCACATTCTCACTAGGTCTGTAGAAGAGGTAACCAAAGGATTTCTATGGGTAGCCGATGAAAATACACCTATCACTTCGAGGTTCAAGCTTGTCGTGAGTCTCGCGTCTCATGAAAGCCTCGCAACCCCAAACCTTGATGTGGGCTAGACTAGGAACTTTTCCAATCTGCATATCGTGAGGTGTTTTGGCAACCTTCTTTGTAGGGACCAAATTAAGGATATGGGCGGCAGTCTCTAAGGCATACCCCCAAAATGAGATTGGTAGCGAAGCTCGACTCATCATGGAACGAACCATGTCCAACAAGGTTCGATTACGCCTCTCAGCTACACCATTCAACTGTGGTGTCCTGGGAGGTGTCAATAGTGAGACAACCCCACATTCCCTCAGATAGTCGAGGAACTCTGTACTAAGATACTCACCACCACGATCGGATCGAAGCGTCTTAATGTTCCTGCCCAATTGATTCTCGACTTCCTGTTTAAACTCTTTAAACCTTTCAAAAGTCTCTGACTTATGCTTGATTAAGTAGACATATCCATATCTACTGTAATCATCAGTAAAGGTCAAATAATAACGATTAGCATCCCTTGTGGCATGTTTGAAGGGTCCACACACATCCGTGAGAACAAGATCCAACAAACCTTCACCCCTCTCACAAGAACCAGTGAAGGGTGACTTTGTCATTTTTCCAAGTAAGCATGATTCACAACTATCATCTGACTTTAGGTCAAATGATTCCAAAACTCCATCCTTTTGGAGTTGGCCTATGTGTTTCTTGCTTATATGTCCAAGACGACAATGCCATAATGATGCTTTATCCAAGTTATTATCATTAGTAGAATCAATACACAATACATTATTTTCTAAATTATCTACTACAGACACAGCTTCATACACACCATCACAAGGAAATGCTTTAAAATAAAACACATTATTAAAGAAAGCATTTATTCCACCAATTTCGTTATCAAAGGAAAAGGTAAAACCTTGTTTATACAAAGCATGAAAGGAAATAACATTTCTTGCCATTTCTGGCGAATAACAACATTTATTCAAATCTAAAGTAATCCACTACTAAGCAACAAAGTATAAACTCCAATCTTGGTGACAGGTGAAACTTTCCTATTCCCCATGATCAAGTTTATCTTTCCATGCTCCACATTCTCACTTCTTCTTAGTCCCTGCAATTCAGAACAAATATGAATACCACAACCGGTATCAAGGACCCAAGAGTTAGAATAGAGTGAATTATTAGATGATCTAGCGTAAATACCTGCATGGTTGGGTTTCACTTTCCCATCCCTCAAATCTTGCTGGTACTTTGGGCAGTTCCGCTTCCAGTGCGACTTTTCATGGCAATAGAAGCATTCAGCCTCTTTGGGATCAGAAGAAGGTGTAACGAAACCTTTCTTGGTTCCGCTAGAAGAGGAGCCATCAAGGGTCTTCCCCTTGGTACCCTTCGAGGGGGTCTTCCTCTTCTTCTCTTTCCCTTTCCCGATTGTCAGGACAAATGTAGAGTTTAGAGTAAGAGTAGAAATGGTAACAACCGACTTACCTTTAAGACCTGATTTTGCGGTCTTAAGGAGTCCCTGAAGTTTGCTAAGTGTAACTTCCTCCTTCTTCATGTGGTATGTCATGCGGAATTGATCATAACACGAAGGTAAGGAGTGCAAAATAATATCTATTGCTAACTGTGACATCCCCATTTTCACAGCCAGAAAAGACTGATTTGTTTATGCTTTGTTTTTAAAATCAGAGTAATCTTTTAAAGAAAATGGTTGCGGAATTTGTTCCCAAAAACAAGATATGATAATAACTTATCAAAACATTTCTTAAAGAGCATGTATTTTCATTTAATAATAAAACCTCGGGATGTCATGTTCCGATACAGACATATAAGCATAAACAGAACTTACATTCAATTACACTAATGATTTATATCTCCTTTAAATCTCTCTGTGAAATATTTCTTCGTATCGATACCTTTGATACAAAGAAAACTGAGTGCGTCAGGCTTGGGAGCCTGGTGAGCATATAGGGTTTTCATCCCACAATGTTATATTATATATTTATAAATATAGAACATTCAAACTTGTACAATTTCACCACATAAAGGCAACTCTTATCCCACCCCATCGATCCTCACAACGACACGATCTAAACTCTTGTATCTAAACTTTTCCTCTTTACCTGATCCCTACTCACGGATCTAACACTATCCTCTTCACCCGATCCATACTCACGGATCTAAAACTAACCTTTTCACCTGATCCATACTCACGGATCTAAAACTAACCTTTTCCCCTAATCCATACTCACGGATCTAAAACTAACCTCATGATCTGATCCATACTCCCGGATCAATAATTGTACTCATTCCATACTCCCGTAATAGGGACAATTAACTATACCCTAATCCTGATGTGATCCATACTCCCGGATCTATAACTGTGCCCAATCCATACTCCCGGACTAGGGAAAATTAACTTAGTCTTAATCCATATCTGATCCATACTCCCGGATCTATAACTGTGCCCAATCCATACTCCCGGACTAGGGACAATTAACTTAGTCTTAATCCATACTCCCGGACTAATAACAAGTTTATCTCTTTACTTGATCCATACTCTTTGATCTAAAACTAACCTCTTGGTCTAATCCATACTCACAGATCTAAAACTAGCCTCTTGATTTGATTCCTACTCATGGATCTAAATTAATCTCTTTATCTGATCCATACTCACGGATCTCATCTACCCATGTCCTACCCAACATATTTGTAGTTACAAAATACATATACAGTTTAACTCATTAAAACCTATATAGTTCATGTATTCCACCAACATCTCAAATAAACAACAATATATAAACACATAGCACGTATTTCATAGCAAATACTTAATATTTATGAGTTAGAAGAAAGTGACCACACACTCACTTGATTAGAAGATGATCGGACAGCACTACGGCTTGTAGAAGTAGTATTCTTCGGTAGATCTGGAAGATATTCACACAAATTGGCTTCTCCGGGGCAGAGCTTCCGCTCGGGAATTGCACTTCTCGGGATCTTCGGGCTTCGGGACTCGCTTTGGGTCTCGGGATGATATCAGGGCTTCGGGGGGTTAAAATAGGGCTTAGAGGGTGTATCGGGAGTGGGAGAGAAGAGATAAAGCAACCAAAATCGGCCGACCCTCGATTTCTATTTATAGGGTCATTTTTTTAGCTCTCACGTCGTGAATTTTAAGTTCTCACGTCATGAATTCAACAGTCATCAGGTGCATTATCGCCACTTGCGTTTGTCAGGTTCCAAAATTCATAAATACCGAGTTCACGTCGTGAACTCTGACAGTTTTGGGGTTTCGCGCCCCGAACTTCAGAAATTCACAACTTTCGCATAAGAGCTCCGTTTTCGATATTCTTTATATCCACGCGTAGGTGAGATTATGATCTACAACTCTCGTTTGGACTCCGTTGGCTAATTTTGACTTTCATTTAACTATATTATTAATATATTATTTTTAGTAGGCCGAGATAGGAAAACTCCGTTCGAAATTCATAACTCCTTCATCTGAACTTCGTTTTCGTCTGTCTTTTTATCGTTGGACTATTATTGATGAGATCTTAAATTCTCATTTAGAAAGTTTTTCCTAAATATCACTCGACCTCAATCTCGAGTTTCGGGCTGCAAACTGCTAATGCTGAAACTTTGAAAAATCATAACTTCTTCATACAAAGTCAGATTTAAACGTTCTTTTTATGCACGCTCTTGGTTTAACGTATTCTATGACTTTTATTTAGATCGCTAAGGCCAAATATCACTCTGACTTAAATTCACTATTTACGCCGCGCTATGTCGTGCCGGTTTTGTCGAGAAACTTCGACAGGTCATAACTTCTTCGTTATAACTTGGATTTCGGCGTTCTTTATATGCACGGAAACCTTATGACATATACCACAACTTAGTTAAGATTAATCCTTCTAAATAATCTTCCATCAAAAAGTCATTTTTGATGCTTATTGTCTCTAATTGACTAGCCTGGATCTACGGGCGTTACAATTATCTCCCCCTTAGGATGATTATGTCCCGGAATCATCAACGAAATAGGACTTCCATAATGATTCCACACGTTATTTCTTCATCCTAGGTAATAATCGTAAGTTCTATGTTTCCTCGAAAGAGTATTTAACTCTATGGCTTTCTTGATCGCAGACGATGCCCAATCTTGCATCTGCGTATCGTACTATGTTGTACTTTCAATCGTAACCCTCGAGTTACCAAATAAGTCCTTATTATGGACTCATTCTTCTTTTTAGGATAAATACTTTCTTTTATCTATTGTAACAGACCAATGGGTCGTGCTCTACTGACCTCTCATCGAATGATGTAATGCTTAGACTCAGGTCTCTTAGAGTTAAATTCCATAATGGAATATACCTTTCTTTATATTCTAATGTGATATAATCACATTTTTACATGTAGCATTTCTAGCTACAAGCTTCCTTAACAACAAGCGTGATGCTATCGATCACATTGATTTCAATCTTCTGACTTAAGTCAGATGCTACCTCGAACTTGGTTCTATGAACCACGTAACAAACTCATCGTAGTCGGACTCAATTTGATATGACCACTAGGGTCGGAATAACAACCATCTTACTAGTAATTACCGAAACAAGGGTAATGACATATCTGAATAAAACGGAATCAACAACCAGCTTCTTGGTAACCTAGTGACTTTCCCTGATCCAAGTGCGAGTCCTGTACTTCCGGTAGTATATGCATATACTACCTTTCACACCTACTCATACTCGTCCTAAGTATTGTCCCGCAGTCGACCAAGTCACCATACAAGAAAATCAGACAATCATTCAACACACCATATAACAAAACTAGGGTTTATATTAATTCCTTGAAACTATTACACAAAAGTTCAAGTTCACCCTATACTATGTCTCTAATAGGCTACACCACATGTCACCTTTCATATCGCTACTTTATAACTTGATCTTTAGATATAAAATCCTTATTCCTGATTCCTTGCATTGCCATCTGCTTCATCAAGGATCATTTAAAATGCTCTTGCCTTTGGCTTTGGCGGCACATTTGGCTTTGTAATCTCTTCCCTTCCTGGGCAGTTTTGTTTGAAGTGACCTTCTTTACCACACTTAAAGCAGGCTTCTCTTTTGTTTGGGCATTTTCTGGCGTAATGACCAGTCTTCCCGCATTTGAAGTAGGTCATTTCTTTAGTGCATTCCTCAATGTGCTTCCTTTTGCACTTGTCACACCATTGTGCTCCTTCTTCGAGCTTCTTTGAATCAGACTTTGAAAATTTTTTCTTCTCATCGGACCTTGAAGATCCTTCAAACTTTCTTTTCTTGCCCACCTTGATTCTCTCCAGACCCCTTTCCTTTCTAGCTGCTCGGACTGCTGTCTTCAAAGTAGTTTCCATCTTGACCGTTGGGCCAAAGTCGACAGGCGGTCCACTTGTGAACCTCTCAATTTTTGAGAGTTCAGTTGGCACTGAGTATGGAAATAACATCATCTTTTCGGTAAATGTCGTAGCATAATCATCAATTCTCAATTTACCTTTCTTCAGGTTCTGGAATTCATTGTTCAGATCAATCAGAACTATCTCTGAGCAATACTGCATCTTTAACTGCTCCAGGAATGATTCCCAAGACATCCTTAGTGCTTCCCCTTGGGGCATCGTATCTGCCAGTAACTTCCACCAGCTCAAGACTCCAGTCTTCAGTTGTCTAACTGCAAAGACAGTCTTCTGTTTATTGCTACAGTCGCAACTTTCAAACACCATCTCCATTTCGGAGATCCAGTCCATAATCTCTACAGGCTTTGGGCTCCCAGAAAGACTTGGGGGTTTGGCGCACAAGAAATTCTTATACATACGCCCATCCCTGTTTATTTCCCTTTTCGGGTCATTCCTTTCTACCACATGGGGTTCTGCTTGTCCAACAGTCCCACTGTAGTTACCTCCCTCTAAATGCCCTCTATTCACTTCAGGCTCTTCCACTTGAAGTGGCACTTCCTCATGATTCTGTTGAAGTAATTGCCTTGTCTCCTCCATTTGGCGATCCAACATCATCTGTATCATCGCTTGCACCCCAGCCATCATCATTGGCTCTGGTGCTGCTGCTACAACAGGTGCTTGCTCAACCACTGGTGGTTGAGACCTGTCTTCGTTCACATTTCCAACTCCACTTCTGGTTCTTACCATTTTTGATCTTCAGACCAAATAAGGTGAATTCAGATCCTCAATCACGATAGATAATGAAATCATCCTTATTACTCCGAAACGTTTACATGCTAGTTCTAATATCGTAAACGTATGCTTAGAATCCTAAACACATAAGGTTTCCAGATCCGGTCGGCAACAGACCATAGATCCGAATAAATAATAGCATCAATATAGCTATCACACAAAACATTTAGCACATAAAAGCATTTTGAGGCATCATTCCTAAAATAAACTAGTGCTTGTGTCAATTTAGGTGTACTGCCAAACATATTTTAGACACACTCCTCACAATCATTACTTCGCATTTTAAGTTTCAGTCTAGAAATTTCCTACAAATTTCTAGTTCGCTTAAACTAGTGCTTTGATACCAACTGTGACATCCCCATTTTCACGGCCAGAAAAGACTGATTTGTTTATGCTTTGTTTTTAAAATCAGATTAATCTTTTAAAGAAAATGGTTGCGGAATTTGTTCCCAAAACAAGATATGATAATAACTTATCAAAACATTTCTCAAAGAGCATGTATTTTCGTTTAATAATAAAACCTTGGGATGTCATGTTCCGATACAGACATATAAGCATAAACAGAACTTACATTAAATTACACTAATGATTTATATCTCCTTTAAATCTCTCTGTGAAATATGTCTTCGTATCGATACCTGTGATACAAAGAAAACTGAGTGGGTCAGGCTTGGGAGCCTGGTGAGCATATAGGGTTTTCATCCCACAATGTTATATCATATATTTATAAACATAGAACATTCAAACTTGTACAATTTCACCACATAAAGGCAACTCTCATCGCACCCCATCGATCCTCACAACGACACGATCTAAACTCTTGTATCTAAAATTTTCCTCTTTACCTGATCCCTACTCACGGATCTAAGACTATCCTCTTCACCCGATCCATACTCACGGATCTAAAACTAACCTTTTCACCTGATCCATACTCACGGATCTAAAACTAACCTTTTCCCCTGATCCATACTCATGGATCTAAAGCTAACCTCATGATCTGATCCATACTCCCGGATCAATAATTGTACCAATTCCATACTCCCAGAATAGGGACAATTAACTATACCCTAATCCTGATCTGATCCATACTCCCAAATCTATAATTGTGCCCAATCCATACTCCCGGACTAGGGACAATTAACTTAGTCTTAATCCATATCTGATCCATACTCCCGGATCTATAACTGTGCCCAATCCATACTCCCGGACTAGGGACAATTAACTTAGTCTTAATCCATACTCCCGGAATAATAGCAAGTTTATCTCTTTACTTGATCCATACTCTCGGATCTAAAACTAACCTCTTGGTCTAATCCATAATCACGAATCTAAAACTAGCCTCTTGATCTGATTCCTATTCATGGATCTACACTAATCTCTTGATCTGATCCATACTCACGGATCTCATCTACCCATGTCCTACCCAACATATTTGTAGTTACAAAATACATATACAGTTTAATTCATTAAAACCTATATAGTTCATGTATTCCACCAACATCTCAAATAAACAACAATATATAAACACATAGCACATATTTCATAGCAAATACTTAATATTTATGTGTTAGAAGAAAGTGACCACACACTCACTTGATTAGAAGATGATCGGACAACACTACGGCTTGTATAAATAGTATTCTTCGGTAGATCTGGAAGATCTATACAAAAAATGGCTTCTCGCGGGCAGAGCTTCTACTCGGGAATCGCACTTCTCGGGATCTTCGAGCTTTGGGACTCACTTTGGGTCTCGGGATGATATCTGGGATTCAGGGGGTTAAAATAGGGCTTAGAGGGTGTATCAGGAGTGGGAGAGAAGAGATAGAGCAACCAAAATCGGCTGACCCTCGATTTCTATTTATAGGGTCATTTTCAGTTCTCACGTCGTGAATTCAATAGTCATCAGGTGTGTCATCGCCACTTGCGTCTGTCAGGCTCCAGAAGTCATAAATACTGAGTTCACGTCATGAACACTGTATTCACGTCGTGAACTCTGACAGTTTTGGGGTTTCGCGCCCCGAACTTTAGAAATTCATAACTTTCGCATACGAACTCCGTTTTCGACGTTCTTTATATCCACGCGTAGGTGAGATTATGATCTACAACTCTCTTTTGGACTCCGTTGGCTAATTTTGACTTTAATTTAACTATATTATTAATATATTATTTTTAGTAGGCTGGGATAGGAAAACTCCGTTCGAAATTCATAACTCCTTCATCTGAACTTCGTTTTCGTCTGTCTTTTTATCGTTGGACTACTATTGATGAGATCTTAAATTCTCATTTAGAAAGTTTTGGCTAAATATCACTCGACCTCAATCTCGAGTTTCGGGCTACATACTGCTAATGCTGAAACTTCGAAAATTCATAACTTCCTTATACGAAGTCAGATTTAGACGTTCTTTTTATGCACGCTCTCGGTTTAACGTATTCTATGACTTTCATTTAGATCACTAAGGCCAAATATCAATCTAACGTAAATTCACTATTTACGCCGCGCTATGTCGTGCCGGTTTTGTCGAGAAACTTCGACAGGTCATAACTTCTTCGTTATAACTCAGATTTCGGCGTTCTTTATATGCACGGAAACCTTGTGACATATACCAAAACTTAGTTAAGATTAATCCTGCTAAATAATCTTCCATCAAAAAGTCATTTTTGATCCTTAATGTCTCTAATTGACTAGCCCGGATCTACGGGCGTTACACTAACTCCTTAGGAAAGTTCACATTCAACTTCATTAATCGGTCCACATACATTTGCATTTTCTGCATGTGGCTTGTGAAGGGTTCACCATCTTTCATTCGGGTTGTTATCATAGAGGAGATGATTTCATATCGCTCTTGACGCACACTCTGATGGTAGAGGTCCATCAAATCCTGGTGCATCTCAAAAGGATAGTAGTCCTCATAGGACTTCTGGAGCTTGGCTGTCATGGTGGCCATCATGATGCATGCCTATTTTGTAGCATCTCTTTCATGTACCTCATATTCAACAAGCTCTTCAAGAGTAGCAGTTGGCCCAGGCACCTTGAGCTCCTTGTCAAGAACATATTCCTTGTTCTCGTAACGAGTGACCATCCTGATGTTTCTGATCCAGTCAGTAAAGTTCGATCCATCAAAGATGACTCTCCCACAAAGGTTCATGAAAGAGAAGGAGCCAGTATGATTTGGGCCAGGAGTAGCATTATTGGAAGACATCTAAAAAGAAGAAAACAAGTTTAGTTTAGATATAGGGTTAGTCCTTAATAAAACACCCAAATGTATTATTAAGGCTAGGATCCAATCATAATATGTTATAGATTTAGAAGAGGGATGTCGTAATCCGTGCTATAACATATTTGAAAGGTAGGTGAATGACGATTCACCAATTTCTACCATGAAAACGAAATATAAATTATTAGGTTTTATTTGGTTTTTAGAAATTCCTAGATTCTTTGAGATTCATTGAACTTTTCAATGACATGTTTCAATATCGAGTGTTCCCTTCATGTTTTTCACTTAATCGTTGTGCCGGTAAACCACACGCGCTCCTTCCGACCTCATGAAAAACCTTAAGTCACCCTTTGCCTACCTTGTTAAGTCCAAGTTAGTGTGGCGGTAAACCACACATGCTCCACCAACGACTTAAACAAAGTGCAAAGTGTAATTTCATGGATTAGCACCTTATTCATATTTTCCTAAAGTAACTAAGATTGAGAATTTAAGAAAAACATTTAGTTACTTTATAATAATCATTATACTTTTAATGAGAATTTTTAAGTCATTGTCCTATCCGTTCGGCTAACGACCCTCCACCAGTCAAGGAACCGGTGGGTGAGAGTGGACACCCATTAAGTTGTCATTTTATAGGCAACAACCTTATACCCCCCTTATAGACCGGCTTCGTGAATGAGGCCTACTTGCGGTAAAACGACTTGATCATATATATATATATATATATATATATATATATATATTATTAAACTTATAATATTATAAAGTATAAGGGTTGAATTTTAACTTCTAAAATTCTAAGGGTTGGAACTAAAGTTTTAATATGACTTTACTTGTTCCAAAACTTGAGGGCAAGTTTTGTAAACTTTCAAAACTTTTCATTTCTCAAAACTTATGAATTTAATTGAGTATTAAAATTGAAGACACTTCATTTTTATAAGTCTTGTGGTCTTTTAATGGTTTTAATAAAAGTGTGACTTTTGGTTTTTCCATAACTTGAGGACAAGTTATGGACTCCATAAAAACACATTATGATCAAGAATTAAACTACCAAGTAGGTTACACAGAATTCTTATGATCATCTAATCTTCATTAGTTCAAGAACATGAATATGAACACTTTCAAGAATCATAAATTACACTTAAAACTTGTAATTTTGATAATATCCATTGAAAATGGATTAGCATAAACATTACACCATCTAAAACGAGTTTTATAGCACCAAAACAGCTTAGGGTAATGTTTCTAGTCCATTTCCAGCAGCAACACACGAGAAACTGCACTCTGCAAGCTAAACTCGTCGAGTTCCCTAAGGAACTCGTCGAGTTCATGTGTTAACTCATGAACTCGACGAGTTTTTGGCCAGAAATCGTCGAGTTTTGCAGTCTGTACAGTTAACGTTTTACGTTTTGAACAAACAAGTTTTGCATCAAGTATCATATAAACAAGCCTAGGCTCTGATACCACTGAAGGGTTTTGAGCATTCTAACACTTCCTAAGTGTACATGCAACCCTAATAACCTTGGATCTATGTTTGTCTAATTTTCATGCAAAGTTGATTTCCAAGGTTATGATCCTATCTAGCATACATGGGGAACAATTTTAACTTGAATGAAAGATAGAACTACATACCTTGTTGTTGATTTTGATCCTTGAAACCTTGTGAGCCTAGCACCCCAAGTGTGATGCCTCAAATGCTTCACACAACACCAAATGCTATGGAGTAAACTTGGAGAGAAAGTATAACACTCTAAAATCGGCTCTAGCCCTCAAGTATGCATGTGTAGCCGATTTTGGGAGAAACATGAGCTTTATATAGTGTTGACACATCTAGGGTTACACCATGTAAACCCTAATGTGTCATGACTCTTCATTCCATGACCCATGGGTGTGTAACTCCCATGGAGCATCCAATGGGTTTAACCCAACTTGATTATCCATGGAGCCTCTTAGCCCACTATATAAGTTATGGATGATTTACATAATCAACCCATATATTGAATTAGTTATCTTTTGACCACTTAATTAATTCTAAATTAATTCTTGATCAAACTAATTAAATAATATTGTGAATATATTAGAACTTATAATATATTAATAAACCACAAGTGTTATTTCTCTCATTTAGTCTATCCAATTGCATGGTGCCATACAACCCAAATGGACCATGCCGGGTCGGGTCAAGTACATACCAGAAATAATTATGGACTTAAACACCTTATCCAACATAAACTGGCTTTGAAATCGTTGAATAGTTGAGTAGGAAGGCCTTTGGTGAAGATGTCGGCAAACTGAGCGGAAGATGGAACGTGAAAGACACGAACATCACCCCGGGCAACCAGGTCACGAACAAAATGAATATCAATCTCGATGTGCTTTGTACGTTGGTATTGAACTGGGTTCGATGTCATGTAAACAGAGATAATATTGTCACAGTAAATAATTGTTGCTTTGGTAAGAGGACATTGAAGCTCACGAAGTAAATTACGAACCCAAGAAGTCTCGTCGACAGCATTGGCAACGCCGCGATACTCCGCCTATGCGCTGGATCGAGAGATGACCCCTTGTCTTTTAGAAGACCAGGAAATAAGATTATCACCGAGAAAAACACAATACCCAGAGGTCGAACGGCGAGAGACGGGACATCCACCCCAGTCGGCGTCTGAATATGCACGAAGATCAAAAGACGAGGACACATGATGTTGTGGGTCGTGGTCCAGAGTCCCTCGAACATAGCGCAATATACGCTTGAGTGCAAATATATGAGGCTTCTGGGATCATGCATGAATAAACATATCTGCTGAACTGCAAATGCGATGTTCGGGTGAGTAAACATGACATATTGAAGAGCACCAAAAAGATTGCAATATAATGATGGATCCGCAACAGGAGTACCAGTATTGTCCAGCTTATGAGTGGTCTCTACAGGGGTACGAGATGCATTACACTGAAGCATATTGGCTCTCCTGAGAATCTCAGAAGCATATTTCTGCAAAGACAGAAAGAGACCTTAAGGAGAGCGAGTAGTAGAAGTGCCGAGAAAGTACTTAAGGGACCCAAGATCTGTCATGTCGAACTCTCTGCTAAGTTGAGTAATGATAGACTGGAGGAGAGAAGTAGAGGAGGTCGTCAATACAATATCATCAACATAGATTAACAAGTAGGTAGTGTCGCCTCCATGATGATAGATGAATAGAGACGAATCGGTGAGGCTGTGGTGAAATCTCATACGAAGAGCATGTTGAGCGAACCGATGTTACCAAGCTCGAGGTACCTACTTGAGATCATATAGAGATCTCTAAAGATAACAAATATGGTCTGCGTGTCGAGGATTACGAAAACCGGGCGGTTGATGCATGTAAATGGTCTCCTGAAGATGTGTGACATCCCCAAAATCAAGGCCAGAAAAGACCGGTTTAATTTATGCATTTAAAATGATTTCAGAGTAATCTTTTGATTAAAAGAGTTGCGGAATTTGTTCCCAAAACAAAATATGATAAAATAAGATTTACCAAATCATTTCTTAAAGAAATGTATTTTTCATTATATTACAATACTCGGGATGTCATGTTCCGATAAACAGACCAAAAGCATAAACATTTCAATACAGACTTTACAACAGTTATTTACAACAACATGTCTATAATCCAAAAATATCCTGACAAATCATCCAACTTATGCTCTGGCGCCACTACCTGTAATACAAAAAAACTGAGTGGGTCGGGCTTGGGAGCCTGGTGCGTATATAGGGTTTTCAACCCACAATAAATAATTATATTTAATTCCACCAACCAATAATAACCCAATTACCCATTCCCGTTATTCTCACTTTACGTACCTAAGACAACTAACATAAGGGACCTAGTCTAAGAATATTTCATCGGGGCGACAACACATGCTTCGGGGGTTCCTCAGCAATATAAGTCAAATAAGGCAACCATGAGGGGGATTTAGTACAGCAAATGAACACCCAAGTTCATTAACACCTACATGTGGTGAACCTGCTAGCGTTCCACATGACTGTCTAGAAAAGTATGTGGTCGGCTTCTAAACTCCGCTAGATGACTAAATCAAAAACATCGAGGCCTCTCATCTTTTTATCACAGGACAACTATCTACCCATGTTCTACCCAACATTTTAGTAGATAAAATATACATTTTTATACATAGTTTAAAACCTGTATAGTATGTTCATTCAAAACACAATCCAGATAAAAGATGAGGCACATAGACATAACACGTATTTCATAGAGAATAAATCATATCTATGAGATTAGAAGATAACATCGATACACTCATATAACACATATACTTAGTACGTTAAATTGATACTTGTATAAAATCGTGCATTTGAAAGAGATTATGTACCCCCTTCAAATCAACACCAATATATAAACACATAACACGTATTTCATAGTAAATACTTCGTATTTATGTATTAGAAGAAAGTAACTACACACTCACTTGATCAGAAGATGATCGGACAGCACTACGGCTCTAATATTAGTACTTCTTCGGTGAAACTAGAATATCTTTACACACCGGGCTTCTCAAGGGCAGAGCTTCGGCACGGACACTCTTTTTCTTCGCGGGATCTTCGAGCTTCGGGACTTGCTTCGGGTCTCGAGATGATATCGGGGCTTCAGGGGGTTAAAATAGGGCTTAGAGAGAGTATCGGGAGTGGGAGAGTAAGAGATGAGCAACCAAACTCGGTTGACCCTGATTTCTATTTATAGGGTGAATTTTTCTGAGTTCACCACATGAGTTTTTAATATTCACCTCGTGAACTGACTCACCTCGTGAGTTTATAATATTCACCTCGTGAGCTCGATACATCATTTCGTTCGTCATGGCCACTTGCCCTGGAAGACGTCTATCAACTATTCACCTCGTGAGTTTCTAATACTCACCTCGTGAACTGTGACAGCCTTGGGGATCACGCCCCAATCTTCAGAAATTCATAACTTTCGCATACGAGCTCCGTTTTTGACGTTCTTTATATTCACGCGTAGGTGAGATTATGCTCTACAACTCTCGTTTAGACTCCATTGGCAAATTTTGACTTTATTTTTATTATATTTTTATTATATTATTTTTAGTAGGCCGGGACAGGAAAACTCCGTTAGAAATCCATAACTCCTTCATCCGACGTCCGTTTTCATCTGTCTTTTTACCGTTGCACTACCATTGACGAGAAAGGTTAACCTAGACTATTACATCAACAATAATGCCTAGCCTGGAAACGCGGGCATTACAATTCTATCCTCCTTAGGATGATTCCGTACCTGGAACCACACATAAACAAACAAATGCAGATAGTGACTCGACATGTCACTCTCCGTTTCCTAGGTGAGATTTGGCCCATTCGAATGTTTCCAACGGATAAGCACTAATTCGACCATCTTGCGTCGAAGCTTCTTAGTCTTTCGGTCAACAATTGCCTTTGGTTCTTCAATTAACCTCTTTTTTTCATCAATTCTCAATTCAGAAATTGGAATTATGTCAGGAACTTCTCCCGTGAACTTCCTCAAATAACACACATGAAAAGTGTTATGAATTCCATTCAGTTCTTCGGGTAATTCGAGCTTTTAAGCTTGGTTCCCAACTCTCTGAAGAACTTTAAACGGTCCAATAAACCTTGGACTCAACTTTCCCCTTTTACCAAATCTTATAAGTCCCTTCCGCGGCGAGACTTTAAGCAAAACCGAATCTCCAACTTCAAAAGTCATCAGCCTTCGCTTCTTGTCAGCATAGCTCTTTTGACAATCTTGAGCTGCTAACATTCTTTCCCTGATCACTTTCAATTTCTCAGCAGTCTGATGGACCATCTCGGGTCCCATAAACTGCTTTTCCCCAGCCTCAAGCCAACAAGACGGCGTACGACACTTTTGTCCGTACAAAGCTTGATAAGGTGCCACCTTTATGCTCGAGTGGAAACTATTATTGTAGGAAAATTCTACCAAAGGTAAATGTTCATCCCAGTTACCTTGGAACTCTAGGGTACATGCTCTCAGCATATCTTCAAGTGTTTGTATTGTTCTTTCGCTTTGACCATCAGTCTGTGGATGGTAAGTTGTACTTAAACACAACTTGGTACCCATTTCCTCTTGTAGGCTTTTCCAAAACCTTGAGGTGAAACGGCTGTCACGATCCGATACAATTGTTAACGGAACACCGTGAAGCCTCACAATCTCCTTCACGTATGAATTTGCAAGCTTTTCCATAGACCACTTCTCATTGGCTGCTATGAAATGCGCACTCTTAGTGAATCGATCAATGACCACCCAAATCATGTCGTGACCACTTTTCGTTCTGGGCAGTTTAGTGACAAAATCCATAGCAATGTCTTCCCACTTACCCATAGGCACAGGTAAAGGTTCTAAACTCCCATATGGTTTCTGATGTTGTGTCTTGACTCTCGCACAAGTTACACACTCGGCCACATACTTTGCAACATCAAGCTTCATCATCGGCCACTAGTAGTAGGGTTTCAGGTCCCTATACATTTTAGTGCTGACAGAATGAATCGAGTACATGGTTTTGTGAGCTTCTTCCATCAGAAGATCTCTAATTCCTCCGGACTTAGGTACCCAAATCCGATCTTGGAACACCTTTAGTCCGTGACTGTTTATACCGAACACTAACGTTTTACCCAAACGTTCCTCCTTTCGGTCATTCTTCTCTAAGGCTTCTTCTTGAGCTTTCTTTATACTCTCCACAATTGTCGAGATAACTTCAATTCTCAACGCTCTTGGCCTTTTTCACTCAACATTGACTTTCCGACTGAGAGCATCAGCGACAACATTAGCTTTACCGCGATGGTAAAGTATCTCACAGTCGTAGTCCTTGAGTAACTCTAACCAGCGTCGTTGCCTCATATTTAACTCTTTCTGATTAAAGAGATATTGGAGACTCTTATGATCAGTGAAAAGTTTGCACTTCGTGCCATAGAGGTAATGCCTCCATATTTTCAGAGCGAAAACTACCGCGACCAACTCCAAATCATGAGTGGGGTAGTTCTTTTCATGCTCCTTCAGTTGTCGAGACACATATGCTATCACCTTTTCTCTTTGGGTCAAAACACAACCCAAACCAACACCAGACGCATCACTATAAACAACGAAGTCTTCAACTCCATCGGGTAGAGAAAGTATTGGTGCCTCGCATAACTTCTTTTTTAGCTTCTTGAATGCTTCTTTATGCTTATCACTCCAAGCATAAGTAGCTCCTTTGTGGGTCAAAGTTGTTAATGGAGTAGCAATTGAAGAAAAGCCTTGGATAAACCTTCGGTAATATCCGGCTAATCCTAAAAAGCTTCGGATCTCCGTGGAACTTTTCGGTTGTTCTCACTTCATCACAGCTTCGATTTTCGCTGGATTAACCATTATCTCTTCTTAGTTGACCACGTGACCCAAGAATTGGACTTTCATTCGTAACCTTCAAGTTACAAAATAAATCCTTATTGAGGACTCCTCCTTCTTCTTCTTAGGATAAGTACTTTCTCTTATCTATTGTAACAGATCGATGGGTCATGTTCTAACGACCTATCATCGTATGATGCAACGTTTAGACTCAGGTCTCTTAGAGTCAAATTTCAGAATGGAATATACCTTCCTTCATATTCTAATGTAAAATAATCACATTTTTTTGCATGTAGCATTTCTAGCTACAAGCTTCCTTAACAACAAGCGTGATGATATCGATCGCATTGATTTCAATCTTCTGACTTAGGTCAGATGTTACATCGAACTTGGTTCTCTGAACCACATAACAAACTCATCATAGTCGGACTCAATTTGACATGACCACTAGGGTCGGAATAACAATAATCTCCTTAGTCATCACCGAAACAATGGTAACGACATAATTGAATAAAACGAGACCAATTACTAGCTTCTTGGTAACCTTGTGACTTTCCCTGATCCAAGCGTGAGTCATGTGCTTCCAGTAGTATAGATCTCTACTACTATTCACACCTACTCATACTCGTCCCAAGTGTTGTCTCGCAGTCCCCAAGTCCTAAGATCACAAAACAATTTAACACATACTAATGTGTCCAATTAATCATAAAAATTCTCCCAGACTCTACTAGGATTTCTTCCATGCATATCTTCAATCATCAATTCTACTTCAACTCGGTTGGTGATGGAAATTACAGACGATGGGACAACTTCAAGAGTTACACCAATCGTTCCATCATCCTACCAATCGCAGGTGTACTTCAGACGTATCGTACTCCTCTAAACGTTCCGTTATTTTATCAGGCATATTCTAAAGGCAAGATACCACTCTTACGTTATCCTTCGATAGGTGTCATTCAACACATCAGATAACAAAACCAGGGTTTATATTAATCATTGAAACTATTACACAAAAGTTCAATTTCATCATATACTATGCCTTTAATAGGCTACACTTCCTGATACTAGCTATACCTTGATACGAAGTCTTTATCCTTGATTCCTCGCTTTGTCCTCTGCTTCGTCAATGATCACTTAAAATGCTTCTGCCTTTGGCTGTAGCAGTGCATTTGGTTTTGCTCCCTCATTCTTCTTCGGGCAGTCCCTAGATAAATGCCCTTCTCCCCGAAATTCATAGCACACCCTCTTTTTGGATACACACTTGTTGGCGTAATGCCCTGTCTTTCTACATTTGTAACAAGTCACATCTTCGTCACATCTCTCATAGTTCTTTAGCGGTACACTTGGCTTTGTAACTCTCATAGGGCATTCTTTCTTGTAGCGTCCCTCTTTACTACACTTAAAGCAAACTTCTTCCTCGGTTGGGCATTCGTGGGCATAGTGACCAATCTTCCCGCATTTAAAGCAGGTCACTTCCTTAGGGCATCTCCTGTTGTGCTTTCTTCCATACTTATCGCACCATGCCGCTTCACCTACAGCTCCATACCTTGAGAACATGTTGTTATTGTCAAACCTTGAAGACCCCTCTAATTTCCTCTTCTTGCCAACTTCAACCTTGTTGGCGATACTACCGTTGATCACTTCCTCGACTGACTTAGCAACCCCGATAGTTATCTCAAGAGTAGGTGTCTGGCGTACTGGCACAGTAAGTTCGTCCTTCCTTTGTTGAAGTAAACGCCTTGTTTCTTCCATTTGATGATCCAACATCATTCGCACCATTGCATATACTCCCGCCATCGTGATTGGCTCAGGTGCAACTGTTAGTTCTAGTGCACTCCCAATCATTTGTGGATCAAACTGAGGGTTGTCATTTCCCAATCCACTTTGTATGTTTTCCATTTCGATTTATACACCAAATTAGGTGAATTTAGATCTCTATTTCGATAGACGTTCAAACCATCCTTTTCACTCCGAAATGTTTACATGCTAGTTCTAAATTCATAGATGTACGCTTAGAATCCTACACACATAAGGTTTCCAGATCCGGTCGGCAACCGACCATAGATCCGAAAAAATAATATCATATATGGCAAACATATAACATTTAGCACATAAAAGCATTTTAGACAATTTTCCTAAAATAAACTAGTGCTCGTGTCTAAAATATAACAGACACACATCTCACAATTTCACTTAGCATTCTAAGTTTAAGTTAGAAATCCTACAAATTCCTAGTTCGCTTAAACTAATGCTCTGATACCAACTGTGACATCCCTAAAATCACGGCCAGAAAAGACCGGTTTAATTTATGCTTTTAAAATGATTTCAGAGTAATCCTTTGATTAAAAGAGTTGCGGAATTTGTTTCCAAAACAAAATATGATAAAATAAGATTTACCAAAGCATTTCTTAAAGAAATGTATTTTTCATTATATTACAATACTCGGGATGTCATGTTCCGATAAACAAACCAAAAGCATAAACATTTCAATACAGACCTTACAACAGTTATTTACAACAACAGGTCTATAATCCAAAAATATCCTGACAAATCATCCAACTTATGCTCTGGCGCCACTACCTGTAATACAAAGAAACTGAGTGGGTCGGGCTTGGGAGCCTGGTGAGTTTATAGGGTTTTCAACCCACAATAAATAATTATATGTAATTCCACCAACCAATAATAACCCAATTACCCATTCCTATTATTCTCACTTTACATACCTAAGACAACTAACATAAGGGACCTAGTCTAAGAATATTTCATCGGGGCGACAACACATGCTTCGGGGGTTCCTCAGCAATATAAGTCAAATAAGGAAACCATGAGGGGGATTTAGTACATCAAATGAACACCCAAGTTCATTAACACCTACATGTGGTGAAACTGCTAGCGTTCCACATGACTGTCTAGAAAAGTATGTGGTCGGCTTCTAAACTCCGCTAGATGACTAAATCAAAAACATCGAGACCTCTCATCTTTTTATCACAGGATAACTATCTACCCATGTTCTACCCAACATTTTAGTAGATAAAATATACATTTTTATACATAGTTTAAAACCTGTATAGTATGTTCATTCAAAACACAATCCAGATAAAAGATGAGGCACATAGACATAACACGTATTTCATAGAGAATAAATCATATCTATGAGATTAGAAGATAACATCGATATACTCACATAACGCATATACATAGTACGTTAAATCGATACTTGTATAAAATCATGCATTTGAAAGAGATTATGTACCCCCTTCAAATCAACACCAATATATAAACACATAACACGTATTTCATAGTAAATACTTCGTATTTATGTATTAGAAGAAAGTAACTACACACTCACTTGATCAGAAGATGATCGGACAGCACTACGGCTCTAATATTAGTACTTCTTCGGTGAAACTAGAATATCTTCACACACCGGGCTTCTCAAAGGCAGAGCTTCGGCACGGAAACTCTTTTTCTTCGCGGGATCTTCGAGCTTCGGGACTTGCTTCGGGTCTCGAGATGATATCGGGGCTTCAGGGGGTTAAAATAGGGCTTAGAGAGAGTATCGGGAGTGGGAGAGTAAGCGATGGGCAACCAAACTCGGCTGACCCTGATTTCTATTTATAGGGTGAATTTTTTTGAGTTCACCTCGTGAGTTTTTAATATTCACCTCGTTAACTGACTGACCTCGTGAGTTTCTAATATTCACCTCGTGAGCTCGATACGTCATTGCGTTCGTCATGGCCACTTGTCCTGGAAGACATCTATCAACTATTCACCTCGTGAGTTTCTAATACTCACCTCGTGAACTGTGACAGCCTTGGGGATCACGCCCCGATCTTCAGAATTTCATAACTTTCGCATACGAGCTCCGTTTTTGACGTTCTTTATATTCACGCGTAGGTGAGATTATGCTCTACAACTCTTGTTTAGACTCCATTGGCAAATTTTGAATTATTTTTATTATATTAGTTTTAGTAGGCCGGGACAGGAAAACTCCTTTAGAAATCCATAACTCCTTCATCCGACGTCCGTTTTCGTCTGTCTCTTTACCGTTGCACTACCATTGACGAGATCTTAGATTCTTGTTTAGATTGTTTCGGCTAAAAACCGCTCGATCTCAAATCGAGTATTTGGGCTGGACACTGCTAAGTCGAAACTTCGGAAAATCATGACTTCCTCATACGAAGTCAGATTTGGGCGTTCTTTTTATGCACACTCTCGGTTTAACGAACTCTACAACTTCCATTTAGATCACTAAGGCTAGATATCGCTCTATCTTAAATTCATATTTTACGTCATTCAGCGTCCTGCCGGTTCTGTCGCGAAACTTCGACAGGTCATAACTTCTTCGTTATAACTCGGATTTCGGCGTTCTTTATGTCTCCGGAATCCTTGTTTCAACCACTACAAATTTATGTAAAGATATAGGGTTTATCTCACACTTTAATTTTGACGCTTATTTTATTCTTAATTCAATTAAGCCACACAACTAAGCATAAAACACATAATACTCAAAAATTTCATCATTAATACTTCAAAAGAGTTACAAAGGTTAACCTAGACTATTACATCAACAATAATGGCTAGCCTGGAAACGCGGGCGTTACAAGATGACCATGAAGAAATGCATTTTTCACGTCTAGCTGATGAACAGGCCAGTCCCGTGAAATAGCCACACTAAGTACTGTGCGTATAGTGGCCAGTTTGTCTACCGGGCTAAAAATCTCATCACAATTGATCCCCTGCTGCTGACTACGCCCATTTGCCACCAGGCAAGCTTTATATCGAGAAAGAGATTCATCAACTTTAAATTTCTATTTAAAAAGCCACATAGAGCGAACTACGTTGAGCCCCAGCGGTCATGGTACAAGGACCCAAGTACCATTTGTAATAAGAGCATTATATTCCTCGTGTATGGCTTTATGCCAGTTTGGATCTTTCAAATCCTAGAGATGTGACCGTGGGATAGAGGAAATGGAAGTAGTGTGAAGATTTAGGTGGGTGACAGGTTTGGCAAGTAACATTATTTTTTGATAAACGACAAGAAGTTGAACTATTGGATGAAAAATGCTTCAAAACTTGATCGTCTGGGTGACCAAGTCGTTGATGCCACGTGGTGGGAGTGGTAGCGACAAACGCATGACTGGAGGAGCTTGTGACAGGATAGAGGGCGCCAGAGCTATCACAACGGATTAGAGGGCGACGAGTCTAATAATCAAGAACAGTAAAACCATAAGGATCAAAGTCAATTGAGCAATTATTATGAGTTGTGAATTTTCTAACAAATAAAAGGTTTTTAATGATGTTGGGTGTTATGAGAATATTTTGTAAGCAAAGCGGACGGTAAATATTAGAGACAGGAAAATTTGAATGTCCCGAGGTCACAACTGGTATTGTAGATCCGTTACAGACATAAATAGAGCGAGGAGTATACAAATTATTATAAAAGGAAGTGAGTATGCCTGTGTTATTGTGGACTTGGTCTGTTGCTTCGGTGTCCATTACCCATCCGTTTTGCCTCGGGCCCAAAAGTGACATTGTGTTGAATAGATGCGGAAGGGATGTCGGTTGATCGCCACTGCCGAGCCATGCCTACGGGGGCTGATCGTAGCCTAAAGTCTGATGGTGGGCCCGAGGACTCAAAGAATGGGGCTGCTGCACACCAGAATGGACCGAAGAGGGTCTGCTGGCAAATAGGCCTTGGGTGTTAGATGTTGGGCTGCTCCATTGTTGGGCCGATTGAGGAAATTGGTTCCCAGTCCAGAAGTTGTTAAAGGGCGGCACAGGGGGACCCCACTGAGATGAAGGGTGGTGCACATGCTGAAAAGGCAGTTGTAACACCCAAAGTTTTGAAGGCCAAGAAAGGAAAGAAAACCCTAACTTTAAGGGGGAGGGGGGCTCGGCGAGTCCAAGGAGGAACTCGGCGATTCCAAGCGGGATCCTGGTCAAGGAGTAAGTGACCGAGTCGGCGAGTCGGCCAAGGAGACTCGGCGAGTCAGGTCTGTTCGAGGAAAACCCTAAATTCGGGACTTGGGGCCTATTTAAGCGCCTCATTCTCTCCCCTAGGGTTCCTTTACATCCCCTCTAACCCAGGACACCAAACCCTAGCCGCCATATCCATTTTTGAGCTAATTATTGTCTTGAGGAGTGCATTAAAGCTTGGAGAAGGAAGAAGGATCTTGAAGGAGCAAGGAGGGGGCTATAGATCTGAGATTAGGAAGATATTTCTGAACATCTGAAGGTATTAAGTCGTTTCCTTTCCTTTAGATCTATTTTGGTTGTGAGTTTTGGGGCTTTTAGCCATGAGTAGTGATCCATTTGAGTTAGAAGCCGGATCTGGAGTTGCTACTTCAGATCTAAGTGTATTTTGGTCTTGGAAAGCATAAAGTTTCAGCCCTTGAGTTGATTATGGAGCCTTTTTGCCTTAAACCCTAGTTTATGGTGTATTTTGCCTAGATCTCCTTCTCTACACGTAAAGTTTGCAACTTTACATGAGGAATAGGCTTGGGAAGGGTAGATCTACAGTTTGGAGTCCATGCATGACTCAAAAGTCATCTGCATGTATAGAGATCTGAATGGACTCGGCGAGTCCTTTGAGTGGACTCGGCGAGCAGCATGAAGATGAGGAGGAACTCAACGAGTGGGATGAACAACTCGTCGAGTCAGATGAAGTTGGGCAGGAACTCGACGAGTTGGATGAACAACTCGGCGAGTCTGTTGAAGGTTGTCTTGGACTCGGCGAGTCTGGTCGCGAAACCCCAAACCCTTCGAGTTTAGACTCGAATCAGAGAGTCGATTGGAGACTCGGTGAGTTGGACAGGTCAGGACTCGGAAATCGGTAGGCTCGGCGAGTCATGGACTGACTCGGCGAGTCGAGTCGCGAATAGAAGGACTCTGAACATATGAACTCGGCGAGTCAATAGGATGACTCGGCGAGTAGGGTTGACCTGGAGGGTTGACTTTGACCAGGACTTTGACTTTGACCTGAGTTGACTTGGTTGTCTTTCAGGGGTCAGTTAGACTCAGTGTTGCATTGATATTGGTAGCTCGGGGAGCGAGTGAAGCAGGAGTTCAGAGAGTTGTCGTGCAGCAGCTAGTGGGTTCATCAGCCAGTTCAGTCGGTGCATGTGAGTTTCCCTTTGTGTGAATGGGTCTACGGCCACAATGCCGGCCCATGTAGTTATGAGTAGAAGACCCAGGGGTTAGCCCTAGGCATAGTATGCTAGTATGATGTCCGGGACGAGGTCCAAGGATAGAGGGTGGGTGCCCAAGGAAGGGTTTATGTGATAGTTTATACTTGTTGTCTGTGTGATACTTGTATGTGCCTGGTAGGGAGGTGAGTGTGGGCGAGGTCCCGTATCTCCCCAATAGCAGAGTGTGGATGGTGTTCCATATCTCAGTAGCAGCAGATCAGGGGCGAGGCCCAAGTTAGGGAAAGAGTGAGGGCGGGCTGGGCCTGTACCTCACCATCAACAGGAGTATGGACGGGGTTCCATGACTCATCAGTAGCAGGACAAGGGCGGGGCCCAGAGATAGACGAGGCCTTAGGACAAGATCCGTTAGTATGTGTTTAACTTATGTGATGTGATGTGATATGTTTATGTGTTATCTGTAACCGAGATAGGCGAGGCCTAAGTGAAACATATCTGTAACCGAGCAGGGCTCGAAGCCAGGCGAGGCCTGGAACGGCAGGGTTGTTGTAGCGGGTGAGGCCCAGGATGGCGGGCGTGGCCCAGTATGTGCAGTATGTGGTTAGGCATGGTATGTGGTAGGGTGGGGAACTCACTAAGCTTCGTGCTTACGGTTTTTAGTTTTGGTTTCAGGTACTTCCGGTAGCGGAGGGAAGAGCTCGGAGTGATCGCATGGCACACACCAAAGATTAGACAGTGTGGGAATGTTTACTCTGATAACGAACATGTATTTTGGAAACTAATCCTCTGTTTATGTTTTGAAATGATGAATTTGCTTAAAGTAATGTTTTATTAAAAGAAATTTTTAGCCTTGAATTTTGGGACGTTGCAGCAGTGGGATATAAACCCAACCATATTGACCGTGAGCAGCTACATCTCCGGCAGAATGAGGATATTGTTGAGATCAAGGATTGTTACTGCCACCACGTCGGTCGTTGCGTCAGTAGGAAAAGCCACCACCGCCACCACCTCGATTGGAAGGAGTGGTTGCAACGTGAATGAGGGAATTGGACAAGGAATTGGCATCAAGAGATGGGGCAACGACACAAGGATTGGCAAGCTTGGTTTCTTATGCAGCAAGAATGGAGCACATTTCGGAAAAAGTAGGGAACGGTTTTGACAGGCGGAGGATGTTGGCAAGACCCTCGAATTTGATGGACAGGCCGTTAAAGGCGTTAATAACAACATGCCTTTCTTTAAAATTTTCACCTAAACCTTCAAGCAAATCAGTGAGTTTCTTGATTTTGTTGCAGTAGTCATGAACACTTAAGTCTCCCATGGTGATGCACCGAAGCTCGCTTTCTAACTGCATAGTTGTGGTTTCTTTGTTGTCATTGAAGATGGAGGATATGTTCAACCAGATTTTACGGGCACATGCAAGAGGAGAGTAGGCGTTGGTGATGAGACTCTAGGAAATCGAGTTGAACAACCACAGTTTGACGAGGTTGTCAAGTTGTTCCCATTCTGTGTCGGTAGGTGGCTTGTTTTATGCATCATAAGTCTCATCGATGTGGCCGTGGAGGTCATAAACAATGCAATGAGCAGTAAAGAAGTTACTCCAATGATCATAGTTATGACTGTTGAGATTGAGAATCAAGGGAATGTAAGTCTTGATGTTGGTTATTACACATGCCTTGTGAGGAGGTTTAGATGAGGTGCTACTGTCTCTGGCATTACAGAGAAGGAAGAAGAAAAAGCAAACAGGAGGGAAGAAGAAAAACTAAGAAGAAGAAGATAGAAGGGATCGACTGGGGTTTGAAAGAAGAAGTCTCTGATATCATGCTAAACCATGATTTTCCCATAACTCAATGATAAATTAAAATTTAAACATACATATAAGTATAAAGCCACTTGGGCCAATACATACAAGACTTACACATACAAGACTTACACAGTGGGCTATCTGGAAATGTATAGAACTAATACAATATAACATGTGGTCCGCTAACAGTTTCATGGTTAAAGATTGCAGTGGAAGTTGATAGTAAAAAGAAAACAACATTGTTAAAATCATATTTATATTCGTACAATTTCTATCAACAATAAAAGACCGTTAAAAACTTAAAATCATATTATATTCGTCCAATTTCATTATTTGTCTTTTTAATAATCTTTTAATTTGCAGTTAATCATATTTATATTCATACAATTTCAAATAAAAAGCTTATTTCAAAATCAATATATAAGGCTCGACTACCAAGTTTAATAATCAAATATATTATTTTTTTGGACAAACAAAAAACAAGCTCCCTAGACCAAATTTGTAATTTCTAACATTTTTACGAGAAAACTGAAAGAAAAAAAATCCACACATAATCAATTTTTAATTGTAATATTAAAAGTACAACGAAAATAAGTTATTAAAAAAAGTTTTTTTTTCATGAACTTTAAGACTATTATACTATAGCCTGAATTCAAAAGAACGATGAAAACCACATACTTTTTTCAATCTAAGGACATTTCCTAGTCAAGTCAACGTCAGCAAAGCATTAGGCAAAGCTTCCATGGTAAGCTAATAAGCTATCAGCTTCCATGACAAAACTTTAAAAAAAAAAAACACCTTAAATACCCTTTCTTCAAGGCCTTCAACTCACTCCCAAAATGGTGAACACCAGATCCAAAATCAAGAAAATCCAGAATACCATAAACCTCTGGTTCTCGAAGGCTGCCATGGCCGACACCAATCATCTGGCCACGGAGTCTGGAGCTCTGATCGGTTACAACGACGATCTTTTAATTGAAATCCTTCTCCGATTGCCTGTAACCTCTGTTGTTCGATTCAAATCTGTATCCAAACACTGGCGTTCCCTTTTGAGTAACCGGCGATTTACCCTACTGTATAAAAATGCTGGTTTTTTTGCTCGCAGTTTGTATATTCCATTTGATGATGAGAACGAAAGCATTCCTCCTTTTCGTAATCTCGACTTCTATCCTGATCCTCGTGGTATTAGAATCATGCAATCTTGTAACGGATTGCTGCTTTGTCGTAGCAATGAAGGGAACGATCGTCTGTATAAATATTACGTATTTAATCCCACCACCAAGCAATTTGCAGTCATCCCATCAATTCTCGGAGGCATGGCTGTTCGTAAAACCATAATATTTATGGCTTTGGCATTTCATCAAACAGATTGTGTTCACTACAAGGTTGTTTGCTTTTACTTTCCTGAGCCTGACGATGTGATTAAGGTTCAAATCTACTCTTCCGAAACAGGGAAATGGAAGATTTCAGATGATTATATGTCTTTACCCGATTGCTCTATCGACTACATAGTTTTTTGGAATCAAGCGATCCACTGGTATCCGTTCGATGACAAGTCATACTTTAAGCTCGACACAGAAGAATTTCAATCGTTGCCATCTGAAGATTTTGAAGACTGGGAGGATGCACTTTACTTTGGGGAGTCGCGAGGTCATCTGCATTTGGTGGCGAGGGTCGATCCCAGGGAGAGCCGTTTACAGCTTAATGTGTTCGAGATGCTAAACGATCATTCAAGGTGGTTTCTTAAGTATCGAGTTGACCTTGATGAACTTACAGATGCTTACCCGGAGATGATCTGTAGCAATCTAGATCCATTGAGCTTGGATTATTACGATTTTGAAGTGTTTGATGTGGTTAGGGGTGAAGAAGAAGAAGAAACATTTATGGTGATCAGAGTTCCAGGGAAGGTCATAAGGTATAATGTTGTGGACAAGAGTTTCAAGCAGATATCTGACAAGATCGGACAAACCAGAGGCATATATGTTCATCGTTATATTGAATCTTTGGTGTCTTTCTAATATAAATAGTAACGTCCAGTTTGTGTGTAACCTTCAAAATCCTATTTTCTACTATTACTTTATGAAGAATCAAAGAAGGCTAGCTCGCTCTTAAAAGCACGTCCAATTGAAAGTTTTACATTGATTTTTACTATTTTAGTTAGTCTTTGAAAATGTTATATACCATTGGCACAAAAAGAGTACAGGTTGTTTGGATTAGCTTATTTGTGGTGGGAATAAGTAATAAGTAATAAGCATGAGGAGAGATGTTTATTAAAATTAGATTATTTAGCTTAATAAGCTGGATTTTATCCAAACACTCAAAATTAACTTATTGTAAGAATAAGCAATAAACATTTTTTTTCCTATCCAAACACCCCCTTAGGTTAATAAGCTGGATTTTATCCAAACACTCAAAGTTAACTTATTGTGGGAATAAGCAATAAACACCTCTTTTTTTCCTATCCAAACACCCCCTACATATTGTTGTTATTTACTTCAACCATAAGAACAAAATAAATTGAAAGTACAATGTTATTCTTGGGTAGATTTTTAAATATACAATGTCTCGATACAAAAAAAAGTGCAATAGTGTAAAAGTATGAAATAGAAGTAGAATGCTATAATGCTCAAACAAATAAAAAAATAAATAAGTACGTTATTTCTTTCGGTTAGACCAATAACTCAATATAATGTGAATCCAGAGGACCACATTTGTGTCACAAAATGATTTAAAGTACTCCTACAACATTGACATGCAGTAACGTTTATGTTATTAACAACTCATCCCAGAAAAGTTGGTGAATCGAATAAAATCATTCTTGTCTTGGAAACCAATAGGCTCAAGAGTCTTGTCTTATGTTTAATTACTTATTCATTGTAGATAAGGATTTTCATTTTAAATATAAAATATTAGTTTTATTCAAAAACTACATCAAGACCAAAGGAAAACTAGCAACAAGTTGCACCGCAACATTATTATCCATGACTTGCCTCTCTCTATTGATGAACTCCACAACTTTTGATGCTACAAAACAAATAGTATAAACACATGTTGATTATATATATATACACGTTTTCTCGTGTTTTATCACTTTACAATAGACAACATTTAAAGCAACTTGACTTATGGTGAAACCCTACTCCTCAGTTCCACCATGAGAAACCTATTACACCGACACATGCATATTTCAATTCCATTTATTCAAAAACAGAAACGTGTGATCTAAATGTTGATCTAATGATCTTTGTAACATCCTTATTTGATGCCAATTTTTGTCCGTTTTTAGTGGAATTGTTTTTTTGGAAAATAAAATAAAAAGATAAAAAAAAAATAAAAATAAAACTATAATCTATTTTATTAGTTTAAGAAATAAATCTATAATTAAATAAAATAAAAATGTTATGTTTGTGAAATAAGAAATTTAGGCCTAAATTAGTAATTTAGACAAAAACCTATTGATAGACCGAGGTTTAACCCAACTTTATTAAGGACCATAATTGTTAAAACCATTACTAGTGAAGGTTTAAAATTGTAAATATAGTTAATGGCTAGTTGTTTTATGTTCATTAATGATAAAAATGTGAAAATAACAGTTAAAGGAGTTGTTAGTTAAAAGACTAAGGGGCGTTTAGATTGTTAATTTTATTTATTTATTTATTTTGTAGCATTTTGGATGTGTAAAAGGGTTTGATCTGGGTTTAGATGAATTTAAATGCTACATTGTGTTTAGTTCGTAAAATTTTGAGGGAAATTAAAATCCTGTTTTTAAATTTTGGTTTGGTTTGCAAAGAATATGTAATATTTTTAAGCTAAATGACATAAACGTCTTTTTTTTTTCCTGTAGATGTTTATTTGTTTTTATAAATAATTAAAGTTATAAAATGAAGTTAATTAACTTATTCAAATTATTGTTTACAAAAACATTTTGTGATCATTCTAGCAAGTTTATTTTTGCATTACATTGTTTTCATGATTATATTGCCTATCAATGTGATTAAATACATCTCTATTGTTAGAAATTGTTGGGTAGAATGTCAAAAGTCATTAACTATTAATAATATTTTTAATAATAGCAGTGACATAAACGAAAGCAAACAATAGAGAGAAACTCAAAGTATTTTATAACTGAAATTCAAGATGCATCTAAAGGCTTACAAGAACCTTTTATAGAGCGTTATGCTAAATTTGGTAAGTATGGCCAAATTTGGAAAATTAAAATAGTCAATAAATTCTAATAATAACCTTCTAAATAGGAAAGAGAATTTCAGAAAATAAGCAAAACATATATTTTGTCACTAAAACATAATAAATAAAAACAAAAATTGCTCCAAAATTATGAAAAACTTAGATTTGGTGGCCTAAATAGTGGAATTTGGGGGTCGACCTGTGAGGAGCTTTGGCTCGTCGATATCTTTCCGTCGATATATCTCACGCCTCAAAATTCCTTACGAATTAAAAGTTATGCCTATTTCAAGTTGGGTATTTTTTTTGGCCATGTTTTTCTTTCTCACACTTGTCCATAAAGGCTTCTGCCAAATCATCTACGTGCTCCGCATCAAGCAGAATCCTTTTAGGTTGCTCTAATGACCTATTTTAGCAACAAGAACTAAGAGAAATTAAGTTTGTTAATTTATTATGATTTAACAAATTAATTATGTAACACATGTTTTCCATAATTAACGAGCTAAAGACTTAAACGGGCCAAAATTATGGTTTTGGAGAAAACCATATGCCACAACGTGGTGGGTTGATGGCTACGGTGTGGCATAGCAATTTAGTAAAGAAAGTGTCTCGCTTGTTTGCCATAATGTGGCAAGGTGTTGGCCACAGTGTGACAGCTGTTGTAGTCCAAACCCATGATTTTAGGGTTTCTCCCATATCTAAAGACTTTAACTTTAGGGTTAGGTCATTCTCTTCATCCTCCACCCTCCTATCTCGAAACCCTATCCCCTTTTGAGTGTTCTTGAAGTGCACTTGGTGTTCTTGGCCATTTGAAGGATTATTTCTCATGTCTTGGTGTGGAGCTTGAAGATCAAGTTGCTTGCAAAATGTTTTGTTGAAGAACTCAAGTGTAGATCTAGCAAAGTAACTTCATTTATGGACCATTGTGAGTATAAAGCTTCAACCTTTGCTTCTAGTTTGTCAGATCTAACTTATGGTCCATTTTTACGCTTTTGGTCCCTTTTTGGTGGTATGCTTGGAGTTAAGGTGATTTTATCCCCTTCTAAGCACTACGTATTGTCTTCTGGACCTCTTCTTGTTGGAAAGTTGGTAGCTTGACCTTGTCCTTGGATCCATGCATGCTTTGTGATGTATTTATGTCATTTTTGGACTTAGGTTGTAGATCTTGCTTTGGAGTGAGATCCAGTTGGAAACTTTATTCATTAAGTCAATGAGAAAGATTAGATCTGAAGTTTTGACCCTTGCTATGTATGAATTAAGCTCTTAATGAAGAATTGTATAATTTTCCAGCAGCCACGATTTGGCCAAGGACTTGTCATGGCGTGGTGGATTCCAACTTCATGACTTTGTCCTAAAGTGCCCACAACATGGCCAATGAGGGACCACGTCGTGGTGGTGTCCTGCATGTCAACTGCTTTGTCTGAACATTCCTACGACATAGCCAAAAGGTCTCCACGTCGTGGTAAGCGTTAACTTTGTTGGCCAATTACTTTTGTTGACCATTGACCGTTGACTTTTGACCAGATTGACATAGGGTTAAACTTGGAGGATTTAGATTGTTGATGGAGAATTTTTCTCTTTTTGGTGTTATTCGGTTCGCAGGATTGAGGAGTGTAAGGTGTAAGGGTGTTGTTGTGTTTCTTCAGTTCTTTAGTTCAGGTGAGTTTCTCACTATGCTACGTATACCATTATATATCCTTTGTATGGTAGGATAGAGGTACTGTTAGAGTACAAGTATGCTAGTTGGCTGGGATACCTACTTGTTATGCATGTGCAATTTAGGACATTTGGTGTCTTGGTATGCTAGACTAGTAAGGTCTTGCTTGTTGATCATATGATACTGTTAGGAGTTATGTTGGTTAGAGTAACTAGGTTAGGCGAATTATAGGGATTATATATGATTGACCAGCGAAGGACTTATTTGAAATGTGGTAAATGGCAGGGTAACTAGGGAAGGCTAGTTGCTAAGGGTATGTATATACTAATGTGTGCTATGTGTTTATTCTACACAATTATGTAGTCATGATAACTTTGGTTCTATGTAGTATAAGTTGGATAGGTTGAGAAGTCTTGGTCTAATGCCTAATTGCAATGCTCTTGTCTGATTGTTTGACTGTGTACCTGATCCCTGACTACATATGACTTTACGTATAGTATGAAAGACTAAGATCTGGCCTCTCGCATTTCTATGAAGGACAAGGATGTAACTCCTAGCAGTGGAGGTTGGGTTGGGCCTGTTTACTCCTAGGATGGGGCCCATTACGGAAGTTTGGGCTAGAACCATTATGTATGTTTGTGTGGGGCCCGTTGTGAGATGGTTGGTCCCGTTAACTCTTCGGCTAGGCCCGTTACGTACGATATAAGCATGTGGATAAAGTTTTGTTTGCTCAATGCTAGAATCGATGATTGTATGTGGATGCATTGTATGTATAGTGGAATATATGGTATATTGGGGAACTCACTAAGCTTTATGCTTACAGATGTGGATTAGATGTTTTTCAGATTGTTCGTGATAAGTGCTCGACGACACTATACATACGCATCGAAGATATCTGTTTCCGTGGTTTTGTAAACTTAACTTTGATAATGTATGGTTTCAATCAAACAAATGTTACTCAATGGTTTTTGATAAAGGTTTTAATCGGTCAATCAACTTTATAAAACAAAAATCTCTTTGTAATTTTTGGGACGTTACAAATAAGAAACTATTTTGGAATTAATTAAATAGTTTTAATTAATAATATGGATTAAATATTAATCAATTCATTATTAGTTAATTGGAATAATCCAAAACCCTCCAAAATAAAGGTAATGATCGAAATTATCCTTAGGATTACGAATATTGACCGATTTGAATAAGGATAAGGTTTATCTTTAGATTTTTGAGTTGTTTAAGGATTAAGAACATGTAACATCCGTGTTCTAGATTGGTTTAGCTTTATATTTATCAGGGGATAAGATGGAGTTTTAGGAAAAACTCTATGCCATCACATGGCGCAAGGATGCCCACGGCATGACATCGAATAAAGGAATTGTGTATTAAGGGTTTGCACAGCATGCCAACTGTTTTGGCCCAACCCCATGATTCTTTTAAGGACCCCTTCGTATTTAAAACCCTCTAAGTAATTTCTAGGGTTCATTATTAGCTTCTAACACTCTTTTAACTCAGAGAAACCCAAGCCCTAATTCCTTTGGTGATTTGTGGCCTTTTGGAACATTTATTAGCTTGGAAAAGAATAGAAGAAGGAGAAGAAGGTGCTCAACTGGCGGATCTTACAAGGAAACAACACCATCAACATCTCACATTGCTTATGGACCTTTATGGCTTAAAGTGGTTATATCTAAGATATTATCACATGTTCTTCATGTTTAAGCAAGTTTGAAAGGAAGGAACACATAAAGTTGGACCCTTTATGACTCTCCTGAGTCCCATGAGCAACATACATTGTAGATCTAGACTTTGGTTGGGGTTCTTGACCTTGCATGAGTTTTTGGGAATTTTTAGGTCATTTTGACCTAAAATGGATTCTAGACATGTATTTGACATGCATATCTATGAAGCTTCGACCTTTACGATAAATATGGTATTAGAAACCCTTCTAGAGTGGTTGGGTTAAGGAATTTTTTAGATTAAGGGCTTAATGGTTTAGATATTCTAGTTTTGGCTTTATTTGGACCTAGGGTTGGAGATCTTGATCTCTTTAGGTGTCTTAGTGGATGAATTTGGAAACTTTATCCATTTAGACCATAGAATGGACTAGATCTAAGCTTTGGAGCTCTTGGAATCGAAGAAAATGACTTAAGCAATTAAGCTTTTGGAAACCTAGCGCCCACGGCATGGCCTTAGGTCGCCACGACGTGGCAACTAGGAAATGTCCGCCTTTCGATTGTATGAGGGCCACGATGTGGAGGTTGACTAAAGTAAATGTTATCCGTTGACTTTTGGTTAAATTTTTATTTTTTGAAGGTAGACTTAGGGTTTCCTTACTTGGATTGTTATGAGGTGTTTAACACCCATCTTTTGGTGTTGAGAGCTATTGGTTGTGGTCGGTGCACCTTCGAGCGGGGTTTTTGTCGGTGCTGTGATTTAGGTGAGTCTCCCACTATACTTGTGGGTCGATGGCACTAATTCCGGCCCACTAGATTATGTTATGTAGTAAGACCAGCTGGTGACCCCTGGCAATTATATGAAAGACCTGGATATGGATCCCGACAAGTTGTATGCAAGACCAAGGTCTGGACCTTGGCAGTTATATGGAGAATGCTAGTTGTTTTTTTGATACTTGAATGGAAAAGTAGGAGGTGGCTCTTGGGACTTGTTTATCAGACCCACGTTTTGCCCCCTAACACAACAAGGAAAGACCATGATATATCTCGTTTCATGATAGTAACTATAAGACTATGGGTTACACATAGCAATATCTATTCTATGTATGGTATGTGGTAGTTTAGGGAACTCACTAATATTTGTGCATTTGGTTTTATGTTTATGTGTAACACCCGTAGACCCGAGCTAGTCAATTTGGAGATGATAGGGGTCGAAAACGACTTTTTGACAAAAGATTATTTAGAATAAATAATCTTAACCAAGTTGTAGTACATGTTACAAGGGTTCCGTACATATAAAGAACGCCGAAATCCGAGTTATAACGAAGAAGTTATGACCCGTCAAAGTTTCGCGACGAAACCGGCACGACACCGGGGAGCGTAAATAATGAATTTACGATGGAGCGATATTCAGCCTTAGCAATCTAAAAGAAAGTTGTAGAATTCGTTAAACCGAGAGCGTCCATAAAAACAACGCCCAAACCTGACTTCGTATGAGGAAGTTATGATTTTTCGAAGTTTCAGCTTAGCAGTGTACAACCCGAAATCCGAATATTAGATCGAGTGGTTTTTAGCTGACACAACCTAAATGAGAATCGAAGATCTCGTTAAAAGTAGCGTAACGATAAAAATATGGACGAAAATGGACGTCGGATGAAGAAGTTATGGATTTTTAACGGACCAATCCTGTCTCAGCCTGTTAAAAATATAAAATTTGAAATAAATTCAAAATTAGCCAACGGAGTATAAACAAAAGTTGTAGAGTACGTTCCCGCCTTCTTGTGGATATAAAGAACGTCAAAAACGGAGCTCATACGTGAAAGTTATGAATTTTAGAAGCTGGGAAAGAAAATTGCGAAACTGCGAGAGGGTGATGACGTGGCTCGATCAGGGCCGTCGCTTATTGATCACGGTCTGGTCTTCGGATTTGGACACCTAGCCTCGCTACGCCTCGCGTATGAGAGGAACTTGTTGGATTAATGTCTAAGTCCATAACTATAATTGGTAAGACTTGACCCGACTCGGCATGGTCCATTTGGGTTGCATGGCATCAGGACAATTGGATAGACAAGATGAGGAAAAAGGATACTAGTGATTTATATTGACATATTATAAGTTCTAATATATTAATATATAATCATATTATTTAATTAGTATTGATCAAGAATTAATTTATAATTAATTAAGTGATAAAAAAGGAACTAATTAAATATGGACTCTTAGATATATATGTGTGATGGGCCAAGTTCAATTAGGTTGGGCTAAGCTTTCATGGATAGTCCATGGAGTGTTTAACCCATGGATCATATGAAATGAAGGGTCATGGGTTTAGCCCTAATCACCAAACTATATAAAGATGTCCTTGGTTGGTGAAATTGGCACTAGTGTGGGTACACTAAGAGGGCTAGCCGGTTTCACTAGAGAGAACCAAGTATCCTTATTCTCAAGGTTATTCCAAGAGTTCATGGTGCTGTGTGAACCATTTGAGGTGTCACACTTAGGGCACTAGGCACTCAAGCTTCATGAAGACAAGCTACATCAACAAAGGTATGTATTCTATCCATTCGATTACCCAAGTATCAATTATTGTATGCTAGATAGGGTAATACCTTGGAAAGTTCATAATTGCATGTATAATAGAGAAAACATAGATCCAAGGTATTGAGGGTTGCATGTACACTTAGGAGTGTTAGAATGCTCAAAACCCAATAGTGGTATCAGAGCCTAGGCTTGTTTTCAATTATACTTGATGCAAAGTGCTGAAAAATGCTGAAAAAATCAATTTTATGGCTTTCAGGGCACTGGACTCGCCGAGTCCACTAATGAACTCGTCGAATCCATGAAGAAAATCATCCTACTCGTCGAGTAGGTTCATACACTCGACGAGTAGGAGCCCCAGACATCATATTTTCTAGTTTTTGGCTGGAATTGGACTAGGAACATTACCCTAAAATGTTTTTGGACTTATAAACTTGTTTTTGATGTGGTAATGTTCATGCTAATCCAATTCCAAAGATAATTGTCAATAGATTCATGTTTTTTATTAGCTTAAAAGTTATGCTAATTACATGAAAAAGTTTGATGTGAATTATCTTTGTTCATATGAGTTGCTTAGATTAATAGATAAGTTAATTGATTATGTGTTTTCAATCCATTTTAATATAAGAGATGATTCTAAAATGTGTTTGTGTAACTTGTCCTCAAGTTACATGAAAGGTCACATTTAAGTTTCTTAAAACTCATAAAAGTTGGCAAAGGTTACAAGATGAAGAGTCTTGTTCTCATTAAATTGTTTTATGACTCCATAACTTGTCCTCAAGTTATGGAGGTTCAAGAGTCACTTCATTAAATAATAAGAATGTGTAGCCTTAATTAGTTCCATAAGTTACAAAAGAAGAAAAGTTACATTCTTTAATAGTTTAAAGTCTTCCACAACTTGTCCCCAAGTTATGGAACTAGAAGAGTTTTTTTAATTAAAACTACTTTAAACTCATAAGTTATGGAATTAATTAGTTTTGAATAGTTTCAAAACTTGCCTTCAAGTTTTGGAATTTGAAAAGTTTTCTCTTATGAATACTTTAATTCCAAGTTAGCCTTTAGAATTTTAAAAGTTAAAATTCAACCCTTATACTTTATAATATTATAAGTTAATAATATTTATATATATGTATAAGAGTAAAGTCAGTCTTACCGTTAGTAGGCATCATTCACGAAGTCGGTCTATAACGGGGGTATAAGGTTACTGCCTATAAAATGGCAGTTTAATGGGTGTCGACTCTCACCCACCGCTTCCTTGACTGGTGGAAGGTCGTTAGCCGAACAGGTAGGACAAGGACTAGAATTCTCCCTTCATTAAAAGTATTAATGATAAATACTAAGTAACTAAACATTTATAAATTCCCAATCTTAGTTACTTAGGAAAAAGTGAATAAGTTGCTAATGCACGAAATTACACTTTGCACTTTGTTTAAGTCGTTAGTGGAGCGTGTGTGGTTAACCGGCACACTAACCTGTACTTAACAAGGTAGGCAAAGGGTAACTTAATATTTATCATAGTATCGATGGAGCGTGTGTGGTTAACCGACACATCGATTAAGGGGTAAATGTTAAGGGTACCAAGTATTTTTGCATGGTTACTTCACACCTTGTTTTGTGATCCTCGACATCCCAGTCACAAAACCTGAAGGGCACACTCGAGATTCAAACATGCCATTAAAAAGTTCAATGAATCTCAAAAGAATCTAGGAGTTTCAAAACCAATTAAAACCTAATAATACATTTCGTTTATCTTGGTGGAAATTGGTGAATCGTCATTCACCTACATTCAAATGTTTTATAGCTTAGAATATGGCATCCCTCTTCGAAGTTATAAAATAGTTTGTAGGGTCCTAGCCTTAATATTTCGTATTGGGTGTTATATTAAGGACTTTAGATCAACTATCTTGAATATCTCCCAAAAGATGTCTAGTTCAGACATCTACGATCCTCCCAAATCTCTTGGAACTTCACTTCCTCCACCTCCTTCAATTATTCTCCCTATCCCACAAGTTCAAGGTCACTCTAGCACTATTGGCAAGCAAGGTCTATGTGTGCACACATCTTGGAGATGAAGTCACATATTGACAAGCCGGGAGAGTTGGGTGTCAAAGTCTTGAGAAACTTGGATGTCCAATCGCTTTCTAAGTCACATAGTGAGTTCCTTTGGGACTCCTATGAAGCAGACTATGACAAGACCCTTAATGATCTTATCTATTTGCTAAGATCAACTTCCAAAAAAAAACTTTATGGACATTGACAATGATGACACTGGAAATCCAGAAAAAGCATTCGCTTCCCAATGGAAAGGGATCAGCCATAGTCAATTCAGTTGACCAAATGGTAAAGAGAAAGGCTAAGTCTGTGATAGTCCCATGTACCATTACCAGAGCATCCATATGTTAAATTGCCAAAGGAAGGGGCATTGATTGCGAAGCTGCCAAATTTACCTAAGGATGTTAAAGTCAATAACTTTGACTCTACTTTAGGTAAAGTCCATTGTCTAACTCTGTTAAGCTCCTATTTGGAGATTCTATTACATAATGTGACTCGGTCACCTGGTGATGTTATAAGAATCAAAGAAAGAGAGAAAGCTTAAAGGAAGTATTTGCTGATTCTGATCACAAGATGGATTTCGATCGCATCAGAATTTTTAGCTGTTACTTAGGAGTTATGACACATTGCTTAGGAATAGATAACAACAAAGTTTTCACTTACACTGTAAGGATAAGTTTTTCCGCAAAGTTTAAAATAAAAGGAAAATATTTGATTTTATTTATTTTAAGGATCCTTACAATGGAATTTGTGAAAAAGTGTTGCTTATATGATTCCATTGATAGCTATATTGGAAAATGGATTTGATTCTTTCGTTTGTGGTAGTGTCTAAATTTACCAAATAAAGAAAGATTCTCATCACCCAAGGTTTTAGTTGGATAGAAACTTGGAAATCATGCAAGTTGTATAGTATGATGAATGATAACCTTCATCTTTGGAAAATTAAGACTAGTTCCTTGTTCACATGTATATGTGAATCAAGTGAAGGACTAAGTGTAACAACCAAAAACTTGAGCCAATTTAAAACATTTTATTTCATTCAAAAACCATTAAGTTCATACATCTTATTTTCAAAATAGTTTAAACATCATAGTATCCCCCCAAAACCATATCACATGAATCATAAAACATGAGGAGCGGTACGATCACGCCTTCACCTTGCCATAATCTCCTAAAGTACCTGAAACAATACACTGAACTGTAAGCCCGAAAGCTTAGTGAGTTACCCCCAAAATACCAACCACATACAACCATAATCATAACATATTGTATCACAATACAGAACAGCCATGCCTCTCAAGTCTGCAGCGTGATTGGTCCGCCCTCAACAGGCCTTCAGTTCACATGGTCCACTCTTTGAGTCTACAGCATGACTGGACCGCCCGCACCGGGCCTTCAGTCTATCTAGATCTATCCGAGCCTTCGGTATGACTGGACCGCCATGCGGGACTACAATCTATCTGGGTCGCTCGTAGGGTATGTTGGCCTTCAGCACAAAGTAGGACCGCCTCAACCCAAACATCAAGCAAATAACCATGTGTACATATAACAGGAAATCACATAACGGTCCATAGGCAAAAAAAATCGATCTAGCAGATCATAAAGCATAGCATCATCCTTACCAGGATATCGACCCAACCGGTAACTAACATAACATCATCCTATATACCAGGATACCGACCTAAACCAGGTCACTAACATAGCATCATCCTATATACCAGGATACCGACCTAAACCAGGTCACTAACATAATACTGTCCCAATTACCAAGATGCTGATCTAACAGATCAATAAGCACATCAACAGTACAAGTACAAATATCAGATATAACTATCTCACAGATCATCGATCATAGCAATCTCTCATGACCAAGGCATCGACCTTACCAGGTCACTGACATACCAATCCTAACGGATCACAAGAGCATAACAACATACTGTCTATTCTGATACCAATCTAATAGATTATAACCACATGTAGCATACTGTAACCAAGATAACAACTAAAAGGGCCGGCCTTGGTGCCTTAGACCCTATTGATATAGTGAGGATAACTCACCTGAAATTGTTGACTGAAAAGATAAGACCAAGCTGCTCCGACCTCCGACACGATTGCCGCCACTGAACAATCTCGTACGTCACCCTGAACCATCCTTCTCGGGGATCTCTCCCATGTAGTCTGTTCTAGCCCTCTTGGGGTTCCGAACTCCAGTTCCGTTCCCGGAATCCTTTCCATGGCCTAAACCAAGCCTCACATCGACCAACTACCTTTCCTGAAACCATGGTCTGTCTCCTGCCCCACTTATCTATCACTTGCTCCAATCATGCCCCACTCTCGGCTAACAACACCGTTGGATCCAAAATTTTAATTAAAACGCCCATTAGAATCCATTCTCGGTCCCCAACTGGAGTATTACCTGATCCAAGAAGATGAAACCTCGGAGACACTCCGAACGGATGAGATCACCAAGATTATTTGAACTTCGTCTAAACCCTAATAATAACTTCCAATCAACCAAGATACACCGGAGTCCTCAGCCTACTCTAGCAGCATGCTCAAAACGTGGAATAGACCTATTGAGTGCTAAAGCGTAGCAGCCTACTCAATACTCGAACATAAATCTACAAACATAAATAGAGTCTTCAGCATGACTGGACCACCCTACCAGGCCTTCAGTCAATCGCCCACCTTCTCGGAAATGCGAGGTCTATTCTCTGGCCTGTGTGTCTACCATACACGCTAAATAACCTGCACTCTCGTGCTAAATGCACTGTTGAGACCTGACATCTAACAAAACCCTCAGAGTCGAGCACACCCTCGACTGAAAACTCGAGCTGAACCCGATTCTTGACTAGGACCCCAACATGGTTACCCAACTTTTGCTATCAAGCATCCAGAAGACGTATTCTTATGTTGGGGAGTTTTGCCGACCCCCAAACAACACAACCCTTAACTAAGCAGCCAATAGGGCCTCTGTTCTCCCTGTTGGGTTGTGAAACTTATCCCCGTTTCAAAACCTTTCCACTTCAACATCTCAGGGTAACACTCCCCCACTTATATTCAACTAAGCCTTCATAATACATGAAGATTGGAGGATTCTCAATCCTCCTCACTTCCCAACGATTTATCCGATGACAACCAACTCTTTCCCACTAGTGTTCCATTGCTAGCTAGACCCGACTCATCACACACTTCTAAGAATCGGATGATCACTTCATGAATCCCTGTGAAACCGATAGCCACTAATGCGTGAATGACTCCACACTCACTTCCTGAAGACCACCATATAGATGCTCCAACTAATATCTCGGCAATGAGTTACTTATCTTGGTGCTTTTAATCTGTCAACCACTAATGGTTGCTAACCACTGAATCCTGACAATGATGAATAACCCTTTTGTGGGACTCCATCCGCAGTCCTTCCACATAAACCCCTTTTCCAAAGGTGTTCCAAACAAGCTTCCCGCTTTCGGGCTTTAGAAATCATTCTCTTCAGGGTTCACACCCTGACTCACTCACCAACTCAAACGCCCACAGCTGAAACAACCTCTGCCCTAAACTGGGATACAAACCACTCCCAAGACATAGTCTACAGTCTTAAAAGTGCAATAGATCGCACAATCAATCCTTTCCATCCGATACAAGAGATCCAAGGAAAATCGGACCTCACAACACTTATGCCACGCCGACCGTCCTGAGCTCACCGGCACTGAAATAATGTTGCCTATTCCTGTAACCAACTGACCCCGAGCTGGAATACACCTAATCCTAGGGTCACAATCCTGCTCACTCCTTCGAGCTCGGAAACTGAGAGGGTGCAATCCTTGCCCTACCAAACGCCGGTCCAATTCATCAATCAACCATTTCACTTCCAGCTGCAAAACCCCAGCTGAACATAATCATCACTCCTTTCTGAATTTCTCACGACCCATAACTCGGCCTCGAGCAAAACCCCGAGCCTCAAATCTATAAACCACAAGCTAGAATCTCCCGCTCAACCCGCGGAAATATAACGAGTACATGTCATCTTCTTGCTACCAGATAATTGTATCCTTCTGCTCATCAGATTATGTACCGATAACATGTCCCGGTCCTGGAAAGCTAGTCCAGCTCCTCTCCCTGTCGTCGTTACAGCTACTAAAGCTGCCGCGACAACCGTCTCAGCAATGTCTGCATGACGCTCGACAAAATACTCAACCATAGCGGTCTTGAAAGACCCAATCATCTACGGAATTTATCCCCGAACAATATCGATTGTCTCCTCCCGGAGGATATCCCTGACACGATCCCCTGACAATGCTGGCCTATCCTGGCTGCCAGCTCCCGATCCTAACCTGGAACCGGTCACAAGACGTCTTGTGACCACCATTCTGGCAATACACCAAAAGGTCTCTAATAACCTATATAATGACAGGGAAACAACTCCAAAACCCAACCCTAGGGGTTGTGACTTCCTTGCCACGCGTATGGGTCCTGTGCTTTCAGTAGTACGGGCCCATACTACCTTCCACACCTACCCATATTTGTCTCAAGTGTCATCACAACACCCTAACAATATACATAAATGTAGCGAGCGATTAAATCCTCACTCCTAGATGAATGCTAAACATCACATATCTGGCCTCCCGGCCTCTCACTACCCACCCAATCCATGAAACTTCCACCGACCCTGTAGCATTAGTGTATACTAGCCACACATAACACTGGACCCGATAGACTTTCGAATATCCAATTCTACCTTATGGTCGAATCGAACATTCTCAGGCTATAAGATCTTGATTATGCACAACCGTGATGCATACACTAAACAACTACAGTAAGGATGTGAATTTCATATAAGGAAAACCCTAGGCTAACAGGCATCATGAAATCAGGCAATTCTATCATGCGATCCCTGAAGATCCCTAGCCTAGTACTAGCATGATGTTCTAACATATCACATAATCAAATAACTTGTGTGGTATTTTGGGGTCTACTTACTGGCTCTGGCTGATCGTACCCTCTGCATCCTCCTTTACTTATTTCGAAAACTTTTGAAAACCATTTTGTAAATCCCTCCTTGATTTGAGACTGGATTCACACGAATGTTCCTCCAATTCACTCAAACCAAGGCTCTGATACCAACTTGTAACGAAAAAAAACTTGAGCCAATTTAAAACATTTTATTTCATTCAAAAACCATTAAGTTCATACATCTTATTTTCAAAATAGTTTAAATATCAGAGTATCCCCCAGAACCATATCACATGAATCATAAAACATGAGGAGCGATACAATCACGCCTTCGCCTTGCCACAATCTCCTGAAGTACCTGAAACAATACACTGAACTGTAAGCCCGAAAGCTTAGTGAGTTACCCCCAAAATACCAACCACATACAAACATAATCATAACATATTGTATCACAATCTAGGCAGTTATAGCGGTCGAAAATCAAATATCGGTCAAGGGCCGATATTTGGGATATAGGTTATCGCAGTGGGATATCGATATTTTTATATCATGAATAATTAATATATATAAACATAAAACATATATAAAAGTAATATAAAAAGTCAAAATTCAAAACTGTCAATGTTTGAAACCTAATCTTACGTAAGCAATGGAATCTTCCTCCAAGTCCACATCAACCAAGGCATCCAATTATTTTATCTAGATCATCCACATCAACTCTAATATCATCATCATCATTTAAGAATTATGTACTTAACACATCAACATGATCAGACCTATAGAAACTAGCAAGTTAACACTTAAGTATGTAACAATTAACATAACAATAAGATCGGTTAATACTTAAAACATGAGTCTATGACCTAAAACTAACAATTGAGTACTTAACATAATAGCAGGTTCAGTTAAGTAAAGTCCATAAGACTTAAGGCCATGACTTAACACTAAAAAAAAGCAAGTAAAATTACATAACTGATATCCCACCTGGAAATCGCCTGGAAATATCGGTAAATATCAGTACATATCACTGATATTTGCGGGCCGATATTTTGGTCCGATATTTGACACCGCTATTTTTAAAAGTACCGATAACCGATATCCCACCTGGAAATCACCTGGAAATCACCTGGAAATCGCCGATATTAACTGCTTAGATCACAATACAGAACAGCCATGCCTCTCAAGTTTGCAGCGTGACTGGTCTGCCCTCAACAGGCCTTCAGTTCACCTGGTCCACTCTTTGAGTCTACAGCATGACTGGACCGCCCGCACCGGGCCTTCAGTCTATCTAGATCTATCCGAGCCTTCGGTATGACTGGACCGCCATGCGGGACTACAATCTATCCGGGCCGCTCGTAGGGTATGTTGGCCTTCGGCACAAAGTAGGACCGCCTCAACCCAAACATCAAGCAAATAACCATGTGTACATATAACAGGAAATCACATAACAGTCCATAGGCAAACAAATCGATCTAGCAGATCATAAAGCATAGCATCATCCTTACCATGATATCGACCTAACCGGTCACTAACATAGCATCATCCTATATACCAGGATACCGACATAAACCAGGTCACTAACATAGCATCATCCTATATACCAGGATACCGACCTAAACCAGGTCACTAACATAGCATCATCCTATATACCAGGATACCGACCTAAACCAGGTCACTGACATAATACTATCCCAATTACCAGGACGCCGATCTAACAGATCAATAAGCACATCAACAGTACAAGTACAGATATCATATATAACTATCTCACAGATCATCGATCATAACAATCTCTCATGACCAAGGCATCGACCTAACCATGTCACTAACATACCAATCCTAACGGATCACAAGAGCATAACAACATACTGTCTATTTTGACACCAATATAACAGATCATAACCACATGTAGCATACTGTAACCAAGATAACAACTAAAAGGGTCGGCCTTGGTGCCTTAGACCTTATTGATATAGTGAGGATAACTCACCTGAAATTGTTGACTGAAAAGATAAGACCAAGCTGCTCTGACCTCCGACATGATCGCCGCCACTGAACACTACCAAAGAACCAATTCCATAAATACCAATATTACCAAAGTACCCTTGGAAGTCAAACTGGTCAACTCTTGGTGAAGGTCAAAGTCCTCAGTCAAAGTCAACCTTCCTGGTTGACTCTACTCGCTGAGTCACCCAGTCGACTCGCCGAGTTCCCTTACCCAGAAAACTCTCATGACACAAATTAACTCGCCGAGTCCAACGATCTCCGAGTCCCATCCTGTCCAACTCACTGAGTCGCCAACCGACTCACTAATCCAAGGCTTTAACCAAAAGAGGTTGGGGTTATGCGCCCTGACTCGCCGAGTCCAAGAACAAACTCTCCGAGTCCAATGCAATCTTCAACAGACTCGTCGAGTTGTTCTTCCAACTCGTCAAGTCCATGCACGTGTTCATACAAATCGTCGAGTACACCCATGTGACTCGCCGAGTCTCTCTAGTTCTCCATCCATTCAGAGGCTTTTCGATCCATGCTGAGGCTCCAATCTGTCGATCCACCCTTCTACAATCTATCCCTTACATAAAGTTGCAAACTTTACGTGAAACCAAAGAGATATAGGCCCAAAACACACTAGGGCTTGGGTTTAAGACAAAAGGGCTTCACCAACAATTCAATAACTGATGCTTTATGACTTTTCGGGACCAATACAAGTGTAGATCTGATGTAGCAACCTCATATCTGGACTCCAAACCCGAAGTGGATCTCAATCATACCAAAATGGCCCCAAATCTCATTCAAGAATAAATCTAGAAGCAACAAAGGAAAGGTAACAACTCATTACCTCCAAGATGTGCCCAAAACTACAGTAGATTCTGGATCTACACTACTTTCTTGATGCAACCCTTTTTGATCTTCAAGTTTCTTCCACTAGAACACCTCTTCAAAGCTTCAATCTCCCACCAATGGCCTTATACACATGAGCTAGGGTTTACTGGATCTCATCCCAGCACCAACTCGTCGAGTCCAGCTTCCGACTCGGCGGGTTGGTCACTTAATTCGTGACCCAAACCTGCTCAGACTCGGCGAGTAAGTGTATCTACTCGTCGAGTCCCTTCTTCGAAATTACACTTTAAACTCTTAAATCGTACTTCTGAAATTCGGGATGTTACACTAAGAGATCGAGTACACATTCTTGTGTACTGATCAAGTGCACCACAAAAGATCTATAAGACTATTCATCATGATTTACTAAAGTTTAGTAAATATGCACTTACAAGTTTAAGTGTAATTCTGATACATTGGCAAATTTTTGATGTATGGCAGAATGAATGAGACGAATCAAATTAGACAGAAGGATAAAAGTTTCACAAATCTGAAAAGATGGGAGAGTACTTTAGTATCATGTTATATAATCATCTTAATGATTAAGAGACCATATCACAATTCATCCTCTAAGTACATTCTGATAGCTAAGAATTGTTGAAGTGGTCAAATCAAGAAGATGAGTCATACTTCGTTCCAAAACAAGTCTTAGAGTCATACTCCAAGACTATAAGTTGAGTGACATATCTTAAAGAAAGGTTTAAAACACTTGTCAAATGTAAGAGTAACAGTGTCCTACTCTTGTACATTTGAAATTGGTAAGTTGTGATGTTTTGGATAAAACAAAGACCAACTTAGGCCAATTGTGTGAAGTGTTTGGCTTGATAAAGAATCCGCACTATCTCTTGAATATTTGGCAAGATAGCCTTATATGTCAAGAGGACAGTAGGAGTCTTAAAGATCCTAAAAAGAATTTCAAGATCTAATAAAAAAACTTGTAGTTGACATATTTCTATTTTTGTGATCATTCCAGTTTAAGTTGGCTTTGCATACGAGTTCTTAGAGTTCTCAATTGGTTGCATATCAACTTGGAAGCAATGGCAGGCCCTTGAGCTGCTAGGTGGCAAGAATTTAAGAATGCACAAGTTCAGTCCATATGAATTTGGAATTGTCACTAACCTTTTCTTGTGATTACGGTTTTGACAATTCACAAGGATAAGAACACATACACCATTAAATCTAAGTGTCATAAGGTTTCTCTCCGATTCATGAAAATGATGGTGAGGAAACACTTTCACTAAGTGGATTTTAACTAGATAGCAATTGTGATATTTGCATTCTCAAAGTCGTTAGTGGAGCGTGTGTGGATAACCGTCACACTAACATGGACTTGTGAGAAGTGGCAAAGGTCTAAACAATTGAGACTATGATTATGACATCCCTTTTCATAGTTCTGAAATTATTTAGACACACCTGTGAGCTATTTAAGATAAGGTGTATGATTTTGACGAAGTCTTATCAAAGCAATCTAGTATTGACCTCTACAAGTCCAATTGTTTTTTGGATACATGTCAAAGCTAGTGGGAGCATAAGTGTTATGCTAATAATCATCATGTTAGTGGGAGCATGATAATTATGATAAGTATTGCAAGTTAGCAATGTTAATTATAGAAAAACAAAAAGTTTCAATTCGTGAGGTCTAGAACCATGACATCCCTTTTCATAGTCAAAATTTGATAATATGGCAAAAAAAAATTATTATGGCAAAAGACTGGTCTAGAACCATGTCTTTATGTGAAACATCATGAATCGTCTCCCATTTACTTTAGATACAAGATCGATTACATGTGCTATAATATTTATCCTTTCTGAAGTTTTCCAAATGCCTTGGGGCATTAAGGGAAAAAATATTTAGAATTAGATATGACTAAATTGATTAAGCAATTGTCGAGGACAATCTAAGGTTTACCAAAGATTGGTTGCTCAAGGACAGTTGGAAGTATAGTGTGAATTTTGGAAGGGCCATACTGATATAGTCTGAAAAGAGGAAACTCTTCTTCAGAAGTGGTAGTCAAAATGGGAATATAGAGTTGTCTCCACAGATAGAAGCATTCTGTGTAAGATTAGAAAAAACTTAGTGCAAGAAGCATGTTTAAAGCAATGCATACTTTCAACATAAGGCTTTGTGTCCTTGGAGTAGGTCTTCATTGGAATACCCTGTAATGGTTGTTGACAAGTCTTTGTGACTTTGTACACATTCATTGCAAGAGGGTAGTGCATTTAAGTTTAAAGTCTAACAAGGTTTCGATTTGGGAGTGTGAAATTAGAATCATTGCAAGTTTGGTCAATTGATTTATTTCACAAAGTAAGGATCATAGACAAACATAGAGTGCATACTTGGTGTATGGCAAAGCTATTGTTTAGAAAAACATAGTGTACATGCTTGGAGCATGGGACAACTAGTGTTTTTAATTCAATTATAAAGTTGATAAAACCGAAACAATGAATAATGAGTAATCAATATGGTGATAAATAAGAGTGGTCTATTTATATTCATAGGGTTTGATACCATATTTGATTTATTTATTCTTGTGTTACACTTTGCATGTTTTGACTTCCATAATAATTAGGTTATTCTTCCGAATGACTAAGTTATTCAAACCATCCACAGTCGGTCATATGTTGGAAGTAGAAATGAATCAAGACTGTTATGGTTTGGCTTGTAGAGGTCCAAGTTGGTGGACAAAGTTGTGCTACAACACTCATGAGTGCTCATAAGTTCTGAGTTTTGGATTCAACCCGCGCTCATTTGAATCACTTCATGGATTTTATCACGGGTGATCATGAGACGATAATATCTTATATTCTTCAAACCTAGAGATATGAGTTGTTACTATGAGTTGGTTGTACATTGATTGCACGAAACCGCATTGGTAACTCGATGTTATAAAACGTGCCTTTGTGTATGATTCAACAAGTAGTAGAACAAGCCATATGAGTCGAATTTATCCATTCCTTTTACCTTCGGGATAAAAGCGATATTTGTGGGCCCCTCGATGATTTAATGATGATACATGTGAGTGGTTGGCCAAGCCAGGATTGATTTGATTTGTTCAATTAGTCAGTCATCATAAATCGAAAATCGGGAAACAACAAATGGACAGAGAGAATGATTATAATCCATGTCTCAGTCCATATGATATCTAGAATGGAGGAATATATGATCCCTTATCTAATGGACAAGTCATTGACAAAGGTTAGAGTTCATCGGCAAGGTCAGAGTTCGACAGAAGCTTTTGAGAGCTACGATTGCTAGTCGGGGTTTGAAGTCATACTCAACAATAGTTTTAGACTTATCCAAGTGGGAGACTGTTGGATTAATGTCTAAGTCCATAATTATAATTGGTAAGACTTGACCCGACCCGACATGGTCCATTTGGGTTGCATGGCATCGTGACAATTGGATAGACAAGATGAGGAAAAAGGATACTAGTGATTTATATTAATATATTATAAGTTCTAATATATTAATATATAATCATATTATTTAATTAGTATTGATCAAGAATTAATTTATAATTAATTAAGTGATCAAAAAGGAACTAATTAAATAGGGACTCTTAGATATATATGTGTGATGGGCCAAGTTCATTTAGGTTGGGCTAAGCTTTCATGGATAGTCCATGGAATGTTTAACCCATGGATCATATGAAATTAAGGGTCATGGGTTTAACCATAATCACCACACTATATAAAGATCTCCTTGGTTGGTGAAATTGGCACTAGTGTGGGTACACTAAGAGGGCTAGCCGATTTCACTAGAGAGAACCAAGTATCCTTATTCTCAAGGTTATTCCAAGAGTTCATGGTGTTGTGTGAACCATTTTAGGTGTCACACTTGGGGCACTAGGCACTCAAGCTTCATGAAGACAAGCTACATCAAAAAAGGTATGTATTCTATCCATTTGATTACCCAAGTATCAATTATTGTATGCTAGATAAGGTAATACCTTGGAAAGTTCATAATTACATGTATAATAGAGAAAACATAGATCCAAGGTATTTATGGTTGCATGTACACTTAGGAGTGTTAGAATGCTCAAAACCCAACAGAACGCCCCGCGTCCGAGTACGCCCCGCATCCGAGTACCCCCCGCATCAGAAGAGGGTTACGCCCATCGGTCTTCGGTTGAGTGGTTCCGGAGCATGCCACGATGACCCATCCGAGGAGCACCCCCTGTTGTTCTTATCCGATCCTTATGCCCCACGTTGCCAAGGACTACGCTCAGCGTAGTCCAAGGCCTCGCAGGCTATAAAACGGCAGCGAGGGCAGCCGGTTTCTCACACATTTTCACAACTCTTTCTCTCACTACTTTCTCTCTCTAGCTCCCCTAAACCCTCCTAAACCCTAGGTAAACCTCCTAGCTCCCGAAGGAATCCCCGAGGCTCCCAGAGTCCTGAGAAAAAGGGTCTTTCGGTTCGGAAACGCTGCTCCAAGCGAAGCCCGATTTTCTTTAAAACCTGTTGTTTTGTCGAAGGAAATTGTTTAAAAAGTAACGAAGCGCTGTTCGAGTACCAACTCACCACCTTATCAGGTGAGTGCATAGTTGATGTGGACGATAGTACCCACTAATATTATAATTTATAACCTAACCAACTAACTAACTAAAATGCACCTAGACAGCGTACCTAGTTGAATTATAGATTAGTTTGGTAAGTCGATCGGGTGTCGGTCACAGGGAACGGTGTTGACTAATTAATTTATTTACTACTAAACTAACCTAATTACTAATGAGCTAAAAAGGGGTTTTTATCTGATTTTACAAGATCAGACTAACTTAATTCTTTAACAAAAACTCAATCAATAAACAAAACACTTCTGTTAGTTCGAATCCACTTTCACTTAATGGTTATACATTAGCTATGACTATTACTGTTGGTTAACAATTAAGGAAGTATTAGCAATTTAGTTCTAAATCTACTAATTATTAGTCAATTCATGTAAATCTATGTATGGTCATACAATAATTAACACATAATCAATTATTAAATAAGATTGGATCCATGAAAGGTTGATTAATCAAAACACAAATACAGTCATAATATGAGTTCTCTAGCACAACTTAATTTAATGATTCAATTACTTATCTAAGATTGGTTTGATCTTAGCTCTAACAAACTAGTGTTCACTATATTATTAGGTATTCGAATTCATGCATATTTGTGCTCACTAACTACACAGAACAACAATTTAAAGCAATCAAATAATTAATTGAAGCATGCTAGGTAAAATCAATCAACACAAGCATATCAGCAACAAGTAAAGTCAAGTCTAATGCATTAAAACAATGAAATCCAGCTTCATCTAGCTAACAGAAGCAACTAGATTTAGCTGGACATACTAACAACTAAACAAACAAAAACTATAATCAAAGACATGTTTAAGTGTACCAATCTATAAAGCCAAATCATGGACTTCTTCTTCCTTGGTGTTAAAACCAGCTTCCAGAGCTTCTTTTCCTCTGAATTTCGTCTCCAGGAATCCTTCTAAGCCAGCCAAAAGTCTCTCCAATCGTAATGGGCAAAGATATTTATATTCTCTTCAAAATCACCGTTCACGTAGTGAGAATTTAAAACTCACATCGTGAACTCGAGGTAATCGTGATCGTCAAGGATTCCTTCACCCGGATGCTTATCTTCTATCTCTCTTTATTCACGTCGTGAACCATCAACTGTTCACGTCGTGAGGACGTCTTTTTTGGGTGTTTTTTCTTGTCTTTCAAGCCTTCAACCTCCAAAGTTCCATCCTTTAACGCTTTTAGTCCATTTTCTTCAAAATGTCTTTTTTTTTTGTTGCAAAATATAATTTAACCTTATAAGTACCATTATTCTATGAAAATGACCAAAATATATATAAAAATGTACTTAAATATTGCCTAAAAATATGTATAAACATGGCAATATCAAAATACCCCACACTTAGGCTTTGCTTGCCCTCAAGCAAATCTACTTATTTAAAATCAAACCTTCATCACTAGCATTACATAGAACAATCCAATTCCAGCTCAACCATTATGCCAAGACCTCAACGCATGCATTTGTGTCTAAAATTTTTCCTAAATGACCCCCCATACTTTAAATACTCACAATCTTCATAAACAATTACCCACTTCTTTCGAACAATGCTCATTTTATGTAACCCTCCGAATCCATCCTCAGAGAGCTTTTTAACCTCATGATATTTTTGGTTAAGCTGCCCAAGCATACATAATCTAGAAATTACAGCTTTAGATACCACAATGGAGCTCTTGGAATTCTTCACTTCTTTGATATTTGATCTTTGATTGCTTTGAATTCACCACATTTATGATTTTTAGTATCTTCAACTTTTGATTCTTTGGAATTTTGATCTTTGATCTTCATATTTTGATAGCTCCAAAATTCTTCAAGAATTTTTTCGGTAATTTCTCTCTCTTCTTTTTTTTTCATGTACAAGTCACTTTTTTTATATATATCACTCAAAAACCCACATGCTTAAGTAAGGGCGCTTAACTTCAACCTTTATTGGTTAAGACATAGCTTTCCTGGATACATTTCAGGTTCAGGCTGCTAAACATTTTGCATTCCTCAAACTAAGCAGGGTCATGTTTTTATTCCATGATTTCACTAAAATATGGGAGGCCACAAATGCACTATAACGTGTATTGGCTCAACTAAACATTTGAGCTCTTATCGGATCATCCCATATAACACTAGCAACTACAGTTCAAATTACTATTACTAGATTTAATTATTAAAAATTTCAAAATTTACCAAATTATCTAGCAATTTACCTTTTTCTACCCCCTACCCCACACTTATTTCATACAATGCCCTCATTGTATGCTGAAAATAAAATAAAAATTAAGAGAAGGGAGAAAAAGGAACAGACTTCCTTGGGATAGTGGCGTGATCATCTCCAAAAGTGCGGATAGAATGTGCATCTTGAATACAGACTTTGAGAAATAGAAACTTGGATCTTGAACACGCGAGATAAGTAATGTACCGGCAAAATATGGAATCAAGTCTTCAATCTTCAACAAATGTGGTGCAGAAAAATGTGCAAAATGGACAGAACAATGTGGTAAAGCATACGCCACATTGCATGGTAGAGAAAATGAGCCATGATTATCTTTATAATAATCCCAAAAAGAATGGTAGTGAACCACATAATGAATATTGAAAAATAAGAATCCTTTTGTGAAAATTACAAAGTCACAACGTGAGTTTATGAAGATTCACGACGTGAATTCGATGTGGAGCGGGTTTTGGAAAGTCACCATATACTGACTCACAAGGTAAATACAAAATAGTCACGACGTGAGAACTGGAATTCCAGAATTATGTTTCTTCCCACATTTCTTTCAATTCTTATATTCAACCCCCATGTCTTAATGGATTAAGACTCTTCTAACCCTATTAATTTCAACTCTTCTCTCTAACTTTCTTCTCGCTTGACTCACCCCACACTTAATTTAAATTATGGGTCTCGACTCTCGACTTTAAACACTCCCGGCTAAACACATATGCACTCATATCTCGACATCCTTTGTACGTGCTCCTAGCAATTCTGAAAAATAACTACCAAAGAAGAGAAAAGTAACATAATATCTTAATAGTTTTACAATCCCAAACAAAATAAAAACAAAATAAAAGCAAACCAAACAAAACCAAAATAAACGATCAATCATCCTCATCATCCTCGTTCACCCCGCTAGTGCCTGCTCTGTCACCTCCATGTCCTCGATACTTCGTCGACCTCGGGCAAATTGGGTAATGATACCCCAAATGAGGCGGCTACTCCACCCCAAGGTGTCGAACTGCGTTCTCCATGGTACTCCCAATCCAGTTGACACTCAAAGAAAACTGGTCAAAATAACCAGCCGTATCACCCCCAAAAGGTGCTCCTACCATGGATGCGGGTGGATGCATTGGTTGCCCTCTTTCTCCCCTTCCTCTTACATTCCTGCGCCTCGGCCTCGATTGTGGTTCAGGTTGGTCGGTTGTTTGCTCATCACCATCATCTTTATCCTCAAGAATCCCCCAATGTGTCCCATAATTCTTGACAACCTTCATTGTCTCTAAATACCCCATACTAAACTCGTTCCCCTCCATGCATGTCAAAAAACGAGTGATGTCGGGAAAAATGAGGCCATAAGATCGGGCCAAGCGCGTAACAAAGTGCCCTCCACAAATGGGGCTCCCGGGACGGGCACTCGTCGCATACTCCGCCAAGTAGCGGGCCAAGAAATATGGAATGTTACAACACACGCCCGACTGTAAAATGCACCACAAAAAGAACAAATTGACCTTAGTAACCTTATCAACATGGCGTTTGTGGTGAATAGAAAATGTGATAAGGCGATGTATCGGTGATTTGATGCTACTTTCAGGAGATAAACCGGAAGTTGAACACACCGGCCGCAATATTGCTCCAAAACTCTGGTCCAGAGACCCATCCGCATAACCACGTGTGGCCTCCCTAAAAAATAAAACAAACTCATGAGTTATGGTCTCATGAGCCTCGTATAACCCCATTCTTCGTGAAAACTCCACCAAACTGCACTCCCTATATTCCCCTCCTAGACGAAAAACCAAAGCTTGCGGGAAAGTAGGATCTTGGACATTCTCATGGAATGTCAATGTTGAAAAGAATTCCACGCATAGCTCTTTATAGACCCGCTCTTGGATTGCAAACAAATTATACCACTCCTTGCACGTGAAGGAAAATCCATCCCCCAAAAATATCTTAGTAAGATATTGGGACATTCGATCCACCAACCCAACCTCCCTCAACTATGCCCACTGAATAGTGGGGGCAATAGAAAACTCCCGGTTGTAAAGCCATCCCAACCGATTGTTCCATCGCGTATATATATCCCGGGGCGTAGTTGTTGGAAAGTTGTAAAATGGATGTAAACCCGCTACTCCAGTTGGAATCTCTCTTCTGGGAGCCATTTCTGCAAAAACAACAACAAACATATCCAAAAGAAACAACCTAACAAATCAGAAATTAACAGAACTGAATTTGTCCAGTCCCAGTATTCACTTCGTGAATCCTTTAGGATTCATGTCGTGAGTATGCAACTCAGCAAGCAGAATCGCTAAAATCAGGGGGCAAATCAGGTCACAATATTAATGGGTTTTACTCATATACTAATCCTAAGCACAAAGCATCAACATTCCAAGGCTATTACGGGAATTTTAAGAAATAAATTCGACATTTCATCTAACTAACAAACCCTAACCCTAAGTTCAACTATTAGAGAAGAATTAAACTTAATAATTAAGAATCATTACCTTAGGTTGAAGTATTAGGTAAGCAAAAACGAAATTTGAGTTTTGTCGGCCAAAATCGAAGCAAGGGGGACCAGATCTCTTGTTTCACTTCGTGAAGAATAAACAAAGAGGTCAAACTGATTCTTATCCCTTTATTTTGTGGTCCCGTGTTTTTCAAAACTCACTTCGTGAGTCCTTAAGGATTCACGTCGTGAGTCCTGTCTGGGTTTAATGTTGGGTCGTGCATTCCTCATCAAAAATGGATTAGTCTTGGGCCAATTAGTTTAATAGAGAATGGGCTGATACGCATCAATGCTATATTATCTGGTTTATTCAGAATTCACGTCATGAGTCCTTAACTTTTCACGTCATGAATCCTATACGAATTTTTTTTTATTAAGTCAAGTTTGTCTATTAACTAAATTCTTAATTATCACTTCATTTTTAGGGACCCCACACTCAGTGTTTAATTATTAATAAAGCGAGTTGGATGATATGATCTATGTTTCTAAGACTAAAATGCAAAAAATAAAAAGAAAAGAAAAAAATTGCAAAGCAAACTCGGGTTGCCTCCCGAGAAGCGCTTCTTTTTCTTGGAGTCATGAGTCGGACTCCTCGCCTCCTACGTTGAGTCATCCGAAGAATCCACCACTAGGATCTTTTGTTCCTTGAAACGCCTCTTGTAAGCTTGAGATCGTCTTTTTCGAATTTTTCTTTTTAGCCTTGCCCTCGTCTTCATCAAGCTTGCGTTTTGTCCCTTTAGTCTTTACCTTACACTCCATAACATCCTTTTCTTCTTTCACCACTGGATTTGTTACTTTTGATGTAACCTACTCTTCATCACTCGTCATCTCATCATCTTCCTTGCTCACCCAAGAAGTTGGACTCGTGTAGGCAATGACTTCAACTAAACATGGAACAAATGCTCTTGGTTTTGTTCTTTTAACTTGTTGAATTGTTGTGATTTCTTCTTCCATGAGCTTCTCTAATTCTTCAAGTTCATTATCATCATCAATGTTGAAAACCTCTTCTTGAGCATGATTCCCTTGAAAGCCATCTTCTATCCCAAAAATTTCCTTTTCATTACCAACCCTCAAGGTGAGCTTAGACTCCCGAATATCAACAAGAGCTCCAGCAGTGTTTAATAGCGGGTGACCAAGAATAATCGGTACATTGGGATCTGGTTTCATGTCAAATACCACAAAGTCTATTGGAAAAACAAATTTCCTAATTTTTACTAAAATATCTTCCACAATGCCCCGGGGTTATGTCACTGAACGGTTCGCCATGTGAATAGTCATCCTTGTAGCTTTCAACTTCTGAATATCCAACTTCTGATAAAATGAATAAGGCATCAAATTTATGCTAGCCCCAAAATTGGCTAAAGCATAAACCTTCATGTTGTTCCCAAACTCACATGGAAGAGTGAGGCGTCCATGATCCCCCATCTTCTTAGGTATTTCCCCCAACACCGCTTTTGAGCTTTGCTCATTTAGGATCAGTTTAGAATTCTCCTTTAATTGGTGACGAGTGTCTAATAAATCTTGTAAGAACTTAGTATAATCTGGAATTTTCGCAAGTGAATCAATAAAAGGAGTATTAATAGGAATACCCTTTAATTGTTTGATAAACTCCAGATGTTCTCTCTCTAGTGGACTGAGATTAGCTCTGGATGGGAATGGAAAAGGTGGTTCATAAGTTGGAACAAATACGGAATTCTTCTGTTCAGACTGAACCCACGACGTGAGCACAGCAGGCTCACGTCGTGAACTGGGTGTTCCAGCAGCTTCTTTATTTTCGAGATTTGGCTTCTTTGGCTCTAGATCGGGTTGTTGTGGCTCCACTTCTAATGCTTCTAGGAACTCAGAGATGGCCTCTTTTTAGTATCTATGGCCATTACATGAGACTGAGTTTTGTTTTCAGGATTTTTCGGGAACATCTTCTCATTAACCAAAGTGGTAAGTCGACCAAGTTGTACTTCAAGGTTATTGATGGAGGCTTGCTGATTCTTTATTAATGCTTGCTGATCTATCATCATTGCATGATGATTCTTCATTATAGTTCTTTGTTCTTCCATTGCAGAGTCAGTAGCATCATGTCTTTTTTATGAAGCTTCCATGAATTTCATCAACATGGTCTCTAATTCTGATTTCTTCTCAACTGGTGGTTGCTCTCTTTGGTAGAAGCCCCGGCCAATTTGCCTAAATTTCTATTCTTTTTGCTTCTTGTATTCTTCGTAAGGCAGCCATTCCTTCTTTGGTTTTCTCCAATCTTCTTCATACTTGTCCCCACTTGAGTAGCATACTTGAGCTTTCTTGTTCCTATATTCATCCATATTGCAATCCTTTGTCAAGTGTGGGCCACTACATCTCTCGCAACTAACTCGAATTGCATGAATTGATTGGTCCATTTGAGTCAACCTCCTATCCATAGTGCTAAGCACTGCCATCACAACAGCCATCTCTTCAGTTTGTGTACCCCCACCGCCTTTTATTCCATCACACCCTGGGTTGTGATACTCACGAGAATGCCTTGAAAACTCTTCGATCAGCTCCTTGGCCTGATTTGGGTTCTTCTTCGTTAGTGGTCCTTGCGAATCAAGGAGTTGTTTAGTCATGACATTCCCCCCATCATAGAATATTGACATCTCCTGCTGAATATTGAGGTCATGTTGAGGACAATTCCTTAACAACCCCTTGTAACATTCCGAGGCCTCGTATAATGACTCCCCCGGATTTTGCTCAAAGTTGGCAATTGCCTTCTTGAGTTTAGAGATTTTGGAGGGTGGACAAAACTGATCTAGGAATCTCTCATGCAACTGGGCCCATGTGGTGATCGTACCAGGTGGGAGTGCCTTTAACCAGTCTTTTGCTGCTCCCTTGAAAGTGACTGGTAGAATCCTTAGCAAAGCTGTCTCCCTTGGGATATTGGGAGTATTAAAATAATCCGCAATATCATTCACCTCGTCTAAGTGTTTGAAAGCATCCTCGTGATCTTTCCCGTAAAATGGGATATCCTTAAGTGCAGTAAGGATATGTCCCTTCAACTCAAACGTGACATTGGCAGGAATCGTAGGATGTACTAAACCCGGCCCCACATCATCTCGAATGCGCTTCTTGTAGTCCCTCATGGCCATCTCATCAATGTTTGCCATCTCGTTCTCCAGCTCGTTCTCGGGCTCATTAGTATGTAATTCAAATTCAGGCTCAGTATCGTACTCGAACTTGGCTTGGACGGGTATTTGATCTAAGTGTTCAAGCTTGCTCTTGTTCTTTGAAGATGAACTTGACTCCTCCGTTTTCTTCCCTGACTTCCTTGGAAAGGATGATTTTAGTTCTTGTAAGGGTGTCTTCTTTGGTGTTTGATCTTCTTTCACGCTCTTATCCTTCTTTTTGTGAAGTGTAGACTCAGGATCTTCAAGTGGTGGCACCAAAGGTGTGTTGGATCCTCTGGTCATGAACTCCTGCAAAACAATCAAAGTAAAAAAAATGTAAAACTGAACAAAAACTAAAAAAATTACCTACTAACAGTCCACCACGACGTGGTACAAGTTACCACCTCGTGTTGTCGCAGAAAAAGTAACAGAAAAAAAAAACGCAGAAAAAAAAACTAAACTCACGACGTGAACTTAAGGTTCACGACGTGATCCTAGTACTTACTAAAAAAAACTAAACTGCAAAAGTAACTTTTTGCAGGTTTTACCCCACAAAAAGGATCGATCAATTTAAAGCAAACAAACTAATAATTAACTACGCCGTTCCCCGGCAACGGCGCCAAAAACTTGATGTGCACGATAGTACCCACTAATTTTATAATTTATAACCTAACTAACTAACTAACTAAAATGCAACTAGGCAGTGTACCTAGTCGAATTATAGATTAATTTGGTAAGTCGGGTGTCGGTCACAGGGAACGGTGTTGACTAATTAATTTATTTACTACTAAACTAACCTAATTACTAATGTGCTAAAAAGGGGTTTTTATCTGATTTTACAAGATCAGACTAACTTAATTCTTTAACAGAAACTCAATCAATAAACAAAACACTTCTATTAGTTCGAATCCACTTTCACTCAGTGGTTATACATTAGCTATGACTATTACTGTTGGTTACTAATTAAGGAAATAGTAGCAATTTAGTTCTAAATCTACTAATTATTAATCAATTCATGTAAATCTATGTATGGTCATACAATAGTTAACACATAATCAATTATTAAATAAGATTGGAGCCATGAAAGATTGATTAATCAAAACACAATTACAGTCATAATATGAGTTCTCTAGCATAACTTAATTTAATGATTCAATTACTTATCTAAGATTGGTTTGATCTTAGCTCTAATAAACTAGTCTTCACTATATTATTAGGTATTCAAATTCATGCAGATTTGTGTTCACTAACTACACAGAACAAGAATTTAAAGCAGTCAAATAATTAATTGAAGCATGCTAGGTAAAATCAATCAACACAAGCATATCACCAACAAGTAAAGTCAAGTCTAATGCATTAAAACCATGAGTTCCAGCTTCATCTAGCTAACAGAAGCAGCTAGATTTAGCTGGACATACTAACAGCTAAACAAACAAAAACTATAATCAAAGACATGTTTAAGTGTACCAATCTATAAAGCCAAATTATGAACTTCTTCTTCCTTGGTGTTAAAACCAGCTTCCAGAGCTTCTTTTCCTCTGAATTTCGCCTCCAGGAATCCTTCTAAGCCAGCCAAAAGTCTCTCCAATCGTAATGGGTAAAGATATATATATATTCTCTTCCAATTCACCGCTCACGTCGTGAGAATTTAAAACTCACGTCGTGAACTCCAGGTAATCGTGATCGTCAAGGATTCCTTCACCCGGATGCTTATCTTCTATCTCTCTTTATTCAAAGGGGTGTTCGTTTGGATGGATCGGTTTGGTCCGATCCAATCAAGTGAATCCAAATTGATTTTGGTTTTCAAAACATCGATCCGAATAGTCCAAACTAAATTTAAATCCAATCCAATCCGATCCAATTACAATTCGGTTGGATTGGTTTTTATAATTCGGTTTTCAAAAGCCGAAACATTTTAAATCGACAAATAATTATAATATTACTAAACTTTACACAAGAAGAAAAAACAAATTACTTAGTTGTGATTTGAAATTTATAAACAACTAATAAGAATATACATTATAGTCAAATATTTTATAGATAGAAAACTTTTGAGTGAAAATGCATATTAATGTTTTTCTATCGGGCGAAACGTTCCTATTTGAAAAAATAAATTATAAAATTGATAAATAACTATAGATATATATTATAAATAGATAAATAATAAATGTTTATTCGGTTTTTTTGGACTATTCGGTTCTTATTTTATAAACCAAAATCAATCCGAAATCCAAAATAATAATTTGGTTTTGTTGTAAACCAATCCGAATATCCGAACCAAATAGTCTCATCCAAATTGTCCAATTGGATAATTCGGTTTTATCCGAATAGTGAACAGTTCTATTTATTCACATCGTGAACCATCAAATGTTCACGTCGTGAGGACGTCTTTTTTGGGTGTTTTTCTTGTCTTTCAAGCCTTCAGCCTCCAAAGTTCCATCCTTTAACGCTTTTAGTCCCTTTTCTTCAAAATGTCTTCTTTTTGGCTGGAAAATATAATTTAACCTTATAAGTACCATTATTCTATGAAAATGACCAATATATATATATATATATATATATATATATATATATATATATATATATAAATGTACTTAAATATTGCCTAAAAATATGTATAAATATGGCAATATCAAAATACCCCACACTTAGGCTTTGCTTGCCCTCAAGAAAACCTACTTATTTAAACTCAAACCTTCATCACTAGCATTACATAGAACTATCCAATTCCAGCTCAGCCATTATGCCAAGACCTCAACGCATGCATTTATGTCTAAAATTTTTCCTAAATGACCCCCCATACTTTAAATACTCACAATCTTCATAAACAATTACCGACTTCTTTCGAACAATGTGCAACCCTCTGAATCCATCCTTAGAGAGCTTTTTAACCTCAAGATATTTTTGGTTATGCTGCCCAAGCATACATATTTTTGCTTATGCTTCTGTATTAACGATGACATCCCAAATGTTTTAGAATGAATAAAAATACATTTCTTCGAAAATGCCTTGATAATGTAATTATCATGTTTTTCTAGGAATAAATTCCGCAACGTTTTTCTTAAAAGAGATATTCTGATTTTTATAAAGCATAAACAAAATTGGTCTTTTCTGGCCGTGAAAATGGGGATGTCATATTATGGTTTCGGGTACTTTTGATTCCAAAGGGAAGGGCCCGGCGTGACTGCATTACATCCCCCAGAGATTTCTGCATTGGCTATTTGTGATTTTTACTCTGATGTTGAGATGATATATTCACCTTGATTGGTTTTGGAACAACTCCTTTGTATGAATTATTGTTTTAAAAATGAAAATTTTACTATGAATTTTTGGGATATCACAAGTTGGTATTAGAGCCTTGGTTTAAGAGATTCGGGCACACTCTCGAGTGTGTCTGAACTCAAATTGAGGAATTGGTAATATTTTTGAAGGAAAATTAATTTTCTAAAAATATTTTTATAAAGAAAAAGAGGTGTGATGCATGCAATCAGCCGAGCCCAAGTATGTGATTCCCAGAATACCCATACATAATGTTATGTTATATGTTATAAGAATTTCATGTTAGATTAGGACTAAGGAGCTGCTCAGGATTGCATGATAAAATGCTAGGAGATATGTCTTTATATACCTATTGGTTAAGCTTTTAGAACTGCATGCTAGTATGGATATCTGATGATTTGATAGAATGGCCTGATTAGGTGTTTCACTGGTTTAGATTTCTCTATTCCCTAATGTTTCTTACTTTGTTCTTTATGGGACTCATATTGACGTGAGTTAATTATTTCCTGAATATGTTAAGTTACATGCTACATGGTTAAATAATCTCAAAGTGATTGATTTGGCCCTCGTTTTAGTCTAACCGTTGTAGGGTTGAGTCTTTTAGTCGAAGGATATATAAGCTTTGTTTCATGTAATTGTATTCACAAAGTAGTTAGCCGATATTAGTAGAGGTTCTTCAGCAACTGATGGCAGGGTAGGGTGAGGAACCTAGGAGAGCCTAGGAAGTGTTTTAGTGGGTTTGTATGCGCTGTTTTGCAGGTACTTAGAGTGTCGGTTTGAGAAGGTGACTTAGAGGATCCGAGATGATTCTTGAGGAAAGTATGGATAGGTATGGCAGATATTATTAGGCCTATACTACTGAAAGAACATGACCCATACTTAAATTAAGGAAAGTTGCGAGGATTCTAAGAAGCCTGGAGGACGAGGATTCTTTGGGTATGTTCTGATCATTTATGTGGTTGCTTTTTAGTATATTGATGAGCACTAGTGGAGAAGGCTCGGGTTTAGGTTCAGGCTATGATGTTGAGGCGATTGATGAAAAGATACATGAGCTTGTTATGTCAGAGATCACTCGCAGTATGTTGGATGCGACTCCTGTGATGTTTGGTACCATTAAGGAAGGGGTCATGGAGCTCTTGGATGAGCATCTTGGGGCTTTTCGGGTGGAGATTTCAGTAGGACAGTTAGGGGATCGAACTCAGGCTTGTGCATCCCTAGAGTTCTTCGGGAAGGAGGATCCTATTGCTAGTTCTTGCATCGCGGGATCGAAAGGTGGGATATGCACCATGCCTTCATGGGATCGATTCCATGATTGGATTATTGCTGAGTTTACACATACCTTACAAGAGGATTTGCCAGGCATTATTGATCATATCACTGATAGGTTGGTTGGCAAGTTCGAGAATAAGATTTCAACCATCCAGGAAACTGATGGGATTGTCGAGGTGACTCGGGAGCGGGAGCATGGTATGGATATGCAACTAGGAAATAGGAAGCAGACTCATGATCCGAACCTGCTAACAAAATCTAAGCAACTTGATGTTTCCATGCCTAGTGCTAAAGGCCTGAGGAGCCACGACATTTTTGATGGGTTTTGAGCATAATAAACAATCCCTATATGTGCATGCAAACTGAATTCCTTGTATCTATGTTTTCTCTAATTGAGCATACAAGTATTGAGCATCAAAAGGAAAACCCTAGGTGGTATATACTATTTTTCTAAAATCATAATATACGATAGTTGTAACACCAGTAAAAATAGGTCAACAACAATCACATGTGATTATGTTAATCAAGTAATGTGATTATGTCAAACAAGTAATGTAATAAACTTACTATGTAGTTCATGGAAAATTCTAATACAAATATGAACTTTCATACCTACCTTATAGTATAAATCGAAGTACATGTCCATATGATTCCAAAAATATATATAACGTCTAAATCAGACTTCACGTGAAGAAATTATGATAAACTCTAACACCATAAATCTCTATAATTAGAAGAAGTTAAAATATAGTGAGAGTTAGCTATAGAAATCTAAAATATAGTTTTAGTACTTGGAAATACCTACACGTGGATATAAAGAACGTCAATAACGGAGTTCGTATGCAAAAGTTATGACCTTCCGAAGATGTAGCAGTCTAAGAGCATGACATGTTGCAGAAAACCTAATCAGCCATGCTCCACGACGTGGACATAAAGGTAACGACATGAATGTGATCTAGGAAACTTCTTTAGGCTAGTATGCAGATGGAAATTCTATGGAAGTGAGGTGTTGAAACTCCATGACGTGGACATTAAGGTCACGGCGTGAAGTCAATATCATGACACCTTCTCAAGCTAGGACCCAAATGGCAAGTCTATAAAGTGATGCATCCATCCTCCATGACGTGGACATATATGCCCACCACGTGGACTAGTTTTGGGCAACCTATAAATAGCAAGTTCGACCTTAACACTTCTTACACCTAAATCTTTTCCCTCTATCTCTCACGTTTTCTGAAGGCATTCCACATCCCGAGCCCGACGATCATGAACCGCTGAACGTTTCTAGTTAGATTCCATAAAATCACGCTACTAGGGTGAGTTTTACGGCCCCAATTTTTTTTCGGGGGAAAATGCATGTTAATTATTATATAAAAGTTAATATTATGTTTATATAATAGTATGTTCGTATCAACATAGATAGTTATTGTAACAGCCCGGATTCCCAGGTATTGTTCATTTATTTATTTTTGATGATTTGTGAGGAGACTCGGCGAGTTGGAGCCTAGACTCGCCGAGTATGATCGCGGATTTGGACGCGGGTTCGTGCCTGGACTCGGCGAGTCCAAGGAATGGACTCGGCGAGTCCGCGCTGTTTAATGAAACCCTAATTTCTCGGGTTTAGGGGCCTATTTAAAGGGCCTTATGGCCATCATTTGTGCTCACCAGTCCCCAGAGTGAAACCCTAGTCAGCTTGAGCGTTTGGAGTAAGTCAAGGAGCCATTATTGCCCTTGGAGGTGTTATCTAGCAAGGGAAAGGAAGAAATAGCCAAGGGGAAACAAGAGGATCAACTTCCTGAAGATTTGAGGTCCAGAACATCACGTTTGAGGTACTAGTTTCGAACCATTCTCTGTTATGTTGATGTTCATGTTGATTTAGGGCTTATTGAGCCCTTTTATGGCTAGATCTAGTGCTTCCTTGGTCCCTTAAGCGAGTTAGGTTCTGGATCTGGACCCTTGGAGGTCCAGAATGTCCCTTTGTCCAAGCTTTTTATGAATCCATGGGGGTTTTGGATTGGGGTCTTTGTGCTTGAGGTCAAAACACCATTTATGAGTCATGGGGTGTGTTTTGAGCGCCAAGACATGAGCTTTACGTGATGAATGTGCTTGGGAGGGCCAGATCTATGAGTTGTTGGAGCGGATCTGACCTCAGAAGTGAGATTGAGTTGGTGCATGGCATGGACTCGCCGAGTCCGAAGAACAGACTCGGCGAGTAGCATGAAGTTTGTCCTTAACCACTCAGCGAGTGGTCTTGCCGAGTTAAGAGTCGACTCAGTGAGTCAGGGAGAGTTAGAGAGGGTTGACAGGTGGACTGAGTCGAGCTGGAACTCGCCGAGTTGTTCTTGAGACTCGGCGAGTTGAGTCGTGGTGGCCCCGCGATTCATGCCAGGTGGAACTCGTTGAGTCAGAGGAGTACTCGATGAGTTAAAAGAGAATCCTAGAGAGTTGGTGAACACGTATAGACTCGCCGAGTCGCTCTAGTGCACTCGCCGAGTCCAATCAAAGTTAACCGTTGACCGTTGACCGTTGACCAGAGTTGACCAGTGTTGACTTGATGGGGGTAGTCAACCCTAGTTGAGAAAGTGTTAATTAGAGGTATATTGTGTTATAGGAGGATTATAGCTCGGAGGATCGAGCGCAAGTGACTTTTGGGATTTGCGAGTTATCGAGATACGCGAGGTGAGTCTTCTCACTATACTTTACCTTAAGTAGGTAATCAGAGTTATGTGACAGAGTATTTGTATGCTATATGTATGTGATGTGTTGTACTGCATTATTTCTATGTGATTTATGTTGTGCATGTTTATAGAGTTGGAACCGAAAGGTTCACAGAGTTAGAACCAGAGGGTTCACAGAGTAGGGTCCACGGACCCACAGAGTTATAGCCTCGAGTGGCTAATATGTGTTATGCGTGGTATTTTGGGGAACTCACTAAGCTTTGTGCTTACATAGTTAGTGTGGTTTGTTTCAGGTACTAGTGATGACCGTGGGAAGGCGCCGGCTTGATCTGTACACACGCATGGGATTTTTATGATATGTGATCTTGGGATTTTGTATGATGTGAATTGGAGTTTTAAACTTGATGTTTTATGAAAATTAAATGAAAAATATTTTTATATTTTGCGAAAAATTATTTTGAAATTCACGGTGTTACAAGTTGGTATCAGAGCCTTGGTTTGAGGGATTCGAGTACACCTTCGGGAGTATTTGAACTCAAACTGAGGATTTGAGAAGTATTTTCAAAAATAGTAAACGATTTTGGAAAAACGCAGAGCAGAGTGTATGTACGATCGGTCCGCGCCCGAACGGTGATTTCCCAAAATACCCTCATTTTATGTGATATTGATATTGATATGATGTATTCGCATGCTAGAGTAGGCTAGGTATTCCTATTAGGACTAGAGTGGCCTGATTTGTGATGCCTTAGCCTAGGAAGAGGTGAGCTGCTATGAGATGCTTGAGAGTGAGTAGGTAGCAGCGAGGGGCTTATGAGAGATCTATTAGAGAGTGGCCTATGCATGACAGAGTACTTGGAATTTGGGATCCGAAGAGGAGGACTTGGGGTGTATTCTGATACGGTGCAGACACTAGTATTGGGCCCGTACTACTTAAAGCACCGGAGTGGTGTACAACCCAAGTAAGAATCTTTGGAATACCAAGGATCAAGGAAGAATGAGTTGTCGAGTGTGAGTATGCTTGAATGGGTTCTAATTTATCGTATGTTGTATTTCAGAGGTAGATCATGGTGAGGACACGTTTGATGCCTGAGAGCAGTGATACAAGTGATGAGGAGATCCGCCGGATCATCCACGAGGAGGTGGCTACGGCCATCAGAGCAGAGATACCAGAGATGTTCGGGTCTATTAAGACCACGCTGATTGAGACCTTTGACGAGCGTTATGCCACTCTTTCTGAGGCTGTTGTTGCAGCGGCCACCGCAGCTGTTGCTGCCGCGAGGCCGCAAGGTGGTGATGTGTTGCTGTTCCAGGAGTTCAACAACACAAAACCGCCAGAGTTTGATGGGACCCAGGACCCGGTGGCAGCTATGAGGTGGATTTCTGACATAGAGGGGTGTTTCTTCACTTGCTCATCTCCTGAGCATTTGAAGGTTCGGTTCGCGCTGAACCAGCTTCGCTTGGGAGCGAAGGACTGGTGGAAGTTTGTGACGGCGCACTTTACGCCTGCTGAGCTTGCGGCAGTGACCTGGGAGAGGTTCACTGCCATTTTCCTGTTGGGTTTTGAGCATTCTAACACTCCTAAGTGTACATGCAACCCTAAATACCTTGGATCTATGTTTTCTCTATTATACATGCAAATAAGAACTTTCCAAGGTATTAGCCTAATCTAGTATACAAAACAATGACTATAGCAAGATAGAATACATACCTCTTTGGTGTAGAAAGTCTTCATGAAGCTTGAGTGCCTAGCCCCAATAGTGTGGAAGCCTCAAATGGAATCACAATCACCAAAACACTTAGAATAACTTGAGAGAATTCTACAACTCATGAAATCGGCTAGCCCTTTCACTTCACACTCTAGTGGCCGATTTTGGTCAAGAATAAGATGCTTATATAGTTAGGGTTACACCATGTAAACCCTAATTGACATGGCCTTTCATTTCCATGATCCATGGGTACAAATACACCATGGAGCATCCATGGACCATCCTATGGGTTTTAACCCAACTTGATTATCCATGGAGCATTAGCCCACTATACAAGTATGGATGATTTACACAATCAACCCATATATTTAATTAGTCTTCTTTCGATCACTTAATTAATCCTAGATTAATTCTTGATCAATACTAATTAAATAATCTTATTATTCTTATTATTAATATACTAGAACTTATAATATATTAATAACCATAAGTGTCTTATTTCTCTCATTATAGTCTATCCAAGTGCATGATGGTATGCAACCCAAATGGACCATGCTGGGTCGGGTCAAGTCTTACCAATTATAGTTATGGACTTAGACATTAATCCAACAGTCTCCCACTTGGATAAGTCTAAAACTATTATTGCGTATGACTTCAGGAACCAACCGGAAATCGTAGCTCTCAAAAGCTTCTGTCGAACTCTGACCTTGTAGATGAACTCTGACCTTTGTCAATGACTTGTCCATTAGATAAGGGATCATATATTCCTCCATTCTAGATATCATCTGGACTGAGACATGGATTATAATCATTCTCTCTGTCCATTTATTGTTTCCCGATTTGCGATTTATGACGACTGACTAATTGAACAAATCAAATCAGTCCTGGCCCGGCCGAGCACTTCCATTTGTCATCATCAAATCATCGAGGGGCCCATAGATATCGCTTTTATCCCGAAGGTAAAAGGAACGGATAAACTTCGACTCATATGGCTTGTTCTACTACTTGTTGAATCATACACAAAGGCACGTTTTATAACACCGAGTTACCGTATGCGTTTACGTGCAATCAATGTACTATCAACTCATAGTAACAACTCATATCTCTAGGTTTGAAGAATATAAGATATTATCGTCTCATGATCACTCGTGATAAAATCCATGAAGTGATTCCAATGAGCGCGGGTTGAATCCAATACTCAGAACTTATGAGCACTCATGAGTGTTGTAGCCCTTTTTCCAACACCTTAGACCTCTACAAGCCAACCCATGACAGTCTTAATTCTTATCTACTTCCAACATATGACCGACTGTGGATGGTTTGAATAACTTAGTCATTCCGAAAGAATAACCCAGTTTATTCGGGAAGTCAAAACATGCAAAATGAAACACAATAATAATTGAATCCAATATGGTATCAACTCTTTGAACATAAATAAAACACCTTTTATTTATCACCATATGATTACATATTATTCATTGTATACTGTTTCAGCTATCAACTTTATTCTTGAATTTAAAACAATAGTTGTCCCATGCTCCAAGCATGTACACTATGTTTTCTTAAACACTAGTCATGCCATACACCAAGTATGCATACTATGTTTGTCTATGATCTTTACTTTGTGAACTAGATCAATTGAACATAACTTCAATGATTCCTTTTTCACACTCCCAAATCCTTACCGCAAATGCAAGAATTCCAAATTCATGCCATTTACTGTAATCTGTTAGATTCTAAACTTATATGCATTGATCCTCTTGTAATGATTATGCACAAAGTCATAAAGACTTGACAACAAACATTACAGAGCATTCCAAAGGAGATCAGTTCCTTGGAAACATCCTTCTTGCATTAAGTTTCCTTAATCTTACACAGATTGAAAATTTTAACTTTGAAACATTTCCAGATTCCATTTTTGACTATCACTTCTGAACAAGAGTTGCCTCCTTACAGATTATGTCAATATGGTCCTTCCAGAATTATCACTATACTTCCAATTGTCCTTGAGTAACCAATCTTTGGTAAACCTTAGATTGTCCTCGACAATTGTTTAATCCTTTTAGTCTTATCCAGTTCTAAACCTTTTCCCTTCTTAATGCCCCAGGCATCTGGAAAATTTTAGAATGGATGAATATAGCACATGTAATCGATCCTATATCCGAAGCATATGGGACACGATTCATGATGTCTCACATAAAGACTAAACCAGTCTTTTGCTATAACATTTCCATTTCAATTTGCCAAGTTCTCATAATTCAGATTATGAAAAGGGATGCCGTAATCACAATCGAATTTTAGAACGCAAATAATGGACCCATATACAGAATTTCCTTATGTTGAGCCATTCCAACATGAAATTCATATATATATATATATATCCTTGACTAAATGATTAAAACCTCACGATCTAAGCTTATAGATTTGAGATGAAGTATAATTTCCTCTCCCTTAATTATAGCAAAACAACCTTTTCAACCCTTGCAACCTCACGAATTGAAACTTTTTGTTTTTCTATAATTAACATTGCTAACTTGCAATACTTATCATAATTATCATGCTCCCACTAACATGATGATTATTAGCATAACACTTATGCTCCCACTAGCTTTGACATGTACCCAGAAATCAGCTGGTCTTCTAGAAATCAATACTTCATTGACTTTCTTACCAAAGTTCAGATTTCTGATACTAGATTGTTTTGATAAGACTTTATCAAAATCATACACCTTCCCTTAGATAGCACACTTGTGAGTCTAAACAATTATGAAGAGGTATGCCGTAATCATAATGGTTAGACCTTTTTGCCACTTCTCACAAGTCCAGGTTAGTGTGCCGGTAAACCACACACGCTCCACTAACGACTTTGAGAATGCAAATATCACAATTTCTATCTAGCTAAAATCTACTTAGTGAAAGTGCTTCCTCACCATCATTTTCATGAATCGGAGAGAAACCTTATGACACTTAGATTTTTAATGGTGTATGTGTTCTTATCCATGTGAATTGTCAAAACCTTAGTCACAGGACAAGGGTAATGACAAATCCAAACTCATATGGACTGAACTCAATCTTAATTTCTTGCCACCTGGCAGCTCAAGGGCCTGCCATTGCTTCCAAGTTGTTGTGCAACAAATTGAGAACTCTAAGAACTCATATGCAAAGCCAACTTTAACTGGAATGGGCACAAAATATGTCAACACGATAGGTTATGAACCTCAAGTTGTGTGCTAGTAAAGAACTTCAGGTTCTATTCTTGATTAGTTCTTGAGACTTTCAAGACCTTAAAGACTCCCACTGTCCTCTTGACCTATAAGACTCCCTTGACAAATATCCAAGAGATAGTGCAGATTCTAATCAAGAAAAACACTTTACCCAATTGGCCTAAGTTGGTCTTTGTTTTATCCAAAACATCACAACTTACCAATTTCAAATGTACAAGAGTAGAAAACTTTTACTCTTACATTTGACAAGTGTTTTAAACCTTCTTTAAGACATGTCACTCAAGTTACAATCTTGGAGTACGACTCTAAAACTTGTATTGGTACGAAGTATGACTCATCTTCTTGATTTAACCATTTCAACAATTCAAGATCCCTCTTCTTAGTCATAATAATGCACTAAGATTTCCTTAGAGAACTAATTGTGCTATGGTTTTTTAATCATTAAGATGATCACAAAACTGATACTAAAGTTCTCTCCCATCTTTTCAGATTTGAGAAACTTTTATCCTTCTGCCTAATTTGATTCTTCTTATTCGCTCTGCGATACATTGGAACCTTTTACAATGTCTCAGAGTTACACTTAAGCTTGTAAGTATAATCATATTTACTGAGCTTTAGTAAACTATGACGAATAGTCTTATCAATCTTTTGTGGTGGACTTAATCAGTGCACAAGAATGTGTACTCGATCCCTTAGTCCATTACTTGACTCACACATCCATGTGAACGAGTAATTAGTCTTAATTTTTCCAATACTTGAAAGTTCTCATTCATCATGCAATACAACTTGCGTGATTCCAAGTCCCGGTCCAATTGAAACTTGGTTGATGAGAATCTTTCCTTATTTGGTAAATTTAGACATTACCACAAATGAAAGAATCAATTTCATATTTCCACTCTTGCTATTAATGGAATCTTATAAGCAACAATTTTCCTCAAATGCCATTGTAAGGATATTTTAAAATAAATAAAATCAAAAATTTCCTTTTATTTTAAAACTTTTGCGGAAAAACTTATCCTTACAATCCATATGAAAACTTGTTGTTATCTATTCCTAAGCAATATCTCATAACTCCTAAGAAGTAGCTCACGAATCCGATCTTCAAAGTATGCGATAGAAATCCATCTACGCCATCAGATTCAACATATTCTTTCTTTAAGTTTCTTCACTTTTCTTTGATTCTTAAAACATCACCATGTGACCCAGTCACATCATGTATCAAGAATCTCAGAATAGAAACTTAACAGAGTTAGATAGTGGACTTTACCTGAAGTAGAGTCAAACTTATTGACTTTAACATCCTTAGGTAAATTTGGCAGCTTCGCAACCAATGCCCCTTCCTTTGGCAACATAAACATATGGACCCTTTGATAATGGTACACGAGACTATCACAGACTTAGCTTTCTCTTTACCATTTGGTCAACCGAGTTGACTATGGCCGATCCCTTTCCATTAGGAAGAGAATGCTTTTTTGGATTTCCTGTGTCACTATTGTCAATGTCCATCAAGTTTTAAGGAAGTTGATCTTAGCAAATAGATAAGATCATTAAGGGTCTTATCATAGTCTGTTTCATAGGTGTCCCAAAGGAACTCACTATGTGACTTAGAAAGTGATTGAACCACCAACTTTCTCAAGACTTTGACACCCAACTCTCCCGGCTTGTCAATATGTGACTACATCTCCAAGATGTGACCACACCTAGACCTTGCCTTGCCAATAGGGCTTGAGTGACCTTAAACTTTTTTTTTTTTTTAGAACATGTGGGTTAGGGAGAATAGTTGGAGGAGGAGAAAGAAGTATGATATCCATGGGACATCATCTTCATTAGGAAACCTTGTTTCAAAAGATTTGGGAAGATCATAGGTGCCTAAACCAGACAACTTTTGGGAGATATTCAAGATAGTTGATTTAAAGTCCTTAATATGACACCCAATATGAAATATTAAGGCTAGGACCCAACAAACTATTTTATAACTTAGAAGAGGTATGCCGTAATCAAAGCTATAAAATATTTGAAGGTAGGTGAATGACGATTCACCAATTTCCACCAAGATAAACGAAATGTATTATTAGGTTTTAATTGGTTTTGAAACTCCTAGATCTTTGAGATTCATTGAACTGTTCAAAGGCATGTTTCAATCTCGAGTGTGCCCTTCAGGTTTTGTGACTGGGATGCCGAGGATCACAAAACAAGGTGTGAAGTAACCATGCAAATTACTTGGTACCCTTAATAAATTACCCCTCAATCGATGTGCCGGTTAACCACACACGCTCCATCGATACTATGATAAATATTAAGTCACCCTTTACCTACCTTGTTAAGTCCAAGTTAGTGTGCCGGTTAACCACACACGCTCCACTAACGACTTAGACAAAGTGTAAAGTGTAATTTCATGGGTTAGCACCTTATTCACATTTTTCCTAAGTAACTAAGATTGGATATTATTAAGAGTTTAGTTACTTAGTATTATCATTAATACTTTTAATGAAGGGAGAATTCTAGTCCTGTCAAACCCGTTCGGCTAACGACCCTCCACCAGTCAAGCAAGCGGTGGGTGAGAGTGGACACCCATTAAGTTGCCATTTTATAGGCAACAACCTTATACCCACCTTATAGACCGGCTTCGTGAATGAGGCGTACTAGCGGTAAGACTGACTTTACTCTTATACATATATATATATATATATATATATATATATATATATATATATATATATATATATATATATTATTAACTTATAATATTATAAAGTATAAGGGTTGAATTTTAACTTTTAAAATTCTAAGGGCTAACTTGGAATTAAAGTATTCATAAGGAACACTTTTCAAATTCCAAAACTTGAGGGCATGTTTTGAAACTATTCAAAACTAATTAATTCCATAACTTATGTGTTTAAAGTAGTTTTAATCCAAAAACTCTTCAAGTTCCATAACTTGAGGACAAGTTATGGAAGACTTTAAACTAATAAAAGAACTAACTTTTTCTTTATTTTATAACTTATGGATTTAATTATGGTTACATATTTTTTCTTTAATGAAGTGACTCTTGAACTTCCATAACTTGAGGACAAGTTATGGAGTCATAAAAAATTATTCAATGACACAAGACTCTTCATTTTGTAACCATTGCCAACTTTTATGAGTTTTATGAAACTTTAATGTGACTTTTCATATAACTTGAGGACAAGTTACACAAACACATTTTAGAATCAACTCTTAGATTAATTTGGATTGAAAACAATAATTTCACTTAACTTTCCTATTAATCTAAGCAACTCATAAGAACAGGATAATTCAAATCAAACTTTTTCATGTAATTAGTCTAAACCTTAAACTAATACAAAACATGAATCTATTGACAATTATCTTTTAAAATGGATTAGCATGAACATTACCACATCAAAAACAAGTTTATAAGTTCAAAAACAACTTAGGGTAATGTTCCTAGTCCATTTCTAGCCAAAAAACTCGAAAATATGCTGTCTGGGGGTCCAACTCGTCGAGTGCATGAACCAACTCGGCGAGTTGGATCGATTTGATCACTTTTTAGGCATGGACTCGCCGAGTCTCCTGATGGACTCGCCGAGACTGATGATCAGACAGCACCAAATTCATTTTTTTCAGCTTCTATTACAGGTATAACAAGAAAACAAGCCTAGGCTCTGATACCACTGTTGGGTTTTGAGCATTCTAACACTCCTAAGTGTACATGCAACCCTAAATACCTTGGATCTATGTTTTCTCTATTATACATGCAAATAAGAACTTTCCAAGGTATTAGCCTAATCTAGTATACAAAACAATGACTATAGCAAGATAGAATACATACCTCTTTGGTGTAGAAAGTCTTCATGAAGCTTGAGTGCCTAGCCCTAATAGTGTGGAAGCCTCAAATGGAATCACAATCACCAAAACACTTAGAATAACTTGAGAGAATTCTACAACTCATGAAATCGGCTAGCCCTTTCACTTCACACTCTAGTGGCCGATTTTGGTCAAGAATAAAGATGCTTATATAGTTAGGGTTACACCATGTAAACCCTAATTGACATGGCCTTTCATTTCCATGATCCATGGGTACAAATACACCATGGAGCATCCATGGACCATCCTATGGGTTTTAGCCCAACTTGATTATCCATGGAGCATTAGCCCACTATACAAGTATGGATGATTTACACAATCAACCCATATATTTAATTAGTCTTCTTTTGATCACTTAATTAATCCTAGATTAATTCTTGATCAATACTAATTAAATAATCTTATTATTCTTATTATTAATATACTAGAACTTATAATATATTAATAACCATAAGTGTCTTATTTCTCTCATTATAGTCTATCCAAGTGCATGATGGTATGCAACCCAAATGGACCATGCCGGGTCAGGTCAAGTCTTACCAATTATAGTTATGGACTTAGACATTAATCCAACAGTTTCGAGATGAGTACGTTCCCCAGGTGGAGAGGGAGCGTTTGGCCCAAGAGTTTCTGACCCTCAAGCAGGGTACTGAGTCGGCTACAACGATTACCAGGATGTTTCATGAGAGGGCGATGTTCTGCCTTGAGCACGTGTCCACTAAGAAGGCACGTATGAGCCGATATCTGAGTATTTTGAGGAGAGACATTCGGGAGTTCGCAGCGAACTCCTCGTATCGGACATTTGTCGAGCTTCAGGAAAATGCCCGGAAGAGGGAGATTGAGCTAGAGACTCAGGCCAGGGAGGAGGCGGAGTCTCAGGGGCGGGATCGGCGACCGGCACAGTCTCAGCCGGTAGCCAAGCAGGCCAAGCCCGCTGATCCCAAACCAGGGAGCCAGAAGGGCCGCACTTGTGGGAAGTGTGGCAAGGGTCATGATGGAGTCTGTAGGGCGGGATCTTGCTACAAGTGTGGCAAGGAGGGGCACATGGCCAAGGACTGCCCCAAGGGGTTTGCGGTGTGTTTTCACTGCAATCAGACCGGACACCGGAAGGCAGAGTGTCCGCAGTTGCGAGGATCATCTCAGGGAGCACCTCAGGGATCTGCCCCTGCCGCCATCAGAGCTACCGAGAGTCGGCCAGTGAAGGCCGAGGTGCCGAGGGCACGAGGGAGAGCTTTTCAGCTGACCGCGGAGGAGGTCTGCGCAGCGCCCGATGTTGTGGCTGGTATGTATTCTTTCGTGTATTTATTTTGATGTTGAGATATTATGCTTATATTATGTTATGCGTAGGTACTTTTCTTGTGAATTCTGTACCTGCCTTGGAGTTATTTGACTCGGGTGCGAGTCGGTCTTTTGTATCTTTGGCTTTTAGTCAGCATATTAGTGTTAGTCTTGAGGCATTGAGTCGGCCTCTGAGAGTTTCCATAGCTGATGAGAGGGTGATATATGCCACGGAGGTTCTTCGAGGTTGCATAGTCGAGATTTTCGGTGTTGAGTTCCCGATTGATCTGGTTCCTATTGCGATGGGAGATGTCTGTGTCATTGTGGGCATGGACTGGTTGAGCAAATTCGGTGCGGTTATCGACTGTGATCGTCAGCTGGTGACCATACGAGACCCTAGTGGGGGAGTTCTTTCGGTATACGGCGAGGGTACATGTTCAGGATCAGCGTTTTGTTCGGCCGCTAGGGCAAGGCAGTGTCTACAGCAGGGCTGTAAGGGTTTTGTGGCGTATGTGATGGATACGCGGGTGGATTTCGAGAGGCTAAGTTCAGTTGAGGAGGTTCCGGTGGTGCGTGAGTTCCCGGATGTATTTCCCGAGGAGTTGCCGGGTGTGCCTCCTGTGAGGCAAGTGGAGTTCAATATCGATTTGGTTCCGGGGGTCGCGCCTATCGCTAAGGTGCCTTATCGTCTTGCACCTCCAGAGATGCAAGAGTTATCCTTACAACTTCAGGAGCTGCTGGGGAAGGGGTTTATTCGGCCGAGCAGCTCGCCGTGGGGAGCGCCTATCCTGTTCGTCAAGAAGAAGGATGGTTCACACCAGATGTGCATTGATTACCGGGAGTTGAACAAGCTGACGGTCAAGAACCGTTACCCGTTGCCGAGGATCGACGATTTGTTCGATCAGTTGTAGGGAGCATCTTGGTTCTCCAAGATCGATTTGAGGTCTGGATATCATCAGGTGAGGGTGCGGGATGAGGACGTCTAGAATATAGCGTTCAGGACGCGTTATGGGCATTATGAGTTTGTGGTAATGCCTTTCGGGCTCACCAATGCCCCGGCAGTGTTCATGGATCTCATGAACTGAGTGTGTAGGCTGATGCTGGATCGGTCGGTGATTGTATTTATCGATGACATTCTGGTATATTTGAGATAAAGAGAGCAGCACGAGGAGCATTTGAGAGAGGTTCTCGGAGTTCTGAGATCGGAGAGGCTTTATGCCAAATTCTCCAAGTGTGATTTCTAGTTGCGGGAGGTCCAGTTCTTAGGACATCTCGTTAACCTGGAAGGGATATTGGTCGATCCGGCCAAGGTTGAGGCGGTGATGAGTTGGGAGGTGCCAAAGTCACCCTCCAAGATCAGGAGTTTCCTAGGGTTGGCAGGGTATTATCGGAGGTTTATCAAGGATTTCTCTAAGATCACAGTGCCACTCACCAGATTGACCTGGAAGGGTGTTGCTTTTTCATGGGGCCCCGAGCAGCAGGCCTCCTTTGAGACACTTCGCCAAAGGTTGTGAGAAGCCCCGGTGTTAGCCCTCCCGGAAGGGATGGAGGACTTTGTGGTATACTGTGATGCATCGATTTTGGGGTTGGGAGTGGTGCTGATGCAGAGAGGGCATGTGATAGCATATGCATCGAGGCAGTTGAAGCCTCATGAGACGAGATATCCCACCCATGATCTAGAGTTGGGGGCAGTGGTGTTCGCCCTCAAGATTTGGCGTCACTACTTGTATGGGGTTCGGTGTACGATATACACGGACCATAAGAGTTTGAAGTATTTAATGGATCAGCCCAATCTAAATATGTGTCAGAGAAGGTGGTTGGACGTGTTCAAAGATTATGATTGTGAGATCCTGTACCACCCAGGAAAGGCTAATGTGGTAGCTGATGCATTGAGCCGCAGGGCGGAGAGCACCCCGCTGCGGGAGGTATGTTTGAGATTGACCATGATAGCTCCAGTGTTGGACGCCATTCGTGGGGCACAGGCCGAGGTTGTGCAACCTGAGATGCAGAAGAGGGAACGGGTTGTTGGGTTGGTTTCAGAGTTCGTTACCGATGGTCGGGGGCTTATGACGTTTCAAGGGCGTATCTGGGTGCCGTTTGTGGGAGGAACGCGTACCATTTTGATGGAGGAGGCTCATCGGTTGAAATTTTCGATCCATCCGGGGGCCACTAAGATGTATTTGGATCTGAGAAAGGAGTATTGGTGGCCCGGTATGAAGAGGGATGTTGCGTGGTTTGTTGAGAGGTGCTTGACCTGCCGTAGGGTTAAGGCCGAGCACCAGAGGCCGCATGGTAAGTTACAGCCATTGGAGGTTCCCGAATGGAAGTGGGAACAGATCACTATGGATTTCATCACCAAATTGCCGAGGACTGCCAGAGGAGTTGATGCAATTTGGGTGATTGTGGACAGGTTGACGAAGAGCGCTCATTTCCTTGCTATCAGCGAGAGTTCTTCAGCAGAGAAATTGGCGGAGGTGTATGTGAGGGAAGTGGTATCTCAGCACGGGGTGCCGATCTCGATTGTTTCAGACCGTGATGTGCGCTTCACTTCCAGATTCTGGAAGAAGTTTCACGAGGAGTTGGGTACTAGGCTGCTTTTTAGTACCGCATATCATCCCCATACAGACGGTCAGAGTGAGCGGACGATTCAGACGCTCGAGGACATGCTTTGGGCATGTGTGTTGGATTTCGGAGGTAGTTGGGATGCATATTTGCCCTTGGCAGAGTTTTCCTACAACAACAGCCATCATTCGAGCATTGGTATGCCACCCTTTGAGCTGTTGTATGGGAGGAGGTGTCGGACCCCCATTTGTTGGGGAGAGGTTGGACAGAGGGTGATGGGCAGTACAGAGATCGTGCTTCAGACGACAGAGCAGATCCAACAGGTCAGACAAAGGTTGTTGACCGCTCAGAGCTGACAGAAGAGTTATGCAGATAGACGCCGGTCCGAGCTTGAGTTTCAGGTCGGCGACCTTGTACTCCTGAAGGTCTCTCCTTGGAAAGGAGTGATTCGATTCAGGAAGAAGGGCAAGTTGGGGCCCCGATATATTGGTCCTTTCCGAGTGATCGCAAGGGTAGGCCGGGTAGCCTATCATTTGGATTTGCCAGCAGTGTTGGGGCAGATTCACGACACTTTTCATGTGTCACAGCTGAGGAAGTGTATAGCCGATGAGTCGGCAGTGGTTCCATTGGAGGATATTCAGGTGGATGCGAGCCTGAATTATGCTGAGAGACCAGTGGCCATCAGAGATCGGAAAATCAAGGTTCTGAGGAACAAGGAGGTACCCCTGGTTCTGGTTCAGTGGCAGCATCGGAAGGGGTCCGAGATGACTTGGGAACCAGAGCGTGAGATGCGTGAGCAGCATCCAGAGTTATTTGCGGAGCGAGACTTCGAGGGCGAAGTCTAGTTCTAGTGGGGGAGAATTGTAACAGCCCGGATTCCTAGGTATTGTCCATTTATTTATTTTTGATGATTTGTGAGGAGACTCGGCGAGTTGGAGCCTAGACTCGTCGAGTATGATTGTGGATTTGGACGCGGGTTCGCGCCTGGACTCGGCGAGTCCGCGCTGTTTAATAAAACCCTAATTTCTCGGGTTTGGGGCCTATTTAAAGGGCCTTATGGCCGTCATTTGTGCTCACCAGTCCCCAGAGTGAAACCCTAGTCAGCTTGAGCGTTTGGAGTAAGTCAAGGAGCCATTATTGACCTTGGAGGTGTTATCTAGCAAGGGAAAGGAAGAAATAGCCAAGGGGAAACAAGAGGATCAACATCCTAAAGATTTGAGGTCCAGAACATCACGTTTGAGGTACTAGTTTCGAACCATTCTCTGTTATGTTGATGTTCATGTTGATTTAGGGCTTATTGAGCCCTTTTATGGCTAGATCTAGTGCTTCCTTGGTCCCTTAAGCGAGTTAGGTTCTAGATCTGGACCCTTGGAGGTCCAGAATGTCCCTTTGTCCAAGCTTTTTATGAATCCATGGGGGTTTTGGATTGGGGTCTTTGTGCTTGAGGTCAAAACACCATTTATGAGTCATGGGGTGTGTTATGAGCGCCAAGACATGAGCTTTACGTGATGAATGTGCTTGGGAGGTCCAGATCTATGAGTTGTTGGAGCGGATCTGACCTCAGAAGTGAGATTGAGTTGGTGCATGGCATGGACTCGCCGAGTCCGAAGAACAGACTCGGCGAGTAGCATGAAGTTTGTCCTTAACCACTCAGCGAGTGGTCTTGCCGAGTTAAGAGTCGACTCAGTGAGTCAGGGAGAGTTAGAGAGGGTTGACAGGTGGACTGAGTCGAGCTGGAACTCGCCGAGTTGTTCTTGAGACTCGGCGAGTTGAGTCGTGGTGGCCCCGCGATTCATGCCAGGTGGAACTCGTTGAGTCAGAGGAGTACTCGACGAGTTAAAAGAGAATCCTAGAGAGTTGGTGAACACGTATAGACTCGCCGAGTCGCTCTAGTGCACTCGCCGAGTCCAATCAAAGTTAACCGTTGACCGTTGACCGTTGACCAGAGTTGACCAGTGTTGACTTGATGGGGGTAGTCAACCCTAGTTGAGAAAGTGTTAATTAGAGGTATATTGTGTTATAGGAGGATTATAGCTCGGAGGATCGAGCGCAAGTGACTTTTGGGATTTGCGAGTTATCGAGATACGCGAGGTGAGTCTTCTCACTATACTTTACCTTAAGTAGGTAATCAGAGTTATGTGACAGAGTTATGTGACAGAGATACGCGAGGTGTGGTTTGTTTCAGGTACTAGTGATGACCGTGGGAAGGCGCCGGCTTGATCTGTACACACGCATGGGATTTTTATGATATGTGATCTTGGGATTTTGTATGATGTGAATTGGAGTTTTAAACTTGATGTTTTATGAAAATTAAATGAAAAATGTTTTTATATTTTGCGAAAAATTATTTTGAAATTCACGGTGTTACAGTTATATTAACCGGGATATAGTTGCTTTGTATCACGTATACCTAGAATATATCTAATATATTGAAAATATACAAATATCTTAAACTTGTTAGTATGTTGTTATTATAGATTATACTAATGTAGCCCCATAATTATACTCGGGAGTTCTATATATACTATTTATGTTATAACCCCGAAGTTATACTCGAGAGTTATATATGTTAATTGTTAAGTATGTTGCTATTATTGGTTTTATGTCAAGATAAAACCTGGTTTTACTCCAAGTTATAGTTGTTGTACAACCTAAGTATCATGAAATTAGGAGTAATGTTTAGAAGCATAGTCTAGTAACTTAGGGTTTTAGACACAAATAAGCTTTTGTTGTTAGAACTTTAGGAGGCAGACAAAGTCTACATGAGCTATTTATTCATCAACTAAGATTGGAAATCTTAATGGAAATCCTCTGACCTGTAACCACTAATATTGTGTGAGTGAGGAAGTTGTGTATGGATCTATGTGGGTTAACGCCCCATCCGTGGTTGTAGGCTACAACCCAAACGGTTTTACAGTGGACTATAGATTTATGCGGGTTGACATTCCCACCCATGGTTGCTAGTTACAACCCAACGGTTTGCAGGTGATGAACTATCCTAATGATTGTTTTGTTTTGGACCCGACGTCGATGAAGTGCACAGGGGAAGTATTTACCTTGGTGGAATCCTTCATGGCACCAATGGTGGTTTTATTTTGGCACCAATGATGGAACCATTTGTAGGATATTATAGTGAGAGGTCTTTATGTCATAGAAGCAATTATGGACTCATGGTAGCACAATTTTAGAAGCATTATACTTTGTCAATGTACAATTATGAATGTTAATTATAAGTTTACCAAACACTTATACTCTAGGTACAAGGAACTTGTAGGTATACTACTTGCTCATTAAGTAGAACATTATACCTAGCACACATACTCGTATAGAATTGAAATAAGATTTATATGTAGTAACCTTCATTGGTTTAGGATTACTCATAGTATATGGGAATTTTAGGTATCACTTATTTGGTAAGTAAACCAGAATACCTAGGATATATACAATATGTTAGAGATAAGTATGAGTCAGAATGATATTTTCAAACTATGATCTATACTTTTTGAACTTGGAAAAATAATATTGTCTCAGAGTCAAAACCTGCGGACTCACCAACTTTATGTTGATGTATTTTCAAAATGCATGTGTTTTCAGGAACTTGATAAGTTGGAATAATAATATAACTTTCTATTACCAATTAAGGTATGTAGTTTATAATAACTCTTTTGAAATGCTTAATATATGTTATATAACTATGATACAAGGAATGACGTTACACCGCCCGGTGTTTCTGCCGCCGGTTGGGGGTGTGATAGATTGGTATCAGAGCTATTGACTATAGAGAACTAGTACTTTCTTATTAAAGCACGACTATAGTCAAGGGTTTACTCTATTAGGTTTAGGTATAGGTATATCCCTTAACCTACAATAAAAAGTGTTATGAATTATTCTACTAAAGGACTACATAGGGGAGCGGTGATAGGATAGACACGTCGCTTTGGGTTGTTTGATTTCAGAACAACTATATGCTAAAATGATTCTGCCCTTTCGACTGTCCGGACTGGCCGATGCCTTATCAGATAGACCTGAAGTAACAAACAATAAATTAATAAAGCATGAATACAACAAATAAGAAATATATAGTCATATATAAAGACTCAAACCCTTGATAAGAATACACCTAAAACACTTGGACACCTGTAATGCTTTTGATCTCAAGGATTTAAATCAAATATTCCAACTAAAGTTTATATGTGCATAGATCCTATCACAACTAGGTGTAGGTGTGTAACTACATTTTATTATGAGCAGATCATATGGACTATTCAAATTGGAAGTAATATTTGGTAGACCAGATACTTGGTGATTCAAACTAGGAATTCGGCATGGCTTATTCTTGAGAATGATAATCATAGAAGATATAGATGAGAAGCAAGAATCTTCATTCCCTATGTTGGAAGGCTATCCTTATTACCCTATAAATCCAAATACCTTTCATCCAATACCTTTTGACAATGGAACACCGTTACCTTCCAACGAATGGGAAGAAAGCGAGCCAATAAAAGAGACAGAATTAGTGGCATCTTCCTTACCACCCATGAATACTCTTTACCGTCAAGTTCCAGGAGGAGCAAAGATGAAATGCACAACTCGTAAGTCCATACCAAAATGGATAAGGATTAAGAAGAATCCAAAGGGAACATCTTTGGATACCCATAGAGTTCAAGACGAACCTGCGACGATAACACAAACGGTTGATAGGTGGGTAGCAGAAGAAAGAGTTGTTAACAAGTATGAGATCGGTCAATCATCCCGACCATATCTTTCACTTTCTTCTGAAGATGACACTTTATCTCAGCTATTTGAGAAAAGTGTGAGAATTGAAAACAAGATGGAAATTATCAAAGGAAAGATTACTCATCTTGCAGGAAGAATGTGACAGTTAGAAGAACAGAGAAAACGAGATCAAGAGGCAGTGATGGAAGTCCATCACCGCATTAATTTCGCTTATAATGACATGATTACTCAGGATTCAAGGATTGCATAACTAGAGCTCTACAATCAAACCTCAAGAAATGAAGAACGCATTGGAGATCTTGAGCAAAGAAACCAAGCACTTGAGGAACAAATGGTTCACGTCACTGACGCACTAGGCCATCAGTTAGGATACTAGTAGATAGATTTGAACTAGTGGTTATGTGAAATAGGAGATAACATCAGACTAGTTAAGATAATGGGGAAAAGTTTATAGCAAGGGTGTAGTAAACCTTTCTATGTTCTTAGAAACTTTTCTCATATAAACCTATAATAAACTGGTGTAACCACTGGTAATAAATATGAAGCATATATTACAATAATCTTGTGCCAAATAGTGTCGTTCACTATGTTCTATATCTTAAAGAATAATTGAAGTCATTAGTATATTAATGACTAAATAAAATACTTCATAAAACTCATAATATTCTTACTATTTATAACAGGACTAAAATGCCTAGAAGAAGTAGTGCTCGACTAAACCTTAACTAATGATCAGAATCACAACAACAACAACCACCACCACCAGAAATAAACCCCTCGATAAATTCAGCAGAACTTGAAGAAATTATAGCTCAGAGAATCACTACCACTCTAGATAATGTCACAACAGGAGGAATTAGAAATGAAGGCAATGTAGGAACCACCAGAATGTGTACTTATAAAGACTTTATGAATTGAAAACCAAATAGCTTCCATGGAACTGAAGGATTCATTAATTTGACCAAGCGGATTGAAAAGACAGAATATGTCTTTCAAATAAGCTTTTATCCAGATGATTGTAAAGTACGATTTGCAGCATGTACTTTTGTTGATGCGTCGTTAACATGGTGGAACAACCATGTAAATATAATGTGATTAATACCGCTAATTCCATGAAATAGGTGGAGTTGAAGATGATGCTAGTAGAAGAGTATTGTTATCGGGAGGAAATACAAAAGCTGGAACATAAACTGTGGAACCTAACAACGAAGGGTTCAAAGATAATTGTTTATACCGCTAGATTTAATGACCTTGTGGTGATGTGTCTAGCACTTGTAACCCCGGAATACAAGAAGATCGAGCGATATATTTGGGGTCTAGCATCACAAATCAAAAGAATGGTGATCGCATCAAAGCCTACAACATATGGCTGTACAAAGTGCATAGCTCATCAGCTAACCAACACAGAAATCCAAGTGGGATTTATGGTCACAAAAGCTGAGTCTCCCGAATCTAGAATGTACAAGCGCAAATTTAATGGGAAGAGTCTTAGACAATCATTTGAGAAGAGACGATGTGTGGCAACTAATTATGTAGTCAAAACAACCATACCCATACAACCAAGGAATTATGTGAAGGGTTTTGAGCATTCTAACACTCCTTTGGTGTACATGCAACCATAGAAACCTTGGATCTATGTTTTACTAAGATACATGCAAATTTGATTTTCCAAGGTTCTTAACCTATCTAGCATAACATGGGGAACTTTTAAACACAAATGCTAGAAGAAGAACATACCTTTTGTTTTTTGGATTCCTTGAGAACCTTGTGACTCTAGCACCTCAAGTGTGATGCCTCAAATGTCTCACACAATACCACAATAGATGGGTTATTCGCCCTTCTTCATCCATTAAATTCGCCCGAGGATTTTGAAGTTGTATCAGTGGAAGCTGCTTGGATATATCAAGTTTAATTGAGATATTTGTGTTTATTCATTCGGTTTTGGTTTGCGTGTACGCTAGGTCGACTGGTCATGGAATGTTGGTTCTTGTAAGATCAGGTTGGTGACAGCGTTGAGTGGTGAGTTTGTGGATGGCTTGAAAAATTCTAATGGGTACGAGATTGACAGGGTATAGATGATTCTAAGTTGGGTAGAATCGCTTAGGATTCATGGGAGTACCTCCAAATGTAAAAGAATGTGAAGCTTCCAATCTAATGTCATGGATAACTAGTTATGGGGGTGGTTTGGGCTGATGTTTATTCAAGTGATTATGTGAAGTTGTCAATTGTTATCAGGAAATTATATGGTGGAAATTTAGGTTATCTTGTCTGAGAACATAAGTCATAAGTGGTAGAGCATTTTGGATTCGTGACTAGTCTCAGGCTGAGGGTTGTGTTAGGACCTTTCTGCATGTTCTTGTCTGATGAAGGCTTTGAGGTTCGAAGCATGAATCGAATGCCTGTTGTGGTTCAACAGTTTGGAGTTCTGACTTGTATTGATTTTCAGCTATGTTTTCTCATGGATAGTTGGAAAGACCATGGGTTGGGACCATGGTAGTGGTAGGAGTGTTGTAAGACTATGAGGCGGCCGTAGCATTCACTAGGTTGGCAGACAGTGGTAGAAGTGTTGTAATACTGCAGGGTGGCTGTAACATTCACTAGGTCAACAGACAGTAGTAGAAGTGTTGTGATTCCATGATTGTCTTGTAGCTTTCTCTAGGCAGAGTTAGACCCTAGCATGATGGGTTAGGAGACTATGGGTGGGCCACAACATTCATATGATTAAGGAAGGTTGTAGGCCAGTTTGGGGATGGTTGTGATGTAAGATTACTGATGGGCCGAAAACATTCACCTAGAATGTAATGGACTATCTAACATTCACATGATGGTTTGTTAAGTTGTCACTAGTTGAATATGAGGGTTGTTAGAGCTATATTGGAAAACAAGCTAAGATAACTTTTGTCTGGTAGACTCTTGGTTGGAGTCTCGTGGTATGTCATGTGGGAGGCTATTAGCTACAACAATTAGTTTGAAATCCAGTACTTCAGTTAAATGGTAGGTTCGTATGAGACCAGGGAGATCTTAGATGGATCAAACATGTAAATTTTGGTTAACAGGATGGGATTTGTATGTTGGTATGGCATCAACAATTGAGTTTGTGTTAGAAATTGTTTTCATATTCAGGTACAAGGTTACCGACATCGGTGAATGGTCAAGAATGTTTCTTTCCAGTACAAGTGGAACAATTTAGGGACGGAGGTTTTTTTTCCAGTTTGTGTTGCAGCGTAGACTCGTTAAGGTTGTGAATTGGAAATGCCATGCTTGTCTGAAGGTCAAACATTGTTTAGGGTTTTCAGTTTTCGGGCAGAACAGTTGGAATTTTTCCTTAGTTGGTCGAGAGCGGAGGATTAAAGTTAGATTTTTTTCATGAGGATATGTGATCACTGCTAAGATTAGGGCTTTCATAGTAGAAATAGAAGACAATCGTCTGCACAAGAGGACTTCTTAGTACTATTTGGTATCCAAGAATTTTTGGCAGGGTTGTTGGGTGTGGTAGAGTAAGTTGTAAGCAATGAATTCAAGGATAAAATCTAATTTAAGTGAGGGAGAGTCGTAACACCTGTGTTCTAGATTGTTTTAACTTTATACTTACCAGGGGCTAAGATGGAGTTTCAAGAAAAACTCTATGCCATGACATAGCGAAAGGATGCCCACAGCGTGACATCGAATAAAGGGATCAAGTATTTTATTGGACCGCCACGGCATGGCCAAGGGTTCCTACGGCGTGGAAGCGGTCTGGCTCAAGCCCATGATTCTTTTAGGGACCCCTTCATATTTAAACCCCTTTAAGTCATTTCTAGGGTTCATTACCAGCCTCAAACTCTCTTTTACCTCAGTGAAACCCTAGCCCTAATTCCCTTGTTGATTTGTGGCCTTTCGATCATTTTTTTAACTTGGAAAAGAAGAGAAAGGAGAATAAGGTGCTCTATCAGCGGATATTGCAAAGAAACAAGACCATCAACATCTCACATTGCTTCTGGACCTTTGTAAGTGTCAAAGGCTCAAAATTTAGGGTTTAAAGTGGTTAGATCTAAAATATTATCCCATGTTCTTCATGTTTAAGCAAGTTTGAAAGGAAGGAACACATAAAGTTGGCAACTTTATGACTCTCCTGAGTCCCATGAGCAACATACATTATAGATCTAGACTTTGGTTAGGGTTCTTGAACTTGCATGAGTTTTTGGGAATTTTTAGCTCATTGACCTAAAATGGATTCTAGACATGTATTGGACATGCATGTCCATGAAGCTTCCACATTTATGATATATCTAGTATTAGAAACCCTTCTGGAGTGGTTGGGTTAAGGAATTTTTCAGATTAAGGTATTAATGGTTAAGACATTGTGGTTTTTGGCTTTATTTGGACCAAAAGATCATAACATACAAAACTATCTAGATCTAACAAATGCATCATCAAGATTCAAACTTTATACCTCTAGAAGATAGATCAATGTGAACAAAGTCCAGATTTACAAGCTCCAATGCAACCAACACTTCTACAAGAAGTTCCTTCTTCTCTAAGGTGTGCCATGCATACTCCAAAGCACTCAAAATCACCTTCTTTTAGCTCAAAAGGCTCATCCAAGGTTAGGGTTTCATGAAAGGGTGTTGGAGGGGTGGAGGCTGAGAATGGAGTGGGTTGGGGGAGTTAAGGAGCTTAAATATGGCTTAAACCATGAAAATAGGGTTTGAGAATTGACTGCGTATGCCCAACGTACTCCTGGTACGCCCAACATACTCAGGATTCCATTAGTACGCCCAACGTACACCTTTTTGTACGCCCAACGTACTCAGCTTGGCCTAAAACCACCCAAACTTCAAACGGTCATAACTTCTTCGTTCTAACTCCGTTTTCGACGTTCTTTATATCTACGGAAAGGTATTGAGGAGATCTAAAACCCTATCTAATTACTTTTGACTTAAAACACATCAAACTAAAATCCATAATTCATAAAAGAAGTCCGAAACACTATATTCCCATTTTACCCATTTACTCCAAAGTGCAAACTGAATTATTGGGTCACATATCTACATTACCCACATCTAAATGGGCCTAAATCTTACCTTTTTAAAGGCCCTAATCCTTATGAAGACCGCTCTTCGGGGCACAACCTCAAATTAGGAATTGATTCGGAATAAGGCGTTACAATTCTTATGGATCCAAACCAAAATATCCCACCCACCCCGAATACCCCAAACACTCCAAATGATTCGTTAACTAATATTGGCTACATGCAATTGTTATCATCCCCCATTCAACAACAACCTCTATTCACCAATCTTTCATACCACCCACACTACTACCAACAACAACAACCATCAGAATTCGTTCAACCCTAATTTCAAGCCTTTCAACAACCTTCTCCGCAATTTCAACCCCAAACTTCCCAACGTCAACAAACTTCACAACCATCTCAAGTTCCATTTTCTCAATCTCAACCCGTAAACCTCGACAATGACGTCGACGACGAACGGGTTGAAGAAACACAACCAAGTCGTAGAAGGCAAAAAAATCAAAAGATCCAAGGAAAAAGAAAAATACGCAATGGACCAAGGAGAAGGAAACTTTAAATAAAGCTTGGATTTTCATATCACAAGACGGGGATATCGGCAACGCGCAATCGGGTCAAAGATTTTGGAATCGTGTTTTAGACCATTTCCACACGTTATTAGGAAGGCAAACGAGTCGGACATACGACTCGGTCAATGCAAAATGGCATGGCCTTCGAACGGCTTGCACCAAATTTAACGACGTGTTTGAAAATCTTAAAAATATGCATCGAAGTGGTAGCAACTATTTATCAACCGCATTATACCAATACAAAATTACCAACAATGGTAAATCGTTTACCAACCAAAAAGCGTGGGAAGTTTATCGCAATGGTCCAAAATGGGTCTTTTATCCGGAAACGACGCATTCGTGATCTACCACTTGTTCCAACAAAAGGCCGATAACGTCCGAGTCAGACATTGGTGTTAACCTCGACCTCAATGATGAGTTCGACGCCACCGAGGGGGAGGGTCCATCGGACGTCCAACTTCGTCGACCACCAGGAAGGGACAAAGTGAGAAAGGGGGCGTCTTCTAGCGGAAAATCAACAAACGATGACGTATTAGCGGAGAAAATCGACAAAACTCTAAATTTTTTAGAAATTTTTTTTTGATTCAACGGAGGAACAATGTCGGCGACAATTGGCCCTCACCGATCTTTAAATTATAAACACGGTGCCGCAACCGAATTTCGACCCGGAAACTTAAGGGTGTTTTTTAAAATTCAACAAGAAGTTCTCGACAAATGTCGCAACTAGATTCTATGGTTTTTAATAATTTAGGTTTAATTTTCTATATTATTTTTATGTTTTTTTAGTATTTTAGTTTTCATTTTCTATGTGTTTTTATGTTTTTTTTTTAGTATTTAGGTTTAATTTTCTATGTTTTTTTAATTAATGTAATGTGGTTTCAATTAATATAAAATATTTTATTATGTTTTAAATTATGTTTTTATTTAATTTAATCATTAAAAAAAATAAAAAATAAAAAAAGATAATCGTAGAGTGACGACCATTTCCTATATCTAGTGGGTTGGTGGTGAAGCTGACGTAACGTAGATGCGACACCACTTTTTTGATGGGTTGGTGGTAACCACTCCCTAATAGTATACGGTATGGGCAACGAGAAGTGCAATTTTTGCTGATGTGGCACCTCATAACCTAGTCATAACAAGATGAACACCACCCCTCCTTGTTAAGAGGATGTTATGGCATATCTTGTTGTGACGAGCACAAGAAGCAACGGGAAGTTTAATTGGTTGTTGCCTTTATCAACCAATCAAATCATTTTATTTCTTTCTATCTCTACTTCTTAACATGTTACAACATGAGGAACACCATTTCCCCCTTGGTGTTATGATGGTGTTATAGATGAAGTGACATATGAAGTTGGTGTTACAAGGTGACCCATACCTAATGCTCTAAAGCCTAACACAATCTGTTTAATAAAATGTCAGACCTATAAAATAAATACTGTTACCAACATCCATGCCTACAAGAACGAATGGGATGACCACAAATTGCTTGTTGATGAGATTTAATACATAGAATCTACGAAAAGGTACAAACCCCGATTGCTACAACAAAGCAACAATCCATTACAAGATTGCAAGATTCTAATACCACAACAATCATGATAGAAATCGAGATCAGTAAAAGGAGGAATGCTTCGGTTCTATCACCAAATGGAAAATACAAATTCTGACAAAAAGCCCATGAGTGACTTTTAACGGATTGCCAGTGTTTGGATAGAGACTTGAATAAATACAAAAGCATCCTAGAAGTATGTACTAAGGAGCTTGTCCCATATAAGGTGGGTGTTTGGAAATTTTAGTGATATCCTCTCTCTAATTCGTCAACATGGGCTTAGTAACTACATTTGTAAATCCGTAGCCAAGATCCTACATATTTCATATTGGGGAGACTAGAGATTTTTGATATGGTAGGCTTATATCAAAACACAAAATGATAAAAGAAATCAGGTCGGTAAAATTTTATTTATTTATTATTATTTTTTTTTACAGTTGAAAGAAAAAAAAAATCTCAAATAATCTATATTTTATTGCAATATTAAAAGTAAAAACAAAGATATTATAGTGCGAACTTTTATTAAGTTTTTCAGTGAGATACTATATTTTGCAATTAGAACCACATGATAGGGACAAACTCGAGTCAGCGTCAACCAAGTTTTGGACAAAGCTTCCATGGCAATCTTCTTTTATTTTTACTCATCAGCTTTCATGACAATCTTTCACCATAAAAAAGAACACCTTAAATATCCTCTTCTTCAAAGCTTTCAATTCACTCAAAAAACGATGAACACCATAGCCAAAATCAAGAAAACGCAGAACACCATACATGCGGACTCCAATCATGTATCCACAGAATCTGCAGCTCTGATTGGTTCCAACGACGATCTTTTAATTGAAATCCTTCTTCGTTTGCCTGTTACCTCTGTTCTTCGATTCAAATCTGTATCCAAACACTGGTGCTCCCTTTTCAGTCACCGCCATTTTACCCTCCTGTATAAAAACGCTTCGTCCTCTCCTGGCCTTTTTGCTCACAATCTGTATATTCCATTTGATAATGAGAACAAAAAAATTCCTCCTTTTCGTGATCTTGACTTCTATCCTGATCCTCATGGTATTAAAATCGTGCAATCTTGTAACGGATTGCTGCTTTGTTGTAGCAATGAAGGGAATGAACGTGTGCGTAAATATTACGTATTTAATCCCACCACCAAGCAATTTGCAGTCATCCCAACAGTTCTTGGAGGCATGGCTGTTCATAAAGCCATCTTTTTTATGGCTCTGGCATTTCATCAAACAGATTGTGTTCACTATAAGGTTGTTTGCTTTTACCTCTCTAAGCCTGATGATCTTCTTAAGATTCAAATCTACTCCTCCGATACAAGGAAATGGAAGATTTCCGATGAATCTCTCTGTTTTCCTGATCCTTTTTTGGCAGCCTTCCACTACATAGTTTATTGGAATCAAGCGATCCATTGGGCTCCCTACTGGGAAAATCAAACGTACTTTAAGATCGACACAGAAGAGTTGCAATCGCTGCCCATGCCGGTGGTGGTGGCGTCTTCCGAAAGTTATGAAAAGTGGGACGTGCCCCTTTACTTTGGGGAGTCACGAGGCCATTTGCATATGGTGAAGAAACAGAGGGTCGATCATGGTGAGAGTCATATAAAGCTGAACGTGTTTGAGATGTTGAACGATCATTCTGGGTGGTTTCTCAAGTACCAAGTGGACCTTGGCGAGCTTCGTGATGCTTACCCAGAGACGAGGGGTTACTGTAAGTGGATCCCATTTTATTACGATTTTGAAGTGTTTGATGTGGTTAGGGGTGAACATGAAGAAGAAGAAGAAACATTTATGGTGATCAGAGTTCCAGGGAAGGTCATAAGGTATAATGTTGTGGACAAGAGTTTCAAGCAGATTTCTGACCAGATCTATTTATATGGACGACATGGACACATGCATGTTCATCGTTATATTCAATCTTTGGTGTCTTTCTAATATAAATAGTAACGTCCCATTTGTGTATAACTTTCATAATCCTATCTACTTCACTATTTCTTTATCAAGAATCAAATACTTCATGTGTTTTTAAATATATATGCAAAGTTTTGTTTCTAACCAAATCAAACAAACAAGATAACACAATTTTAGAAAAATCTTGAAACAGTAACTAAAGCAAAATAAATATTTGAAAATAGATAAGTATATTGTTATTATTGATTAATAGATAAGTATGTTGCTATTACTAGTTAAAAAAAGGGTAAATAACACAAAAACACTCTTTTTACACATAAATTCGATTTTGACATCATGTTTTTTTTTGTGTCAATTTTGACACTGTGTTTTTTATTTTGTTACAATTCTGACCACTTGACCGGTTAACCAGGTTACATGCTGACGTGACATGATGACGTGTCAGTTTTGATGACGTGGCATGCTGACATGATATGCTGACGTGTCAAAATTGAATTTTTTTTCTCACAAAAAACACTAAGTTTTTATTTTTTTTGATTTTGACATTAAGTTTAATTTTTTCTTTCAACTTTGACACTATGTTTTTTGTTCTAAATTGAACATTATTTTTTTTTTCCAATTTTGTTCAGTGTTGACAATTTTCTATTTGAAACCGTATAAATATTTTTTTTAATACATTTAAATCGTATAAATATGTTTTTTTCATTTAAAACCCATAGTTTTGTATAAATACATATTTTTTCTATTATTTTTTTTACACTCAAACCATATTTTTATGTATAAATATGTATTAGTTATATAAAAATTGTATTTTATATTAAATATGCAACTTTAAAATGTGTTTGGAGGTTTGGTGGCATGTAGTCGATCAAAACTCGGATATCAAGTTTGCAACCCATCAAATATTTACATCTTATTAGAAGCTTATGGTTAGTTTGATTCTCATGATATAACTTTTTGAATGTAAGAAAAAAAAAACACATTGTATTTAAATAAAAATGTGTTTTTTAAACGAAAAAAATATGTTTATATGGTTTAAAATGTAATAAAAAAATATATTTATACGGTTTCAAATGGAAAATAAACAAAATTGAACAAAATTTGATAAATGATGTTCGATTGGGACAAAAAAAACATAGTGTCAAAATTGAAATAAAAAATTAAACTTAGTGTCAAAATCGAAAAAAATAAAAACTTAGTGTTTTTTGTGGAAAAAAAAATCAATTTTGACACGTCAGCATATCATGTCAGCATGCCACGTCATCAAAACTGACACATCATCATGCCACGTTAGCATGTAACCTGGTTAACCGGTCAAATTGTCAGAATTGTAACAAATTAGAAAATATGGTATCAAAATTGATAAAAAAAAAATACGGTGTCAAAATCGAATTTCTGTGTAAAAAAAGTGTTTTTTGTGCCATTTACCCTTAAAAAAATAACCATATCATTAATATTTTTGAAAAGATAAGTATGTATCTAATTTTGTAGAAAATATGAATTATGGTGATATTATTGGGTAAAGAAGATAAGAACGTTGTTGTTATTTATTAAAAAGATAATATATTGCTATTAATAGTTAAAAATATAAGTAAGTTCTTATTATTAGTTACAGAAAATAAGTATGGTGCTATTATTTGTTAAAAAGATAAGTGCGTTTCTATTATTGGTGAAAAACATAATTCTTCGATCTTTCTTAGAATCTCAGAAGCTTCATGGTTATCAAATTACTGAGAGGAAGCTTGGTTAGTCACCAACAAAGTAATGTGGCAACGAAAAACAGGGCATTTACATGGATGTAGTACAGATCCATGATTCCAAACTTCTAAAATGCAATTGTGTAACAGAGAAAGGAAAGATGCATATTAGTTATTAAGGTGATCATAAATCAGATGCACACCCTTCAATTTTAAGATGACAAAAAATCCTAAAGTTTTCCCTTCACACTCACAAACAACTATAATGTCCATGCCAAAATCTTAGTTGGCAAATGGGAATAGCGTCTTTTGCCTAAGGATCAATATATGTCCATACAGAAACTTCAATTGATGAAGTAAACAAAGGTTATATATACCGGGATTCTCCATAATTGTTTCTAAATGAATTGAATGAGTGAATGTGCTGTTTATTATGTTAATTGATAAAAAGAATGGGGAAAAGTTCATTAGAATATGAAGACTTACAGCAATACCAATGAGACCAATTGCCTTGATGGGGAATAACTATTAGAATAAAATCGTGTTTTATGATGTTCCACAAAATCAAAGTCGATTGTTGTCCGCCCTCTTGTTGTGTTAGTTTCTACATTTAACATCAATCACAACAAACTAAATCCGGATTTTGGACCCAAAAAAAAACTATCATGGAATCTCAAGAATAACTTTGGAAACCGACAAATAGTTCCAAAATTAAAGAAAAAAAACTTGTAAATCCGTAGCCAAGATCCTACATTTTTCATATTGGGGGACTGGTCAGGTTAAAACCCAAAATGATAAAAGAAATCGGGTCGGATTAAAAATGATAGTTTATTTATATTTCAATTAAAAGAAAAAGAAATACACAAATAATATACATTTTATTGTAATATTAAAAGACAAACAAAAACATTATGATGCGATTAAAAGTCAATAATGAAAAGCATATAATTTTTTGTCAATCACATGATAGGGACAAACTCAAGTCAACGTCAACCAAGTTTTGGACAAAGCTTCCATGGCAATCTTCTTTTATTTTTACTCATCAGCTTTCCTGACAATCTTTCACCATAAAAAAGAACACCTTAAATATCCTCTTCTTCAAAGTTTTTAACCCACTCCAAAAATGGTGAACACGAGAGCCAAAATCAAGAAAATCCAGAACACCATAAACCTCTGGTTCTCGGAGGCTGCCATGGCGGAGACCAATCATCTGTCAACAGAGTCTGGAGCTCTGATCGGTTCCAATGACGATCTTTTAATCGAAATCCTTCTCCGATTGCCTGTAGCCTCTGTTCTTCGATTCAAATCTGTATCCAAACACTGGCGTTCCCTTTTGAGTAACCGGCGATTTACCCTACTGTATAAAAATGCTTCATCCTCTCCTGGCCTTTATGCTCGCAATTTGTATATTCCATTTGACGACGAGATCATAAGCACTCCTCCTTTTCGTAATCTCGACTTCTATCCTGATCCTCGTGGTATTAGAATCGTGCAATCTTGTAACGGATTACTGCTTTGTCGCAGCTATGATGGGGACCAACGAATGCATAAATATTACGTATTTAATCCCACTACCAAGCAATTTGCAGTCCTCCCATCAGTTCTAGGAGGGATGGCTGTTCGTAAAACCATCGTTTTTATGGCTTTGGCATTTCATCAAACAGATTGTGTCCATTACAAGGTTGTTTGCTTTTACCTTCCTAACCTGGACGATGTGTTTAAGATTCAAATCTACTCCTCCGATACAGGGAAATGGAAGATTTCAGATGAATCTCTTTCTTTACCTCATCCTTATTTTGTACCCTTCCACTACATAGTTTATTGGAATCAAGCTATACACTGGGTTCCCTTTGGTGACAATCGATTGTACTTTAAGGTCGACACGGAAGAATTTAAATCGCTTCCCTTGCCTGTGTCGGTGGCGTCTTCCGAAGGTTATGAAGACTGGGATATGACACTTTACTTTGGGGAGTCGCGAGGCCATCTGCATTTGGTGGAGAGGGCCGATCGCAGTGAGAGCCATTTACACCTGAATGTGTACGAGATGTTGAACGATCATTCGGGGTGGTTTCTCAAGTATCGAATCGAGCTTGATGAGCTTCTGGATGCTTATCCGGAGATGAGGGAAGGCTTTCCATATATGTCGAGCCCAATTTATTACGAATTTGAAGTGTTTGATGTGGTTCGGGGTGAAGAAGACGATGAAACATTTATGGTGATCAGAGTTCCAGGGAAGGTCATAAGGTACAATATTGTGGACAAGAGTTTCAAGCAGATTTCTGACCAGATCTATTTATATGGACGAACCGGACACATGCATGTTCATCGTTATATTGAATCTTTGGTGTCGTTCTAATACGTGTAACATCCAATTTATATGGTAGAATTTGTGTGTTTATATCTACACACATAGCGGATAGCATTTGTTTTAGTTCAAACCTTGTCACAGATTTATGTTTCCTATAGATTTGTGTCACCCTATGTAAAATCTATTGGTTTACGCCGGTATTCATCAGACGGATTTTTGACAATACCAATTTTCGTCATTATTTCGTCAAAAATGTGTCACTAAATTACGGCTCCCAATTATGTTGTTGTTCCGTCCGTGTTATGACGCAATTTTTCCATGGGTGATTTCTATTGGAAATGCTCGCCTTTTCTAGTAGTGGTACTAGCCTTCTCTCCATTTTTGTCAGAGTGTTGGGTTTTATTGAAGTGTTTTGAGAAAATCAAGAAATTCTACAAGGAGCAAAAAACGAAAAATGACATGGTTGATTCGGGATATTAGTCAAAGTTGTAGAGTTTTGATGGAGGCTGCAAACAGCTACACCACCACCACCAACGTTGCATCCGGGTGTGGCCTCTACGCCAGTATTCTCAAAGTTATTCCACGCAACTATCCCAACATTTGGAGAATTCCTCAGCATATCTAAACTTTCTCAAACAGACGTGAAGAATGTTTGGGGCTACATCAAGAGTAATAATCTACACGTCTTTCATTAACGTGATTCTAACTATATCATTTCTTTACATTTTGTGATCTTTGTCCTAATGCCCAAAAACTAGTTAATCTCTACCTGATTTTCGTATATGCTTCTTACATTCCATTGTTTGTTGATGTTAAAGAGTAACTGGAAATACAAGTGCGGCCAATAAATAGTAGAGACAAAAGATTGCTAGAGTTTAATTATTATGAAAGAAGAATATAATTACAGTACAAAGGAAAGATAGTTATATATAGGAAAATTATCTAGGGTTAAACTAACTAAATGGCTAGACAAAAAGGTCCAATATAACATAAGCCTAGAACTATATTATGATAATATCCCCCCCCCCCCCCCCCCCCCCCCCCCCCTCAAATTCACAAGGCGTCATCGACAGTAAGAACTTAGATTTTGTCGGTTAAGAACCGAAAGCGAGACACCGACTGAGACTTCGTAAAAATATCAACAATTTGTAAAGTTGATGGTACTTGTGGAAGCGAGATGGTTCCAAACTGAAAATGATGTCGAGTGGAACACAGTAAATCTCAATATGTTTTGTCCGCTCATGGAAAATTAAATTCATTGCAATCTGTATCGCGATGTAGTTATCACAATGTAAGAGGGTAGACTGAGAAATAACAACACACATATCTACAAGAAGTCATTGTAACCAAATAATCTCACAAGTAGTAACATCCAAAGCACGATACTGAGCCTCTGTAGAAGAGAAAGAGGAAAATCTAGACGAATCGAAGTGGGGGAGAATCGTCCAAGTAGTCAGGAACAGAATTGGGTGCGAAATTGGGACGAGTTCGCATTCTCGTTGGGAAGGAAAGCGGCCCAGGTGGCTGTTTGGATAGGGGAGTGTGTGAGTTGGGAGTTTGGGAAGCTTCCCAATGTTGAGTTCGTGTAGTCACGATAGTTGATAACTGGTGTTAGGAAACCAGGTTGGAAAATTCCCAGCAGGACGCGAGTTAGTCAGGATGTTAGACTGTGTGAGCGCTCGACATTGGATGTTTCGGATTGGTAGTCAGCGGCTGAGACAACGTGGAAGGTGTTGTAAGACTGCGGGATAGTCGTAGCATTCACCAACAGCCAGACAACGTGGAAGGTGTTGTGAAACTGCGGGATATCCGTAGCATTCATTAGCATCCTAGATAGCCGAATGTGCGCGGAGGCTCGTATCTCCTAGTTAGCGGAGTGTGGGCGAGGCCCGTATCTCCTAGTCAGCATGATAGAAATCAGGAAAGGATAGTTCGCTGAGGTTCGAGGTGGAGTTGGACCTATGTAGCCCTAGATTGGTGAGACCTATGCGAAAGGCCTCTCCATAGTATGGTTTGGGTGAGACCCATGGGCGAGGCCCGTACGATTATAGCAATGCAAGTGGGACCTGGCAGAGACGATAGGGTCAAAGTAGGGGATCGGGGATCCCAAGATCAGATAGCCAAGTAGTAATGTAGATGGGGTAGTTCTCGATAGCCGAAGTATTCTTTGGAAGTCGCTGGGAGCGACTGAGAAGGTGTTCTTTAGTTCAGCAACCGGGTGGGAGTCCGGTATTCCAGATAATAACAGATCAGTTAGGACCAGGGTGGTCTCGGTTCATCCGGAAAGCGGATAAGAGATAGCAGGATCTTCGAACAAGTAGTGATAAGAGAACTATTGTGTGGAGCAGTTAATTGACTGGGAGATGCTAAGTCACTCACAGCAGGATTAAATAATCTCAGAGTAAAGGGTTTGACTATGTTGCGTAGCTCTCGTCTGAGTCTAACCGTTGCAGGGACGAATCTTTTACTCGAAGGATTATCTGATTTACACGCTGAGTTTAGCGTTCAACATCTGGACATAGTAAGTGGAAGTATTCAGTGGGTAACGACGAAATGATCGGCACCGGGAGTGGCTGGGATTTAGTTGCGGTGGAGGATTTATCCTTCATAGATATAGAAGAGGGTTTTGTTTCTTATGTACAGTTGCCTTGGAAGGCCATCGACTGCACAGGGTAATGGTTGGACCCTCAGGATGCCAAGTGTAGCTGTCCTTTCGGGGATCAGACTAAGCATAAAAGGTTATGTGTTGTATAAGAATTCTTGTGAGCATTCAGGCTAGTTCAAATTGACTACTGTGTCCCATGAGAAGCATCAGTTAGTCCGGGATAGATAGCGGAAGCCGAGGGCGTGACGCGTGAGAAGTATCCAAGATAAGTAACTGCAGAAGACTTCGAGGACGAAGACTAGTTTAAGTGGGGGAGAGTTGTAACACCCGGAATCTGGAGTACTAATGAAGGAAAGAAACTTTGCATTTTGAAGGTCTACTCGTCGAGTCCAAGGGGAATGACTCGACGAGTAAAAATAAGATTAGGACGTGGGTGGAGGGACCTACTCGATGAGTTGTTATGGGTTTGAGAAACCCTAAATCCGGGTTTTGTACCCTATTTAAACATCCTTAACCCACACCCCTGACCTCATTTACAGCCTCCATTGTCCAAACCCTAATCCAGAAACCCTAACGGCGAGCGAATCATCAAAGGAGGAAATTTGGTTGAAGAACTTCATCGGAGACCTTGGAGTTGTTCCGGCCATCAAGGAACCAATGGAATTTTTCTGTGATAACGGAAGAGCAGTTGCCTTGACAAAGGAACCAAGAGATCATGACAGATTAAGACATATCGATAGAAAATACCATTTCATTAGACTAGAGTAGTGTAAGGTCACCTCCTAGTAAAGAGGGTATCATCAAAAGAGAATCCTGCGGATCCTCTCAAAAAGGGTCTAAGTAGGGTCAAACTTATTCAGCATGCTAAGAGCATTGGTCTGAGAGATGATACCAGTTTTAGTAGTTAGATAGTTAGTTGAAACTTGTAACAATGAGATTGATTCTGTTCCATGTCTCATGTCCGAACGATATCTTACAGAACAGAGGATTAGATGATCACTTATCTTAGGACACGTAACTGAATGGGTTAGAGTTCCACAACGGCTTTTGGAAGCTATAATTTGCTGATCAGTTTAGAAGTTGTTAGGCGTGTCAAACCCAACAAATAAAGGGGTACGATATACTCCAAAAGAATCTCACAATATTGCACTAAAAGGTAGTACAAGGCAAGTAGGGTCGATCCACAGAGACACATGATAATTGGTTTATACCTCTTTGCGCAAGGTACTATAGTCACCAACAGTAAAGAGGGGGAGGGGGGGGGGGTTAGAATGCAATGATTAAACCAAACAATTAAAAACACAAGTAATCAGCTAAATGATTGAATTAAATTCAGAATTTGTAAGGACTCCAACTCTATGCATGACAACTTAGCAATGCAATTCCAAGATAACATGATATTTGCTCAATTCCATCTAAGTTGGTACTTGAAAGTGTTAACAAGATCTAACACTTCCAATTCACCATATTAATTAACCAAAACAAGCTCTTTGATTAACCCTAACCTTACTAACCTAATCTAACAAGCTCTTAGAATCAGATTATAAGATTGCATTAAGCTTTAAGCGACTGTTCCCAACAACACCTAATACTCCTCACAAGCTCGGGAGTGTAAAAGTGTGTGAAAAGATTTACACTAAATTCATTCAATGAGAATCAATTTAGTGCATGTTACTTAGTTCAATTCACAATACAATTACGGATTTTGCAAAATGAATAACTTGAATGACCTAACCCTAATTCAAATGGCCAATAAGAATCATAATTAGAATCAAACATTCAATTAAAACAAAATCAATTTCACTAGATAGAAATTAAAAGCAAACATCAAGTCATATGATTGAAATCACAACTAAGAAGTGAAAACATGAAGTTGGAGAAATTAGGGTTCTAGACACACATGGCTAGAACAGAATCATAAGTTGTAAAGATGGAAATGATGTGCAATTACAACTTAAAATTAAGAGAAATAATGTTTCCAAATGATAACCGATTAAATTCTTGCAAAAACCTTCGAAATTCCTTCACCCCTTGTGTTCTAGTATCATGTGTGTCCATGAAAAATAGGAAAAACTGCCAAAAGGCAGTTTTTTGGGTCGAACACAGCCCGTGTTCAATATAGAACAAATCTACACGGGTCATGTTCAGTGTAGTCAACAACCCCTCTTCTCTGGTCAACACGGACCGTGCTCCTCTTGCAATGTAAATCCAATACATCCCGTGTACCCCTCTGACTCCAATTCCAAACTTCATTTTTTCAACTTTTCCGCTCTTCGCCCGATTATCCTGAAATCTTCACCAATGCATCCCGGCACCTCCCAAAACGCGTTCCAACCTCCGGTTTACCTGAAAAAGACATGAAAGTGTGCAAATAAGGTTGTTCTAGAGACTAACATGAATATGATGAAATGCAAGAAAAAGGAAGGACAATTATGCTAAATAGATGCATAAAAGGGACTAAAATGTGTGCAAAAAGGTGCACAAATTGCACCTAACATAAGTTATAATGACAATTATAATTATTAGACTTATCCAAGTGGGAAACTATTGGATTAGGTGTCTAAGCCCATAACTAAAATTGGTATAAACTTGAATTGATAGTAGCACATTCCTTTGGGGTTGCCCTCAAACCTAGCAATTGGACATGATGATTTTTGGAAAGAGAGAGAGGTTGATTTATTATTTGATTAATAAATGATTTATTAATGTATTATGAAAATAATATATTAATTAGAAATCATATTGTTTAATAAATAATTAATCAGAAATTAATTGGAATTAGTTTTAGGATTAATTGGATTAAATAAAAGTGCAGGGACTGTTTGGTTATTATTATTAGTTGAAGAAGAAAAGCCCAAGGACCTCACTGGGTGAGGTGGACGAAAATTACTAAGGCAAGCCCAAGAATTTTCGTCCAAGCCTCTTGGATAATGGGGATGGGTTGCTTGGTCACTAAACAGGAGAATTTAGGGTTTCTACCATAAACCCTAGATGTGGCATCAAGCTACCTTAGCTATATAAAGGACGTAAGGCCTTCACAAATTCGTGCAATCCTCCTCATAAGAAGCATTGGAAATTTTTTTCCCTCTCTCCTCTCTCCATAATCTCTTTATTGCTTGTGTTGGGTGTGAACCATTAGAGGCACGACACTTATGGTGCTTGCTTCCAAAAGATCAACATGAGGATTTTCTAGTTGTTTACTATAACAACTAAAAGGTATGTAACCTTAATTCCTTTCTTTAGTATTTTCGAAAATATGCTAGGGTTCTTATTTTAATATTCATAGTTATAGATTCATTAGAGAAAAACCTGGATCTTGTCTTAGGATGCATGTACACTTACGAGTTTAAGTTGCTTTTTTGTTATGCCTAGAACCTATCAAACCTTTGCATAATCAAGATCATCTTCAGAACTAGAGAGTGCCTTTTCACAACCATAAGCACCTTTAGAACAAGAGAGCACATTTACACAACCATTAGCACTTGTAGACCAAGAGAGCACATGTGCACAACGAAGAGTACCTTTGCACCAAGGGAGCACTTTTGTTTGTAAAACAAGGAACACCTTTATGTCAGAATACAACACCCGACTAACAACGAGTTTATGTACATTTATGGTGGGTCACTTGACCCACATTTTTTTCATAATAATCACCAGTAAGTTATTCAACTTTGTTAATTTTGTGAACATTAAATAAAATATATGAAAATTCTATTTCTTATTTCACGGGCATCGAAGAGGACTGGTCGATGATCGTTAATCGGTGATTTACAAATCACAAATTCCTTCACTATATGTTTAATTCATTAATTGCATCGTAGGTTTTTTTTTCAGTCTTTTTATTATTATTGGTTCATTGTTTATTTGATATAATTTGAAGATTCTTAATTGTCATTGTGGTTAACATTCAATAACTTAACACTGAATTCCCTTTTTCACTTTTATGATTGTTCTATTCTATGATTTTACAACAGATTTTTTTTATTGTTTCAAATTTTCAATGTCAGTTGATTATTTAATATTTGTTCATTTGTTTGATTATTTGATTGTTGTTTGTTTCAAAAATTAAATCAAGAATGTCTTAGAAAGAACTAGTAACGATGCAATTGTGAAATTATATCAAGATATAAGACCTCGTCGGGTATAATTATAAGAACTTTAAATCTTTATTTTGTTTATACGATTTGACCTGATTCAAACCCGCAATTAGTAATTTTTTTATAGTTTTTTTTTCTATCGGTTTCATTTAAGTAGTGAACAATATGGTTTTACGTTCTAGACTCGCCACTGACTACACCTTATGTCAGAAAGCTCCATTATGATCCCAAATGCTCCAACTTTGATTTCAAATGCTTAAGTCACATTTAACGTTATAACATTCGGTTAAAATCATATATTCATATTCATATCCATACAATTTCACATAAAAATATTATCTCAAAATCAATGTTTTAAGATCGATATTATTAATCATTTTACATAAAACCGACTAAAATCTTGAAATAGTAATTGTATATTTGTATATATACATATACACATATTTGTTTTTTGGATTTAAATTAAGAAACAAGCTACATAGACCAAATATTTAATGTACTACTACTACATATTATTTGATTTTCGATGGATATTGTTGGTAAAATCGATGATAAATGTTACACTATATTCTATTTTATTTTATTTTGAGTGTCCGTATTTTTTGACAAATTCAAAACAACATCAAGAAAATCTTGGCAAAGCTTCCGTTGAAATCTGATTTTCTGTTTACTATATATCTACTTCCGTTGCAACCTTTCACCATGAAAACACACCTTAAATACACAACTTCTTCAAGGCTATCAAGTATCAACCCACTCCAAAAATGGTTATCACCAGATCCAAAATGAAGAAACGGCAGATGCATTCTGGAGCTTTGATCGGATCCAACGATGATCTTTTAATCGAAATCCTTCTTCGGCTGCCTGTTGCCTCTGTTCTTCGATTCAAATCTGTATCCAAACACTGGCGATCCCTTTTGAGTCAACGACCTTTCACCCTCATTTATAAAAATGGTTCGATCTCTCGTGGCTTATTTGTTCAAGATTTCTATGTTCCATTTGATGATGAGAACAGAAACCCTCCTCCTTTTCATAATCTCGATTTCTATCCTGATCCTCGTGGTATTAGAATCATCCAATCCTGTAATGGATTGCTGCTTTGTTGTAGCATGCATGGGATCCAACGTGATTTTAGATATTACGTATTCAATCCCACCACCAAACAATTTGCTCTCATTCCATCAGTTCCTGGAGGTGGAAATATTCGTAGAACTATCAGTTTTATGGGTCTTGCATTTCATCAAACAGATTGTCCTCACTACAAAGTTATTTGCATTCGCTACATTAAGCGTGATGAGGATCGGTTTCAGATTCAAATCTACTCGTCTGAGACAGGGAAATGGAAGATTTCAGATCAATCTTTCTCTGCGCCTTATTATACAAGCTTCAGCTCTGGAGTTTATTGGCATCAAGCGATTCACTGGGCTCAGTCCAGTGGTAATCCGTCCTACTTTAAGCTCGACACCGAAGAGTTGCAAACGATGCAATCGTACTTTACTATCGACACAAAGAATTTTATTGGAGAAAAGTCTCTTTACTTTGGGGAGTCACGAGGCTGTCTGCATTTGGTGAACAGGGTCCATCGCATTCGCAGAGAGAGCCGTTTACAGCTGAATGTGTACGAGATGTTGAACCATCATTCCGGGTGGTTCCTCAAATATAGAGTGAAGCTTGATGAGCTTCTGAATGCAAGAAACCTAGCTCCGTCGTTCCTTGATCAATACTTCATTCAAGTCTTCGATGTGGTGAGGGGTGAAGAAGAAGAAGATGAAACCTTCTTCATCGTGATCCAAACTCCGGGGAGGATCATAAGGTACGATTTTCACGAAAAGAGTTTCAAGCTGATACTTGATCATAGCACTGGACCACTCTGGCACCGGGGAGCTCATCGTTATATTGAAACCATAGTTTCTCTCTAAAACCTCGGATCTGTGTGTAAATTTCTTAATTTTATCAACCACTATTTATTATTATTATTATTACTAGGTGTGAGACCCGTGTATTATACGGCTGATTTAAAAAAAATTAAACATTAAATTAAAGTGTAAATATAAAATATTTTTTAATGTACAACTTTAAAATAAGAAAAGATGAAACGTATTTATTGCAAATTAATATCATATATATGATATTTAATACTTTACATATATAAGTATATGACTTTAATTTTTAAAATTGAAACAAATCAAAAATTGACAAGTGGATAATATTTATTTCAAAAATACCATAAAATGACAAGTGTCAAAACTCATGAGAGATTGACATGTGGCAAAAAAAACTTTCATTTATTAAGAAAGATTATATTTTGTTTTTTTATCAAGAATATAAATCATGAAAAAGTAGCAACTTATTCCTTGTTATTAGTAGGCTATTTTTTCGGTTTTACCTCAACATCAATATATTTATTTGCTTAACAGCTTGAAACGCTAAGTTTTTGTATAAATAATTTATGGAGTAGTAGGTTAACCGACTTTTAGCCCGCTAGCCGGTAGCCGGTTATATCTTATGGATGTGGCTTGTGTAAGGCTGTTGGGTGTGGGCAACATACATTACCGCCACATAATTATCTTAAACATAAATGAGTGTTATAACGACCAAATGTGGAAATGAGCAACACCAAATAACATGTAATAATACCCCTTATTTTCTATTTTATTTTTTAATTCTTTTTCGACGTATTTAGTTTCTATATTTTTGAATTTCTTAATTTTTTTATTTATGTCATAATATTTATAATTATAATACAAATTAAATCTTAAATTAAAAATAACATTTAAAAAGTAACGATAAAAATAAAAATCCTAAATTAAAAACAACATTAAAAAATTACAATTAAGGATAAAAACACATTTATAAAAATAAAAATCCTAAATCTCGTAGTGTGTCCAACTCATATGCTCGTGCCGCATGTTCAAATATGTGCCATTTTTCTTTCAGAACTCCGAAAGCATGTTTCACATCCTTACGTGTTCCTTCTTGTCTTCTCTTGAAAAATTTATCTCTTGGTTCTATCGGGTGTCGAAACGCCTTTACAAACGTGAAATATGTTGGATATATTTCATCCGTGAGGTAATACCTGAACTTATACTCATGGCCATTTACTGTGAAAGGAGCATCCGGTGCCTTTCCTGTCAAAAGGTCCTGAAATATTGATGACTGATCAAGAACGTTTACGTCATTGTTCGAACCCACTACTCCAAAAAAAGCATGTCAAATCCATAAGTCTTGTGATGCAACAACGTCTAATACTAATGAAGGCAATCCAATATGACCACTTGTGTATTGACCTTTCCACGCCACAAGACAATTTCTCCATATCCACTTTATGCAATCAATGCTTCCAAGCATTCCCGGAAAACCATGTCGTTCTTCATGTGTCGCGTATAGTTGTTGTATGTCATTCAATGAAGGTTTGCGCAAGTATTTGTCACCGAAGGTTTCGATAACACCTCTCGCCAATCTATACAAACTTTCTCATATAGTTTGCTCTGACATTCTCAAATGGTCATCAATAGAATCGGGCGATTCCCCCAAAGCCATAAGCTTGATTGCAGCAACACATTTTTGTAACCCTGTAAAACTTCGTTTACCTCTCTCATCGTACCTCAGTTGGAAATATTCATACCTAAACATATAATAAAATTTTCAAACAACTTTTTAATAATCTAAACAACATATAATAAAATTTTCAAACAACCTTTTAATAATCTAAAGAACGTATAATAAAATTTTAAAGCAATTATTTAATAATCTAAAGAACATATATTAAAATAGAAAATAGTTGTAATTACGTTATCTGCTTTTCATTACATTGACTATTCGTTAAAATACATTTTTACGCAAACGAAACCTTCTTTTGAAATCGTTTGGTTGGTAGACACAATTATCCGCAAAATAATTGTGAACTAGACGTTTATGCCCCTCTTCCAATCTATGTTCAACGCCGCACGTCTGGTCAATAGTGGAGCGGGCTCTAGCGGTATCATGTCGGTAACATATTGATACATCATACCCACGAACATATCATCCTCATCGATATCATGATTGTATGGATGGAACGGATCAAAAGGTTCCATTTTATAATTAAACAGAGTATTAAGGTAAAATGAAATTTTTGAAATTGAAAGAGATGGAGATTATTGAAAGAGTTTGTTGAAAATATGATGAAGGTAAAATAAAGATAAATTTTAAGTATTTATAATAATAAGGAACTTTTTTTAATTGTGACCGTTTGCAAACGGTCGAAAATATGACCGTTCCAGCCAATCACAACTCAAAAAACGGGTGTTTCCTTACGTTACCACGGTAACGCCTTTTTCCATAACGCCGAAAAACGCAATAGGGGCGGTGTTTAAGGCGTCGTAACGCCGTTGCCTTCGAGCCACGTCATTATAACGCCATTAGGCGTTGCCCGCTCCGTGCCGCCTAAGCGGTGTTAGAGAGAGAAAGATGTATCTTTTTTACTTTAGTGAAGGTATTTTTAAATACGTAAGATGTATAAGCTATCTTTTTGCAAGAAGTACAATAAAGCATTACATATTATCTCCTTTGATAAAAAAAACATATTATTAATTTTTATGTTATATATGCAATTTGATTATAATTTTATATATTTATCATATTATTTATTTTATACTGGTGGTGTTGGTGTACCCGCACAATCAGGCGGGCCACGAATGAAGGGAGGTGGGTTGAATAATTTATTTTCGATGATTACTTAGTTTCCTTTTGGTAAGCGGCGAACAATTTCAAAGATGATCATCAGTAGTTTTATTTATAAGTTTTGTACGGATACAGGGGTTGATGGTGTGTGACCGACATCGATGGCATTAGTGTCAGAACCACCTATCTCTATGAAAATAATATATCTCTATGAAAATTATATAATCATTCAAAAAAGTCAAAACCCATCTAAGATATTTACTCTGATAACTGCAATCCTCCCCCCCCCCCCCCCCCCCCCCCAAATCGCCGACATGGAAATCAAATCTTACTGTGGCCACACCCAAAACCGCTAAACATCGTGAAACTATTTTTTTGGGTTTAAATCAAACCTTTTATGGTTTGAATCGAAATTATGGGTTTGATTTTGGTGTTTGACTATATTGAAAAGCTAAACAGTTATCGTGGTCGAAATTTCAATAGCAGTCACATGCCGCTATTTGAAATCGCGGTTATCACGGTGATATAGCGGTTTTTTAAAATTATGTGTAATTTATATTATATATTTATACAAAGTTTATATATATTAGAGTATTAATAAATAATATTATATCGAATTTATATTATAAAAAGTCATATAAGAACATCACATAAACCATATATATAATATTCTAATATAGTAATATGGAAACTAAAAAGTGTCAAAATGTGATTGCAACTCAAGTCGTTCGTGGATTCTAAGTACCAGAAGAGACGAGAAAGAGAAATTATCATTTGTTGCTTTGTAGTTTGTAATTAATTGGATTTATTATTCGGACTTATTAAAACAAAAGTGTAGTGGACAAACTAAAAAAAAACAAATTTATTATTGAAATAGTCCAAATCGGTTTTTTCTTTGTAAAAGTAGCCCAGCGTGTATTAAATTAAAAAAAAAAAAAAAACGGATGTAGCGTTGCTATAGCGCCGATGAGATCTGTGGTAAATAGCGGTCAATAGCGTCAATAATAGCGTCACAACTATTCGTAAACGCTATTTCAAAATAGCGGTTCAGTAATACCGCAAAATGGTATAGCGCTGCTATAGCACCGCTATAGCGCGCTATTAGCATAGTTGAAAAGTAATAAGATGTACCTTAAACCTTGTATTCCTCTCTCTATGGGCAACGCGATAGAACCACAATGGATCAAACGGTAAGAATATCGAATTCCAACCAAATCGAGGACCATCCAACCCTTGTTGAGTTTCGAGCTTCAATTTCTTGTACCTTAAACCTCGTGTTCCTCCCTCGTAAAACTTGATATATAATCAGCTTACATCTATAGAACAACAATAGAGTGATAACCCCTACCCCCATCCCATCTCCATCATCGGTAACAACGTGATAACCTCCCAAAGAATTCCAACTTATGTTGCCATTTCATATATTTATAAATTTCAAGAAAAATAAGCATTTTTTGTCCAAATTTACAATAAAAACACAGCATAACATGCATGTTATTGCCCATAATATATGTATAATTTTAGCAATATCACTTAGGCACCTGTATATCAGGATAAATAAATTTTAATTCAATCTCATGTAATTTTTTGCAATCATTGGAGGCACCTGATGGCCTGACCCCATTCAGCTCTCTTTAGATCTCCCCCTCGTGAGATTGAGTCATGTTAATTAAAATCTTATATCCAAGTCAGGAACCTAAGATCCCGATATACATTTGGATTCATCTTGATTTAGATAGATCCTAGTTGATCGGAATCGTTTTTCACTTATGAAATCCTAATATTGGGCAAAGCTTCCATGGCAATCTTGGTTAATATCAACTTTTGTTGCAATCTTTTTCAGCATGAAAATACAAAACCCTTACTAAAATCCTGAAACAAGGACTAATTTGAAAAAATAATAATTTTTTGGATCTAAAAACAATTACAAGGTATGGACCAAATTCGTATTAATTTACACCATCTCAACTTATTTATTTATTTATTTTTCCTTTTTTATTTATTTTGTTTGAGTCGTTGAGATGCCTTTAAACTTTTGACAAATTCAAGTCAACATCAAGAGAATCTTGGGCAAAGCTTCCATGGCAACCTTCTCTTCTTTACTATTAACTTCTCTTGCAATCTTTCAAAATGAAAACACATGCCTTAAGTAGACCTCTTCTTCGAGGCTTTCAACCCACCCAAAAAATGGTGAATACCAGCCCCACAACCAAAAAAACCCGAAACCAGTCTGGAGCTTTGATAGGTTCCAACGATGATCTTTTAATAGAAATCCTTCTCCGGCTGCCTGTTATCTCTGTTGTTCGATTCAAATCTGTATCCAAACACTGGCTATCCCTTTTGAGTCAACGACCTTTCACCCTCTTGTATAAAAATGTCTCCATCTCACCTGGATTTTATATTCACAACACTTATATTCCATTTGATGTTGAGAACCAAATTGTTCCTCTCGAAATCTATCATCATGTTTGTGGTATTAGAATCGTGCAATCTTGTAATGGATTACTACTTTGCTGTACAATGCAGAGGATCCAAGAACGTAAATATTATGTATTCAATCCCACGACCAAGCAGATTGCGTTCATCCCATCTATTCCTGGAGGCAGGAATGTTCGTAACACTATCACTTTTATGGGTCTGGCATTTCATCAAACAGATTGTGTTCACTACAAAGTTGTTTGCTTTCATCATGCTCAGCATGATGAGAAGCTGTTTCACATTCAAATCTACTCATCGGATGCACGGAAATGGAAGATTTCAGAAGAATCGTTCTCTTTCTCTGCACCTTATTACGAATCCATTGGCTCGGGAGTTTACTGGAATCAAGCAATTTACTGGGCTCCCTTCTCTGCTAATCCATTGTACTTTAAGATCGACACAGAAGAGTTGCAATCGCTGTCATTTCCGATTGAGGCGGCAGTGGAATCTTTGGGAGGTGGTCCAAACGGAGCAATGCGGCTTTACTTTGGGGAGTCACGAGGCCATCTGCATTTGGTGGTGAAGGCAGATCGCAGTGAGACCCATTTGCATCTGATCGTGTACGAGATGTTGAACGATCGCTCAGGGTGGTTTGTTAAGTATCGATTGGATCTTGATGAGCTTCTGAACTCTTACCCTGAGATCAGTACACGTTTTTATAAATTTCAGGTGTTAGATGTGGTGAGAGGCGAAGAAGAAGATGAAACATTCATGGTGTTCATGATTCCAGGGAATAAAATCATAAGGTACAATGTTGCTGACAAGAGTTGTAAGCAGATATATGATCTCTGGCTGCTTCTTAAAAAAAAGCAGAATTATGATCTGAGCTCCGTTATCGATGGACCAATTGAGCATTCTGAAGTTCATCGTTATATTGAAACCATAGTTTCCTTCTAAAATGTCCAATTCTATGTAAATTTATTGATTATTGCTTCATTAAGATTACAAATTGTGTGAATAATAGCAAACTGATATTGCTTCATTACTATTAATAATAAAAGAGTTTATCTAAGTTGATTTTATTGGTAACGAAATTGCCATGGGATAACCAAATTCCAATTTCAATGGTGTCAAACTGTTGAGAGGTTGATAAAAATGTAGTCGGGTATCACTTTCTTATAACAAAATATATTTAGAACAATATATTGCGTTATTGTGTCATGGCAGCCATACGAAAGGCCTTCTTATTTATCAGCAAGTGTTCTTGATGATCCAATGCCATTGTTGTTTATTTGAGCTTCTTTGGATGTGAATGCTTGATTTTAATAAACTAAAATGATCTGATAGTCACTTTTTTCCTTCGACAAAGCTTATGTCTAGTGTAATTGAGGTTGATAACTGTAACTGATGTTGTCTAGTGTAGAATCTTAATTTAAAATTTTGCATGTGTCCAAAAGAACAGAATAATGATCTTTTGGTTGGAGAAAGAAAAGAGAACAACAACATAGGGGTATATCATATATTTTTTCTCCTCACAGACCTTGTTAAACAAATCAACACCATTGGTTGTTATTCGTGGTGGAATTCTTTCATCAATTGCAAAATGAAATTCTTGAGGTATAGTTTAAAGGTCTGGCCTTGAATTTTGGTGCTTTCTCCGGTTGTTGTGATCTCAAGTCACAAATGCTTTGAATCCCAATAGTTCTTGATGTACTATCGTGTATTGAATGAAAATGTCTGATATAAACAAACATAAAGCTAAATAACGGATCCATTTGGCATATTATTGACAGATGAAAACCATTTCAGTAATCTTCATTCACCATCTCAAATAATTCTAGCCCTACCCTAACCACATGGATTGTAGCCTTCAAATGGTTTTTTTGGTGTGAAAATAGCTAACAAATGGTTATGTGCCTTACATTATGTGCCATACATTGTTAAAAGAAGGGATAATGACTTGAAAGGGTAACAAACTTTCGACTTTTGTCACATTTAGTCACTATATTTTTTTTCGTTATCTATTTGCCATTAACTATTGAAACTGTTCACATTTTACCCTTATGACCGGCTGTTACCGGTCATAAGGGTAAAATGTGAACAGTTTCAATAGTTTAGTGGCAAATAGATAACGAAAAAAAGTTTAGTGACTAAATGTGAACAAAATCGAAAGTTCGTTTCCCTCTAAAAAGTTCAATGACTAAATTTGAAAAAACTTCCTATTGTATTATGTTTTAGCAAAATTATTTATTTTTGTTTAATTGAAGCAACATTTGTTGATGAAGAAATCTATGAAATAAAAAAACAAAATGTAACATCCGGATTTCCAGGTATCATCATTTAAGTATTTTTCTTTTGAGTTAAGAAGAGAGACCCGACGAGTTGACGCCTAAACTCGTCGAGTAAGGTCGCGACTGATGACTCGGATTAATGAATGGACTCGACGAGTCGGTGAGGCGACTCGACGAGTCCGCGCTGTTGGCAGAAACCCTAAATCTTTGGGCCCGAGCCATATTTAAAGGCACTTATGGCCTTCAATTGCGACTACCATTCCCATAAGTGAGAACCCTAGCAAGCTTGAGTGTGTAGAGTGAGAGGAAGAACTATCTTGAGCTTTTTGGTGTGATAGATCTGGACCCTTCTAGGTTCAGAGAGCCGAGAATATGAAGCTTTAGTAGAGTAAACCTTGGGGTTCAAAGTTAGGAAGCATTTATGGGATTTTTATGGTATATATAGTTACTTTCATCTTACACATAGATATGAACTATTTTATATAAATTACGTGCTATGTGTGCATATTATTTGAATACTTGCTGTCTATGCTGGATGAACGATTTTATACATGTTTTAAAAGATTTAAACGGTATATTTATTTTATATCTACAAATATATTGCGGATGAAACATGGATAGATGAAATAGTTGGTGTGTGATGAAATAAAATTATGAGAGATAGGTGATGATAGAAAGGTGGTGATAATTAGGTAAATAGATGACGATGAATATGTGATGTAGGATGAAAGGAGATACCATAACCTTAACCAGCAATGTGGCGATGTAGTGATCTACCAGAGTATAGATGGTGACCACGGACTGTTCTAGACAACCCACTGGAAACACCAATAGGCCCATAACTTGTAGGTGATGAATTACGAGTTCAGGCGATGTTGTAACTACGTATTCATGCGATGATACTCTAACCCCTTATTATGAATTACGAGTTCAAACGATGTTGTAACTAAATATTTATGGGATGTCACAAATTTCGCATGTCAAACCAATGGTCATAATTCACATCAGTGAGAATGGTTCATTTTTTTGTAAAACCAAAATCAAATTGGAAATTTTGATTTTTTATTTTGGAAAATGTCAAACCATTGGTTTTTTATTTTGGTTTGGTTTTTTGTTTTTTTTTTTAAATATATTTTCAGGGTTTTGTTTTTTTTTTTATTTTTTTTATTTTTTTTATTTCATAGATTTCTTCATTAACAAATGTTGCTACAATTTAACAAAAATAAATAATTTGCTAAAACATAATAAAAGAGGAGGTTTGTTCACATTTAGTCATTGAACTTTTTAGAGGGAAACGAACTTTTGATTTTGTTTATATTTAGTCACTAAACTTTTTTTCGTTATCTATTTGCCATTAAACTATTGAAACTGTTCACATTTTACCCTTATGACCGGCAACAGCCGGTCATAAGGGTAAAATGTGAACAGTTTCAATAGTTCAATGGCAAATAGATAACGAAAAAAAGTTTAGTGACTAAATGTGACAAAAGTCAAAAGTTTGTTACTCTTTCAAGTCATTATCCCTTAAAAGAATGAAATAGAAACATTATGTTTTTATTTTTTATTTTTTATTTTTTTGTGTGTTTTATGTGCCTTACATTATGTTTGTAGTTTCAATATTTAATTTAGGGAAATTAAGTATTCTAACCACATTTTAGGATGTTTTTAAAAATAATAACCATAATTTTTTTTAAAGTAACCACTCTCTTCGGGATGGACATCCCGACGCAAACCAAAACGGGTCAAGCTCACTACTGTAACCCAATGTTATATATATGGGCCCACACCAAAAAAAAAAACGGAATAAACATTCCGGATACTGAAATTCCGAACTGTTGCTATCAAAATTTCGAACACATATTTTTAAGTCTATCTACCATGGAATCAACAAACCGGGTGAGTTCTACTGTTTAATTTACTTGCATTTTAGTTTACAATTTTCTTTATGTCAGAATCTGTAGAACAATTATGGGATACAAGAAACAAGTATAAGTACCTTAAAATGTGTTACTACCACTCCTTAGAAAGGTTATAAGTCCATATTACCCATTACAAGTGATTCTGTGATGGTACTAACAGTCCAACATATGAAAAACACAATTTGGAACATGAAGATCATTTCCAGAATGATAGGCTGGAATGGTAGTAACGGTCTGAAATACAAAAATCAATTTGTGTATTAGTTCGAAGATCAATTTGTATTGATGTTAAAACATGGGTTTTAGAGATGAATAAATTATTTTCCATATACAAAAGCTTTCAGAATTGTGTCCAATAAATGTAAATTTTAATTGAAAAAATTGTTATACATATTTTTTATGGTACTATATATTAAAAGTTGTTAGATTGTTGTTTGCGTATTTTTTCTGTCTAATTTAGATTTGCATGAAATTGTTTGAAAATTATATAGACAGTGCTAGTTTGTACTGCATGCAAGTTCCCTGTTTTCATGGAATGAACTCTAATACTTGCTAATGTAATGTCATTCTAAATTTAATTATGAAAAAGAAATGGTATTGTTTTTTTTAAATGGAAGTGATTTTCATTCGCATTAGTTAAATGATCGTTACAAAAGCTATTATATATTTTTGGTATCCATAAATTAGAAAAACGTAAGGGATACATATTTGTTGGCGGACGATAAAATCTCCTCTAATTATAAAAATATAAGTAAGACAGTCTTGTTCTGTCCAAAACCTTATCAATCTCTACATTTGCATCTCGAATCTACTTCTCAATCTCCACATTTGCATCTCGAATCCACTTCTTAGTGTCTTTGACTTTTTCTGAGTTTTAACTACCCATTTTTTTTTTATTTACGTGTTCCACTAGATTGTCTGAACGTTGATTGAGTTTTTGACTCATTTCAAAGTCCCTTACATTGGTTTTTCAGCGTCCTTCATAGCTTGAAAAATGTCATCATACATTTTATCTGGGAGTGAGAAATTCGGACCTCTAAAAATGGGTTAATATTCGAACAAACGTAGCAATCTTCTTATTCACAATAACAAACACCAAATTTAAATGCACTCATTCTCAAGTTTTTTTATGTTGCTAATGTACTTTGTTTACCATGTATAATAGATGCATATTAATAGTGATATGTTTTAACAAAGTAATGTGTGTCCGAAAATTGTGTTCGGAATATGTGCCCGGAATGTGTGTGTGAGCAATCTGAATCTTGGATTGTCTGTAAAGTTGTTTTACTTGCATTTTAATTTACAATTTTTCAGTGTTCTAAAAGGCGCGCCATGGCGTGAGGCACGGCGTCGCCGTTACGAAAAGCTTCATAACGTTGCTGTTAGGCGTGACGCGTGGCAAGGCGTGATATGGCGTGTCATGGCGCGTTATGGCGTGTTATGTCGCGTGTTTTTTCGTTTAAGACACGTTTTTTTGCTCTTTTTTATACCTTTTCTAATCGGACATACAAGTATTGTGTTTTTTATTAACTTTCTGTTATTAGTTGTTGATATAACACTTCTAAAAACTAGGTATATTTGATATAAATTTATATTTATGCGGTAATATAATTATAAATTAATACAAAATCGCCGCCTTACATCACGCCTTAAAAAACGCCATGGCTCGCCATAACTCGTTAAGCTTGAGGCTTGGCCTTGCCGCCGCGCCACGCCTCACGCCTTTTAGAACCTTGCAATTTTCTTTATGTTAGAATCTGTAGAACAATTTTGAAATACGAGAAACAAGTCTGGATTAACTTAATTTTTGTAGTTATTTTTAATTTTAGCCATATAATAACCATATAAGTACCTTCAAAAGTGTTACTACCACTCCCTAGAGAGGTTATAAGTCCTGCTTACCCGTTACAAGTGATTCCGTGATAGTAGTAATAGTCCGACATACGAACAACGCAATTCGGAATACGAAGATCATTTCCAAAATGATAGGTCGAAATGGTAGTAACAATCCGGAATACGAAGAACATATTTTTTTTAATTTTCTTTTTGATATAGTTAAATTAATTTCTAAATTTTTTGCGTTAAACCAATACCATGTGTTAGTTGTATTAGTCTGAAGATCAATTTGTGTGATTGTTGTTAAACAAAAATGGGTTTTACAGATGAATAAATTATTTTTAATATATAGGAGCTTTCATGATTGCACCCGATAAAGGTAAACTTCAATTGAAAAAATTGTTATACATATTTTTTATGGTACTATATAATAAAAGTTATATATATATATATATATATATATATATATATATATATATATATATATATATATATATATATATATATATATAAACAACTTTTATTATATAGTACCATAAAAAATATGTATAACAATTTTTTCAATTGAAGTTTACCTTTATCAGGTACAATCATGAAAGCTCATGTATATTGAAAATAATTTATTCATCTGTAAAACCCACTTTTTTTAACAACATCCACACAAATTGATCTTCAGACTAATACAGCTAACACCTGCTTACCCGTTACAAGTGATTCCGTGATAGTAGTAATAGTCCGAAATACGAAAAACGCAATTCGGAATACGAAGATCATTTCCAAAATGATAGGTCGAAATGGTAGTAACAATTCGGAATACGAAGAACATATTTTTTTAATTTTCTTTTTGATATAGTTAAATTAATTTCTAAATTTTTTGCGTTAAACCAATACCATGTGTTAGTTGTATTAGTCTGAAGATCAATTTGTGTGGATGTTGTTAAAAAAAATGGGTTTTACAGATGAATAAATTATTTTCAATATACAGGAGCTTTTATAATTGCACCCGATAAAGGTAAACTTCAATTGAAAAAATTGTTATACATATTTTTTTATGGTACTATATGATAAAAGTTATATATATATATATATATATATATATATATATATATATATATATATATATAACAACTTTTATTATATAGTACCATAAAAAATATGTATAACAATTTTTTCAATTAAAGTTTACCTTTATCGGGTGTAATTATGAAAGCTCCTGTATATTGAAAATAATTTATTCATCTATAAAACCCACTTTTTTTTAACAACATCTACACAAATTGATCTTTAGACTAATACAGCTAACACGTGATATTCGTTTAATGCAAACAAATTTAGAAATTAATTTAACGCATATTTTTTCTGCCTAATTTAGACTTACATGGAATTGTTTGAAAATCATGTAGACATTGCTAGTTTGTACCAAATGCGAATTCCCAATTTTCATGGAATGAACTCTAATATTTGCTATTGTAATGTCATTTCAAATTTAATTATGTAAAATAAATGGTATGATTTTTTAAATGGAAGTGATTTTCATTCGCATTAGTTAAATGATCATTACAAAAGCTATAACATATTTAAATGGTTTCCAAAAATTAAGAAATCGTAAGGGATACATATTTTGTTGGCGGTCGATAAAATATCCTATAATTATAAAAATATAAGTAAGCCAGTCCCGTTCTGTCCAAAAGCTTATTAATCTCTACATTCGCATCTCAAATCCACTTCTCAGTCTCATTGACTTTTTTTTTCAAGTTTAAACTACCCATTTTTCTTTTTTATTTAAGTGTTCCACCAGATCGTTTGAACGTTGATTGAGTTTCTGACTCATTTCAGAGTCCCTTACATTGGCTTTTTTAGCCTCTTTCATTGCTTGGAAAATGTCATCAATCATTTTATCTGGGAGTGGGAAATCTGGGCCTCTAAGAAACGGGTTAATATTCGAAGAAACGTAGCAATCTTCTTCTTCACAATAACAAACACAAAATTCAAATGCACTCATTCTCAAGCATTTTAGTTTGCTAATGTACTTCGTTTATGATGTATAATAGATGTATATTAATAGTGTGATGTTTTAACAAAGTAATGTGTGTCAGAATGTGTGTCCAAAAATTATGTTCAGAATGTGTGCCCGGAATGTGTGTGTGGGGAATCCATGTCTTGGATTGTATGCAATGTTGTTGTACGATTGATTTGAGGCCCAAAATGTTGGTTTGAAATGTCAGTCTGGAATGTGTGTATCAGATTGTGTGACCTTCAATGTTCATGCCCCACTATAAATAAGAGATTGAAGAAGTTACTTATACAATTCCACAAATTCAACAAATCAACCCTTATCATGGACTTCAGAATAAATCCCTTAACTTTTGAATTTCAAACGTTAACAGAAGAAAAAATTACAAAAATGGTCCCTATGGTTTGCTGATTTCTTTGGGTAAGGTCCAAAAAATAGTTCCCTAGCAAAAAAAGGTCCTTATTTGATGTTTGAGTTGTGGATTTGGTCCCTAAAATTAACATCTGTTACTTCACTCTGTTAAATGTGCTCAAATGACTATTTTACCCTTCATTATATATTTCAATTAATTTTTATTAGTATAGATATTATCTAGTGGGCCCCACTTACACCCCATTTTTCAAAAACAACCCTACCACCTACCTCTTTCCCAATCCAAAATACAGTCAGACCCCGTTGTCTTCTCCGACTAGCCCATGTAGTCTTCTTCGATGACACGACACATTTTTCTGATAGGAAAAAAATTGAAGGAAAAAAAAATACTAAATTACAAAAACCAAAAATTTATAAACCCACCACTATGAACACCACCATCACCATCATCCACTGTTACCTCACCCGCCCACCCCATCCAGAAGGTAGACCCAAAAGAAACCAAAATCAATAGCATCAAATGATGCCAAAATCATTTTCCCATCATCAAAAATCGGTTCACTGTGTTTTTGATCCTCCAAAATCTATGTTTAAATAAGGGAAACAATGTAAATTCATAATCAAAAGAAACCAAATTGCCAACCTAGATTACTCAAAAAACATATATGTTGTTGTATAAAACAAACAAAAATCTTCAAAACCAATAGGATATTCAAATCAAGATGTAAAAATAATATTGCGTCATCTTCGTTTTCATGGATGAAGAAACACAAAATAAAGTGGAGTTAGCAGTGGGGGAGATGAGTTTTACAGGAATGAAGGATGAACAAAGAGAATGAGAAAGGATATGTTTGGCAAAAAAACTTATTGCTTATTAGCTTATTAGCTTATAAGTTTGTAACATCCCGAGATTTTGCAGGTATTTCCGAACCCTCTTTACTATCATTATTTGGTCATTTGGAGTCCTTGGGGTTGGAAGTGTAAAGCCAAGATAAGTATAAGGGCCAAGGTTGCAACCTTAGATCAAGAAGGAGTACGTTGAGCGTACATAAGAGTACGCTAAGCGTACTAAGGTCCACCTTAGTACGTCGGGCATACACTTGTGTACGTTGGACGTACTTACGTCAGGATGAAACCCTAATATTTAGGGTTTGGGGGCTATATAAGCAACATTATGAGCTCATAACCCTCCCTTACCTCAGCCTCCACTGTTTAGAGCTGTTTTCCCCAAACCCTAGCCATTTCCTTGAGTGTGTGAGCTTATAAAGTGTATTTTGAGTGTTTTGAGAAGAAGGTATTGCATCAAAGAGTTGGAGAAGAAGATCAAGCTTGTAGATCTGAAGTTGGTTGGTGCCCTAGAAGCTCTGAATGGTAAAAAGCTTTAGACTTTATGCATGCATTTATAGATCTTGCTATTTTGGCTTTAAGTAACCATTTCTTGTCCCAAAAGTCCCAAGATGGTGCATAATCTGATTTGGATGAAATAAATTGTCCTTCTAGACTCTTGAAGAGGTTTTGAGTGATAAAAATGAGGTCCCAATGGCTTAAGACGTCCCATGCATGGAGTAAGAAGGTCTTAATGGATCAAGACCAAGTATTAAGAGCTTTCTGGACGTCCAAAGTGATAAAGTTCGTGACTTTATGGGTCCTAGGCACATTTGGTCACTAGATTTGAAGTTTGGGCTAAAGTGCTTAAGCCATTAAGCACTTATTAGGGTTTTAGCAAATCACCGCGTACGCCCGACATAAATCCAGTACGCCCAGCGTACTGAGTCAACCACCCCAATGGTGGTCAACTTCAGGAGGAGTACGCCCAACGTACCAGAGGAGTACGCCCCGCGTACATCCTCTGTTGGGCTTTTATTGAATTGAGCTTTGAGATTGGGCCACCTTTGGACTAGTTGGACTTAGGCCTTGCATATGTGGACTTGTGGATCATGGATTTGGAATTGGGCCTTGGCACAATTAAGAGAAAGGACCAAAATGGATTATGTGGACCCTTAGTCAAGATTGATAATCCATGTATTGACATAGTGTTTATTATTTGAATAGTTCGGGACATTCAGTAAGACAGCGATCGGAGACTTTCGGTTCATTTCAGCACCACTTGTGAGGTGAGTTGTCATCACTATATCAACAGGGTCTAAGGCACCAATGCCGACCCTTTTCGGATTTGTATCCGGATTTATTACACGTTATGCTTTATGATATATATCATGGTTATAGGATGGTTGCTATGTTAGAGATCGGTTAGGTCAGTATCCTAGTTATAGGATGGTTGGTATGTTAGTGATCGGTTAGATCGGTATCCTGGTTATAGGATAGTTGCCATGATTAGTGATATGTTAGAACTGCATGTTTACTTGTTTATATGTATGTGCACATGTTTGTTGGTTTGGGGAAAGGGTTGAGGCAGGTCCTACTGTGTGCAGTAGGCCAAGACACCCTGGGCGGACCGGGTAGACTGTAGGCCCGGGCCTAGTTAGGTCAAAGGCCTAGTGAGCGGTTCGGATAGGCTGAAGGCCTCGAGGAGGGTGGTCCAGACGTGCTGAGGGCTCAGAGAGCGGTCCAGATGGACTGAGGACCGGGAGTTAGTCCAGTCTAACCGATGGCTCATTATGCATGTTGTTTGCTTATATGTTTATATAATATGGTTATATCTGTATGGCGTTGGTATTTTGGGGGTAACTCACTAAGACTTCGAGCTTACATTTATCGATTATTGTTTCAGGTACTTTTGATGATTGCGGGAAGGCGAAGGCGTGTTCATACAGCTCCTCGTATCTCATGATTTTATGATTAGATTCTGGGGAAACTCTGATGCTTAAACTATTTTAAAAACAAATTGTAATAACTTAATGGTTTTAAATGTTTAAAAAAGTTTTAAATTGGATTGAATTTTATGGGTGTTACAAAGTTAATAAGTAAGTGTAGGGTAACTTATGAAAAAAATGACTTATTAGAGGTTCCCCACCGGAATAAGTTATTTTCATCCAAACACTTTTTTATTTTATAGTGGTGTGGAACCTAATAAGTTGTTTTAAAAAACTTAGCCAAACACCCCCTAAAGGTTCTTGACAATTAGGACAGATGCCTGATGGGAATCTAAACTCCAGATTTGTGTTTGCCTCTTAGAGATGGCGACCTTCTTGGTGTTGCGGATCTTGCAAGTGTACGACATCTTCAAGATGACGTTGAGGCTTATATCGGGTAGAATTGTGAGAGAGACAGAGTAGCAATGATGGTGGTTGGTGGTCATAAAACTTTATTGGCGATGGTGGTGCTTCGCCATCGGTAGGTGAGGGTCTGACCGGCAGGAGAATGAGGATGTGGTTGTTTAGGGATCCGGGTTGTTCCACTGTTCAATCATCATCCGTGGGCGGCGACAATTGTTGGATAACTCGTGGGAGTGATCATCATCTCTAGCCACACTTATCCTCGGTGGAGCAAATCGGGATTTGAGAAGGAGTTTTCCCCCTTTGGTTGTATAGGTGAATGGAAGTATAGTAGAACAGAAGTGATGAAATGAAAAGTATGTGAAAAGAGGTAGAGGTGAGTGTGAGGAAGATGAGGAGATATAAGAGGCCGCAAACGGTGTTTTATATCACCGGAAGAGAGAGAGAGAGAGAGAGAGAGAGAGAGAGAGAGAGAGAGAGAGAGAGAGAGTTCTTTTGTCTTTTATTATTAATAATTTATAAAAAAGGGGAAATATAATTAATAATTAATAAAAATAAAAATAAAGGGTAAAAAAATCATTTCAACACACTAACAGACTGAAACTAACGGATGTTAGTTTTTGGGACCAAATCCACAACTCAAACACCAAATAATGACCTTTTTGCAAGGAAACTATTTTTTGGACCTTACTTAAAGAAATCGGCAAACCACAGGGACCATTTCTGCAATTTTGTCTTAGCGGAATTTAGACTTTTTTGTTGTTTTTTTTTTGTACAAAATGCTATGAAATCCAAATTATAGGGTTTCTTTTTTTTTTTTTTTTTTTTTTTTAGAGAAAAAGTATTTTTGATAAAACATAAAATTAGTCCAAAACAAGTTCGAAATGGACCCATATAGGACGGTGGTTATTTATGTAAATGGCTCAAAATGTAGTTATAAAGATGTAAACTCACATTTATTCGGGTTACTTTTATGATTATACATAAGTTAATTTTTTTTATTTTTATGAAATGTTCCTTTTTTTTTTCCGTCTTATACCTAAAATATGTTTGGACCAACCATATTAGATATATTCGATATATGGTTTTTCAACATTATGAATATAATCATTTTCAAATAAAACAAGAACCTATGTTAAAGTTGACTTCCGGAAATCTTGACTTATTACATAGTGAAATATTTTAAGATTATATTCAATATTGTTTATATTAAGATAGAGATATTTTAAGTACTAAAAATAGAATGTCAAAAAGCATAATCAATACATGGGTTCAACTAAAAATTATATGCACTAAATAATACATCCACTCGATCAAAGCTTAGGATTTGCATTTAAGGCTTGACACTTTCATTACAAAACCAAACAATTGAAGCGATTCACGAAGAAGGTAACCCCACTATTTTCAGAAGTTGCATCTTTTTTATGTGGTTTGTTTTAATCACATTTGTTATCATCTAATCATTTTCTTCTATCTAATTGTTGCAGACGAAATTTATAAGCTAACATTCTGAATGGAAGATGCTAATGTGGAGTCCGGAGAAGTAGATAACATTGGGAATACTGTTAAATTTCTACTTGATTATAAAGAAAACGGAGAGGTTCTAGGCAAACAAGTGCCACCATCAATTTACATGGTTCCTAGTGTGATCCGAGATCTCAGCCCAACTTGTTTCAATCCGAAGGTGGTGTCTATTGGGCCTCTTCACAGACATAACGAACATTTACAAGGATTTGAGATTCAAAAACAAACTTATTTACATAATTGGTTGCGTCGACTAGGTACTGTGCCAAACCAAACACTCCGAACATGTGTTGAGAAGGTGATTCAATCAATAGAAATAATCAAGGAATGTTATGGAAGATCAGTGACCTACAACGATCTTGAACTTGCGAAGATGATGGTAATAGATGGTTGTTTCATACTTGAGTTCATTCAGAATGAATCAGAAAAATCATCCGGGTGTAACATGATGATTACTCCATTGATCGTTTATGACCTGCTACTGATAGAAAACCAAATCCCGTTTTTTGTTCTTAAAATCATATTTGACTGTACTATTGTAGCATCTGGAAGAATGCACATCAACTCCTCATTTACCCAGCATATTAGCGTACTTCTAGGATACTACAAAGTCTTTGAATCAAATTCTGTAGTACCCAATGTCAGCCTAGATTCCACTACTGATCATCTTCTTCACTTTGTACACAAATATTACCAGCCTGTGGAACCGATGCCATCAGTGTTTGTCGAAGCAAATCCAAAAGGCCACACAGCTGTGGAATTGCATAGGGCAGGGATGAAGTTCAAGCCTAATGAAGATGAGAATTGGGCAATGGCTTTAAAACTGGAATTACAATTACCCTCATCTTTTTTTTCATTGTTACCGATTTTCACAGCCATTCCCCCATTTTCATGGTTACAATGGCCTACTCTGAAGATGCCAGTAGTTTGTATTCATGATATGAGTGAATTGGTTCTTCGGAACCTCCTTATATACGAGCAGTTTTCTGATGTTAATAAATATGTTACATCATATGTCTATGCCATGGATATGCTAATCGATACTCCGGAGGATGTTGCCATTTTGGTAAAATCAAAAGTCCTTACAAATCTTTCGAGTTCGAACGAGAATGCTGCAAATATGATAAATGGCTTAGTTAAATTTGTTAGCATCCCAGATTTCTTTTATGATCAACAGTGGAAAGATATGGATGCCTACTACAATAGTTACTGGCCCAATACTCTTGCTGGGTTGAAGGGTAAATATTTCAATAATCCTTGGAATGTAATTGCTCTAATTGGTGCACTTGTCCTGTTTGCACTTACCGTGGTTCAGACCTTCTTTACTATCAAAGCCGCAAATGCGACCAATGTAACTATGTAACCATTAAATGTGTATAGTTTTTTTCTTCCTTCGATGTACATGCTCTTACTTGCTGTATGCGTCTCCTTTCTTTTTCTTTCCTATAATAAAGTCTCATATTCATTAATCCGTATAAGTTTATTATATCTATGTCACAGTTGTATATATACTGGCATTAATTACTCTGTTTTTGAAACTTAATGTTGCTTCATTGAGAAAACCCTAAATATGAAGTCTCGACAATTCAATGCACCCCATTTTTATTTATAATTGCAATGGAGGGATTGAACGTCGTTATGAAGAAGGCATGTGAAATTGGAATCTTCAAAGGTGTAGGAATCCTACAAAGTGACTTAACTATCTCACACCTCTTTTATGCGGATGATGCACTATTTGTCGGAGAATGGAAAAGAGAAAATATTAAAAACCTGGCTCGAATGCTCAGATGTTTCCACATATCGTCCGGACTTAAAGTCAATTTTCACAAGTCTAGGGTGTTTGGTATCGGAGCACACCCACAGGAGGTGGCGAGGTGGACAGCACCCCTTGGGTGTGAACCATCATCACTCCCATTCACGTATCTTGGAGTTCCCGTAGGTGCAAACATGAATCTTAGGAAACATTGGAAACCGGTGGTGGATAGGTTTCATGTAAAGCTTTCATCTTGGAAGTCAAAAACATTATCATTTGGAGGAAAGATTAACGTTAATAAAGGCCATTATGGGAAATCTTCCAACATTTTACTTCTCTCTCTTTGTTGCTCCGGATGGTATTATTAACATGTTGGAGAGTATTCGCAGGAGGTTCCTATGGGGAGGTTGCGAGGAAAAAAGGAATGTGCACTGGGTGGTTTGGGAGAATGTGATTGCTCCAAAAGACATGGGGGTGGGGGGGCTAGGTGTGGGCTCAGTACGGGCCTTAAATGTTTCATTAATTACTAAATGGTGGTGGAGGCTCAGGATGGAACCAGATTCATTATGGGCTCGGGCAATAAAAGGAATTCATAATTTGAAAATTAGAACCCCTTATTGCATATCAAAAAAGGCGATTGCCGGTGTATGGAATAATGTTGCAAATGTTCAAGAAGATCTGAAAGACCTGGGGATAGATATTGAAAAGGTGCTGGTAAAGAGAGTTGAAAGAGGGGATGATACATTGTTTTGGCTTGATCGGTGGATTGGTAACTTGCCGTTGAAAATATCATTCCCGGAGTTATATCGAATGGAAAAGAAAAAACGGTGCAAAGTGTTGGAGAGGGTTCAAATTCTAGGCCCAACATGAGACTGGTTATCTCAGTCTCAGTCTCATAGTCCTGAACAGGAACTAGAACTACAACAAATATCATCCTTACTTGGGAATTTTCAACCAAGCTTGGCAGATGATCAGTGGATATGCCTTTTAACCTATGATGAGGTATTTCATGTGGAAGCCTTGAGGAAGTTGATTGATAAACCTCAACATCCTGTGAGTGGTGAAAAAATTGAATGGTTATATGAAATTCCTATCAAGGTACTGTGCTTCATATGACGAGCAAACCAGGGACGGATTCCAACCTTAGTTGAATTAAAAAAGCGGGGATTATCTACTAATGAATCAGTGTATAGTTATTGCTTGCGGGAAGAGGAGACAATCGAACATATATTGTTTAAATGTTCATTTGCAAAAACAATGTGGGAATGGGCCCTCAAAGGATGCGATATACCTACAATACATGTAACTTCAATTCCAGGAGTTCATAAATTCTTCATCCTGGTATAAGTGCAAGAAAAGGAGAAACAACTTCATCAATATTTGCTATGGAACCATATGGTGGATTTGGATGGCGAGATGTGATAGAATATTCAAGAATCTTAGATTATCCCCAACCAAGGTGGCAAATAACATTAGGTCCCAAGTTTTTACTTGTATAAAACACAGAAGGAGAAACTGTACGTATAGATGGGTCGATTGGGCTATTAACCCATTTCATGTTTTTTGACTATAATTTGTTTGTTTTTATGTAATCTCTTTGCTTCCCTATTACTTTTAATATATTATTTGCCGGTCCAAAAAAAAAACACATGACAATTCAATGCCCCTCTTCATTTCCTTCAACCAGCCTACATTAAACATCAAAATCGTTGACCCCAGGTTGTCTTCTCATCTGAGAATTTCTTCTGTCAACCCTCAATTTAAGAAAGTTTTTCCCCTCCTTCTCTACAATCAGATTTGTCCAAGGCTACAAGCTCATCGTAACATTCAATTTTTTTTCATAAACAACGAACTAATAAATCTAATTAACTACGACGTAAATTGGTCCAACTAATAACCATAATATCTATTGAAAGTCATGATTTTTATACACATTGACGTCAATTTAATTTGAAATTACCAGTTTAAAATCAGCAAGATGAAAGACAGTTTAACAATACGCTTAAATTATTATTCAGCCTAATCGAATATGTTTGAAGGGATAGATAATACTCACCACAATTTGCCCAAGGCTTATTTATAGAACTGTATTAGGAGGAAAAATCACAGAAAAATTTATATACAAGGAAAATATAAGAATGCCTAACTAATCATGACCTTCACTAACAATTTGAGATGCCTTTAAACTTTTGACAAATTCAAGTCAACGTCAAGAGAATCTAGGGCAAAGCTTCCATGGTAATCCTTGTTTTCTTTATTATCAGCTTCCCTTGCAATCTTTCGAAATGAAAACACATGTATTAAGTACACATCTTGTTGAAGGCTTTCAATCCACTCCAAAAAATAAAAATGGTGAACACCAGACCTAGAACCAAGAAAACCCGGAACCAGTCAGGAGCTTTGATAGGTTCCAACGATGATCTTTTAATAGAAATCCTTCTCCGGCTTCCTCTTACCTCTGTTCTTCGATTCAAATCTGTATCCAAAAACTGGAGTTCCCTTTTGAGTCGACAACCTTTCACCCTCCTGTATAAAAATGTTTCCATCTCTCCTGGATTTTATGTTCGCAATATGTATATTCCATTTGATGTTGAGAACCAAATTGCTCTTCCTATTTGTAATCTCGACATCCATCCTCATCCATGCAGTATTAGAATAGTGCAATCTTGTAATGGATTACTTCTTTGCTGTAGCAAGCATGGGATCCAGGGTGAACGTAAATATTCTGTACTCAATCCTACAACCAGGCAGATTGCACTTATCCCATCTGTTCTTGGAGGCAGGAAACTCCAAAAAAATATTCGTTTTATGGGTCTGGCCTTTCATCAAACAGACTGTGTTGACTACAAAGTTGTTTGCTTTCATCGTGCTAAGCCTGATGAGGATATGTTTCGGATTCAAATCTACTCGTCGGAGACAAGGAGATGGAAGATTTCAGATGAATCTTTTTCTTTCTCTGCACCTTATTATGAATCCTTAGGCTCCGGAGTTTATTGGAATCAAGCACTTTACTGGGCTCCCTTCTCTGTTAATCCATTGTACTTTAAGATCGATACAGAAGAATTGCAATCGCTGTCATTTCCGGTTGAGGTGGCAGTGGAATCTTTGGGAGATAGTCCACACGGAGCAATGTCCTTTACTTTGGGGAGTCACGAGGCCATCTGCATTTGGTGTTGAAGGCCAATCGCAGTGAGACCCATTTGCATCTGAACGTGTACGAGATGTTAAACGATCGTTCAGGGTGGTTTGTTAAGTATCGAGTGGATCTTGATGAGCTTCTGAATTCTTACCCTGAGATCAGTACATGTTTTTATGAATTTCAGTTGTTAGATGTGGTGAGAGGTGAAGAAGAAGATGAAACATTCATGGTGATCAGGATTCCAGGGAATAATATTATAAGGTATGATGTTGCCAACAAGAGTGGTAAGCAGATATATGATCTGAGCTCCTTTATCGATGGACCAATTAATCATGCGGAAGTTCATCGTTATATTGAAACCATAGTTTCCGTGTAAAATGTTCAATTTTATGTAAATTTATTGATTATTGATTCATTAAGATTATAAATTGTAGGACTGTCAAAAAAAACCCGAAACCCGTTCTACCCACCCGACCCATTCCGAATTCGGGTAGAATGGGTCGGGTAGAACGGGTAACGGGTATGAACATTCGTGTAATAGATTAACCCGATAATAATATAGGTCGGGTTTTAGGTATGAATATTTATTTTCGGGTATACCGAATACCCGAATTCGTTTTTTAAATAATATCAAATATACAATGCAGTCATGTACGCACACTTCACATAAAACAAAACCATTTGTTTCCTTCTTATGAACGACAACTTGACAGTCGATGCAAACTTGCAAAGGGAATACGACGCTAAAGCTGAAGTCCTGAACCGTCATCACAATTCTCAGTTTCTCACTATCACACATAATGGAATTAAAAAAGTACATAACATATTATAATGATTTGTATTATTATTATATATGTACTTGTTAATTGTATGGAGTATTTTCCTACCCGATTCTTTATTAAACCAACCAACATGTAAAAGTAAAAATAAATAAATAAATAAATTATCAATAAGTGTCATTTAAGAATGTTTCGGGTATACCCGATAATTACCCGACCCGACCTCAAACCCGAATACCCGAAACCCGAAAACCTGAATTACAATATAGGTCGGATATCGGGTATTATTTTCTTAAGGAAATACCCGTTCTACCCGAAACCCGAAAATTTTACCCGTTCGACACCCCTAATAAATTGTGTTAAAAATAGCAAACTCATGTTGCTTAATTGATATTTTCTAACATGTATTATAAGGACATACATACAAAACATTAATTAATAAATGTAAAATGTATTAATTATAAATAATATTATCATATTTAAATATGAAATGCATTAATAATCTCCATAATAAAAAAAATTTACATTTTATTTATGGTAATTTTTTTTCATAATTAATACTTCTTATATGTGCTGTTAGGGCACATATTAGAGGTGGCAATCGTGTCGTGTCGTGTAGTGTCGAAACACTAAACGGGTTGAAAGTGTTTGACCCTAACCTGACCCATTTAATTAACGTGTCGTGTCGTGTCAACCCGTTTATTTTCGTGTCGAGTTTCGGGTTAGGGCTATACCTTGAAACATGTCGTGTCATGTGAGGTTAAAAGATTGAGCATATTGAAAGAGTAAGAGTTATGTAGGCGGAAAGGAAAAACTAATAGTTTGGAGGCAAATAGATGAAGTCATAACAATTTCAGATGACAAAATTAAAAGAGTGAGAGTTGGGGAGACGGATGACAAGGTCATAAGGATGTGGGAGTGGTGAAAGAGACTGAGTAGTTTGGGAAAGAATGGAAAAACTGAAATGAAGTCTTGATCTAGACGGCTAAAGTCATTTCAGCATTACAAAACAATTCAATTCGAAAGTTTTCTTTTACTAATGGTTTTGGTTTTGTATCTATCTAGTTTATTTAAATAATTCAAAAAACTTGCATATAAATAAACGGGTCATTTTCGAGTCATATTCGAGTTGAAATTCTCAACCCTAACCTTACCCATTTAATTTTCGTGTCGTGTCGTGTCATGTCAACCCGTTTATTTAAACGGGTTGAAATATCTTACCAAAACCCATTTATTTCGTGTCGGGTTTCGTGTCATGTCAATTTTTGCCACCTCTAGCACATATTAGAAAATCTCATTACTATTAATAACAAAATTTTTTAACTACGTTGATTGTATTGGTAAAAAAATTGCCATTGGATACCCGATAACCAAATTCCAAATTGAATAGTGTCAAAGTGTAAAACTATATTTAGAACATAATACGTTGTTATTTCAAACTATATTTAGAACATAATACGTTGTTATTTCCTACAATTAACCAATAAAAAGATAAAGCTTACATATGAGACAGTGGACTCACCAATGTATGTGTATGTGATTATGTGAGTACAAGTGCTAGAACTGGAATCAAGTAGATTAAATAAGGATTCTAGAAACCCAGTTTCCTCAAGTATTACAAGATATAAGTAAGGAGTTGGTTAAAAAGACATCTCATTTTACCATATAGACACTCTAATTTAATTTTAAAATATTTTTATTGGTTGAAATTGTATTGTTTTCTGAAAAAACTGATTATAAATAGTTAATTATAGATTGACTTTTTAAAAAGTAATCAATGAGGCGTCCACAAGATATCTAATTATTAGCAACACCTTATAAATAAAAAAAATTGTTTTGATTGTTAATAAAAGATAAAAAAAAGAAATAAAACCCAAGTCAACGCCACTTAGAAATGAGTGAACAAAACCTCAATTGTTGGATGACAAAAGGGATGAGAAACAATTGTACCGAGTTGTATCCACTACAAAAAAATAATAATAATGTTTTTTTATATGCAGGGTGGATTAAAGCTGATTTGATACCCCGGATAAAAAAAAAATGAGGCTTTTTTTTGTCGCTATCGGTGACGACTTATTTCCAAAAACTTTTCTATTTCTAAAATAATATAATAAGATACATTTTGCCTCGAAAATTTGAAGGTGTTGGGTCATTGTCCATGCTGTCCTACCCTCTAATACAACTCTGTTTATATGATACAATTAAAATATGACAAAACTGCACAAATAGTCTCTGTGGTATGTCGAAAATTGTCACTTTGGTCCAAAAAGGTTTGGACTAGCACTAGTGGTCCACTTTCATTTTGTTGCGTCTTTAGTCCAATCTGTTCTGATTTTTTTCAAAATGACGGATCTACCCCTGTTAATATATTTTATATTTTTTCTTATTTGTTTTCCTAATTTCAGATTTAAAAAAAACAATAAAATAAAAATAAATCTCTTTATCTCTCTCTAAAAACAAGAAATAAAAATCTCTCTCTCTCTCTCTCCCCAATATTTCTCTTTCCCTCTTCGTTTGTTCTTCATGGCTCTCAAGAACAGTTCATAAAGCCTAGAAACTGGTGCCATCGTCGGAGACCGGTGTCACCAACGGAAACCACCGTCTTTGACATTGGCGCCACCGCCTTTAGCCCTCATCGTCTCTGTCACCAGCAACCTCCAACAAATCTGAAATTCGCCATCACCTACAACAAATCCTAATCAATTCCCACCATTGGAGACCCTTTTGTCACTTTCTTAGTTCGTCTTCTTAACCGGAAACCATATCCATAACCTCAATTTTTGACAAAAACCATCACTAACTTCTGAAACCCTAGCGCCGACAGCTTATCTCATATGGATTAGGGTTTTCAGTGAAGAAGAAGGATGTTGGTGATCTAAAACCCTAACTTGTCGGATCCTCCTCCGTCAAGATCTGGAAGCCGGTTTGTGGGATACCACCGTTAGAAGCAAACATATTGCCTCTCGCCACCTTTCATCTTCTCATTCAACTTGATTGTTCCTCAGCAAAACCTAGCTCGAAGCAAACCCTTATTTGCAGATCTGTTTCCATTGGCCGAGAAGAAACAAAGAGCATGTTGGTGAGGGTTGAGATCGGAGGTGTTCCAATAAGAGAGAAAGAGAGAGAGAGAGAGAGAGAGAGAGGAGACGGTGATCGGTGGTGGTGGTGTTGTTTACAAGAGGAAGGAATGGAAATAGATTTCTTTTTTTCTTTTTTGTTTAATTTAAATAAAAAATATAACAAAATTAAAAAAATACAAAATAAAATTAAAAAAGGTCAAATCTATCATTTAAAAAAAAAATCAAAGTAAATTGGATCAAACTTGCAACAAAATCAAACTTTTGGACCACTGGTGCTAGTCCAAACCTTTTTGGATCAAAGTGGCAATTTTCGACAAACCACAGGGACAATTTGTGTAGTTTAGTCTTAAAATATAAATGACTTGAAAAAAGAAATTTGTTATTATTTTTAGAACGGTTAAAATACAAACTCTAAAACCATTACTATAAGAATATTAGGTTTTTCCGGACAAAGCATATTCGTGATTATTTTGTCTAAATAGCCCCTTACAATACATTCTCGACGAAAAAGTATGTTGTAAAATGGGTCATAGGAAGCACCTTTCCGAGAAATTTCTAACAAAATGTTTGACACATTTCCGACACAATTATCTGCAGGAAGAATCTGACAAAAAATTTTGACTCCTACTTTCCGATAGAATACCAACAAATTAAGATTCCTGACATATTTCTGATGGAATTCCGACGAAGCTCTTTTATGTTATAGTTTTTTATGCATAGTAAAAATTGCAATTTTTTTTTAAAACATAATAAAATAATATAAAACAAAAATCCCATATTATTATTGTTTTTGTAGAAAAAATACAATAAATAAAAACCAAATGCAATTTGAACCATAATCATAGTAAATATTAATATAAAAAATATCCACTACACATTCAACAAAAAATTATAGCTACTATCCGTTACAAGCACTTGTCCATAGTCCAACCCCTTCAACAAAAATTATAGCTACTACCCGGTACAAGCACTTGTCCATATTCCAACCCCTTCATCACCTATACTAGCTATAACTCTAAAACGACAACTTACATCTACAAGTTCAAAAACAAGAGTTTGTGGAGTTATATTTGCTTAATAACAACAATATAATAAGAGTAGCACACCTTCGAGAAATATATTCCTAGAATCCAAAGGATCATTTGTAATCATCACTCATCTCCTAGAAAGGTTCCCTCAGGGAGGAGGGAGGAGGGAGTCGTTCCCTTCCAACCCACTGAATCCACTGTCACATTAACTTTTGTCTTTTTTTTCTTCATCTTTTCCAACCCACAACACACGGAAATCTTGTCTTTCTCAACCCATTCAACTCACTCAATTAAAAAAATACAAAACAACTAAGTTACAAGTTTTAAAACACATGGTAGAAGAGAAAATGAGAGAAATAAAGTAGAGAGAGATGGTGAAGTGGGTTAGTGAAACCAATTAACCAACCCGTTGAAGCGAGAGTGGTACCGCCGATAACTCTATTGCTAATTAAGATTTTACCTTTGATTGTTTTGTATTTTTTTTAATTGAATGGGTTGAGTAGGTTCAAAAAGATAGGGTTTCCGTGTGTTGTGGGTTAACAAAGATGAAGAAAAATTAAAAAAAAAAAAATGATGTGACATTGGATTCAATAGGTTGGGAGGGAATGACTCCCTCCTCCCTCACGAAGTAATGCAGAACTAGCATGCTCCTTGCCAGATTCGCACTTTTTTCATATAATTACATCTTTGTAATGTTGTAAATTCAAGTCCATCACAAAATCTGCCACGAGTGTGAATTCATTATGGATTCATATATCAATAATTGTAAGGGAATAATAGGATTAATTAGTTTTCATCGAGAAAGAAATTAGTTCCCTAATGGTAAAAAATGAAGAATGACAATAAAAATAGTGATACCATATAAGGATTGTTAGTAAGGTCATGTCTTATCTATGATTGCAAAACTTTAAGAGATTCCAGTTGTTACAAAGCCCTCACACTACATATTTTTTTTGAAGGATGTGATTAGGAAAAAAAATTGATGATTAATGTTCCACTATTTTCTACATTATATTTTGAGTGGGGTTGTATTTTTTGACAAATTCAAGTCATATAGAAAATCTTGGGAAAGCTTCCGTTGAAATCTGATTTTCTGTTTACTATATATCAGCTTCCGTTGCAACCTTTCACCATGAAAACACACCTTAAATACATATCTTCTTCAAGGCTATCAAGTATCAACCCACTCCAAAATGGTTATCACCAGATCCAAAGTGAAGAAACTGCAGATCAACGATGATCTTCTAATCGAAATCTTTCTCCGGCTGCCTCTTGCCTCTGTTCGTAGATTCAAATCCGTATCCAAACACTGGCGTTCCCTTTTAACTGACCGGTGTTTCACTCTCATTTATAAAAATGGTTGTATCTCTCGTGGCTTGTTTGTTAAAGATTTCTACGTTCCTTTTGATGATGAGAACAGAAACCCTCCTTTTCTTAATCTCGACTTCTATCCTGATCCTCGTGGTATTAAAATCATCCAATCCTGTAATGGATTGCTCCTTTGTTGTAGCAAGAAGATCAAGCGTGATTGTAGATACTACGTATTCAATCCAACCACTAAGCAATTCGCTCTGATTCCATCAGTTCCTGGAGGTGGACATGTTCGTCGAACTATCTGTTTTATGGCTCTCGCATTTCATCCAACAGATTGTCCTCACTACAAACTTGTTTGCATTCGGTATATTAGACGTGATGAGAAGCTTTTTCAGATTCAAATCTACTCATCTGAGACAGAGAAATGGAGGATTTCAGATCAATCTTTCTCCGCGAATTCTTATACGTCCTTCAGCTCCGGGGTTTATTGGCATCAAGCGATTCACTGGGCTCACTCCAATGGTAATCCTTCCTACTTTAAGCTCGACACAGAAGAATTGCAAACGATGCCATCATACTTTACTATCGACACACAAGATTTTACTGGACGCTATCATGAAGGAGAAAAGGCCGTTTACTTTGGGGAGTCAAGAGGCTGTCTGCATTTGGTGAAGAGGGTTCAGCGCAGTTTCCAACTGAAGGTGTACGAGATGTTGAATCATCATTCCGGGTGGTTCGTTAAATATATGGTGAAGCTTGATGTGCATCGCATGAATGCAATTCGGTGGTTCCCTGATCATTACGCTATTCAAGTCTTAGATGTGGTGAGGGGTGGAGAAGAAGATGAAACCTTCTTCATGGTGATCCAAATTCTTGGGAAGATCGTAAGGTACAATTTTCATGAAAAGAGTTTCAAGCAGATGTTTGATCAAACCATACCAATCTGGCATGGGGGAGCTTTTCGTTATATTGAAACCATAGTTACTTTCTAAAACCTCCCATTTATGTGTACATTTCTTAATTCTATCAGCCACTAGTTTTTATTTATCTGGCCGGAGCATTTATAGACAAATGAGAGAATGACAAACGGGACTAGAAAATAGTATGACAATAATCCTAACCTAATACTAAAACTCATAATATTTTAGGAGGTTTCCCAAATAATAATAACTCACAATGATCATCTAATGCCTGATTACTAGATGTTATTTTTGGACTTTATAATAAGTAAAAATGTAGAACAGCTTTTGGAGAAAAAATGTTGCTTCTAAAATAAAAGTTGAACAACTCAAATGCAACCTTTCTTCAAAGGTTGCATATTCGAGAGCTTCACTGTCGCTACTATGCAATGTAGTTAGGGTTTAGGAGAATTATCAACACATAGGCACAAAAGATAGGTTGATTTTGGAAATGATTTGTGAACATCGATAAACATTGTTGGATTTTAATCGCAAACAGCTACATATTTATTTTGCCTTATTGCTTCATCAATGGTGCAAACATGTAATATAGCTTTCGTCCCAGTGTTGAAGGAAAACCAGTATATAGTTTGTTTTGAGTTGTGCTTGCTCTATGTATTCATGATTTTTTTTTTTTTTTGTCATTTTAAGTCTTGATTCTTCAAACCAAGTTTCCTTGATTATAAGATATAAATAAAATAATTATTTTGATTTTTAATTAAAATAAATAAATGAAATACATGTCAACAGTTGTTAGAAATAAACTTTAATATACTCTTAAAAGTTTTTTTTAAATAGAACAGTTTGGATTATTTAACATTTTGTCCAAATTAATGAAAAAATAATTTTTTTATGTTTTAACAGGAAATAACAAATTGGGTAAATTACACCATTCGTCCCTTATGCATGTGTCCAAAAGCACGTTTAGTCCATATTTTTAAATTTTAACTTGAACCGTCCCTCGTTTGGTTAAATATTGCACATGTCATCCCTCATTAGTTTAAATTTGCATGTTTTATCCCTTGTGAGACATGAAATGACTATTCTACCATTTTTTAATTATTTTTTCATTTATTTTATTTTTCTTACAATTATTTGTAAAATACAAAATAAATAAAAAAAACCCCACCCCACCGCACCCTCTTTCCTCTAAATTTCTGACACACATTAGAGTCGTCGAATCTACTATAACCACAACCACCGGAATCTGATGCAACCACCACCACCGCAATCTGATACCGCCATCACCAGCGGAAACACCAGAAGTAACTCATGTCTCGACCCAAGAACAATACACCGACAATGAGTAGCCTAACCCTCCACCATCGACGCCACCTAGGGTTTCAAACCTTCACCTTCATCATCTCATTTCTAAGATCTCCCGGTGCCACCAAGAGCACCACTGGACTGGAGGCGCCACGAAGGAAGCATAACTATGTTCTTCGGGGGATTCGTTGGCCTGAAAAGACGTCAGTGACGGTGCTTGTATCACTCACGATGGTGGTTGTTATATCGATGCAAAGAAAGAGGGGGTGAAAAAGAGGGTTTGCCTGATTTTAAAGAAATAGAGGTGGAGCAAGGGTTTCGAACAGAGATTGAGGCAGAAAATAGCACTTTTGTTCTTCATTTTGCTCCGACGATGGTAGATCCGACGACCTAGATTCAACAGCTCCAAAAATGCCACCATCAACTCTTCCGCCTGCCAAAAATAGAAACGACCCACCATGTAGATTCAACAGCTCCAAGACGCCACCATCTACTCCTCCAATGAATCCACCCATATCCTCCCTCCCCCCCCCCCTCCCTCCTTCCCCAACTTTCAAGTCACCATCTCCTCCCATAAACCCAACGACAGAATCGGTGTACTAGGGCCATAAGGACAACAACGTCTGGTTGCTATTTGTGTATTGAACCAACATCCTGGTGCTTCCTTTTTGCTCCATCAATGGTGGCTCCGGTGATCTAGATCCAACAGATCCAAAGAAAAAGATAAGAAAGATGAAGACTAATGGGTAGAAGGGACATGGGGAAACGGGAGGCAGGAGGGGTGGTGTGTTTGATGGAGATATATTTTTTTTTCTTTTTTTTTAATTAAAATAAGATAAATAAACAAAAGAAAACTAAAAAAGAAATTATCAAGGGCAAATTAGTCTTTTTATGTCCAGAGGGACTAAACGTGCAAGAAAAAACAAACATAAGGACAGTCCGAGTTAATTTTTCAAAATAGGGACTAAACATGCTTTTGTGCATATGCACGAGGGACGGATGGTGTAATTTACCCTAACAAATTATATAAATTTTATAAAATAATATGATTTTTCCGCATAAAACCCGATAAACAAAACTTCATTTGTTGGATGCGCATTGGATGAGAAACAAGTTTACCAGAGTTGAATCCACTGCAATATACTAAATGACTTTTTGAACAAATTGATCATTAATACCATTTTAAGACGTCATATATTAAAAAATATATATTCAAAATATAATTAAAACACAAATAAATATAAATGACTTTGAAGAAATTGATCATTAATAGCATTTTAAGACGTCGTTTTTTTCTCAATAATGAAAAGTCAAAATATAGTTAATACTTAATACATAACACTTAGTTTTGTATTGTATGTAACAATTTTATAGGAATAATTATTATATGCCATGTTTGGTTTCTAATAATATAATCCTGATAGAATAAAGATAGAGAAAATGACAAAAATAGTCATTTACACTAATTGCATTACAAAAATAGCAAAAAAAAATCGAAATTACAAAAATGGCCGCAAATATGGTTAGATTTTAACTCTTTTAATGTCAACAATCTCTTTATTTTATCATTTGTTGTATTATTTGTTGTGTTATTTTTGTTGTTTTTTTAGTTGTTGTATAACCTGAAATCTTGTATATTCTTATCGTATAATTGTTTATATAAAGTGCAAAATAGTCGTTTGTATATATATTTGTCGTATAAGTATAACATTTGTATCAGTTGAAAATTTGTCGTATATATATTGTTAGAAATTGTTTGTGTTTGTCGTATAAGTATAACATTTGTATAAGTTGAAAATTTGTCGTATATATATTGTTAGAAATTGTTTGTATTTGTCGTGTAAGTTGAAAATTTGTATAAAGTTGTCGTATAACTTGCAAAATTGCTAGTTTGGTTGTCGTTTTATTTTTAAATTTTTTTGTTTATATGGTTATAAAATGTTAGTTTTAATTAGAAAGATAAAAATTGTTTATATATTTGTCGTTTAAGTTGAAAATTTGTTTAAGTTGAAAATTTGTCGTTGATATATTTGTCGTTTAAGTTGAAAATATGTTTAATAAAATATTTATATAATTATGTATGATATTGTTTTCTATCGTAAATATATTTGTTGTATAACTTGGAAAATTGTTTATATATGTGTATGTTATTGTTTTTTATCGGAAATATATATATTAGTAATTAAGAAATTGTATTTGCAGTTCGTAATCATATATTTAAAAAAAAAATATATTTTTTAGTTATCTAATTTGTTTTTGTGTTTTTTTTGTAGCATCATTTTAGTTTAATGAATACGAAAGCCTTTGCGAACCTAAAAGGCTCTGGCGGTAACATATGGGAAGTATTTGAAGTTTTAGATGATGCCCGACGTGCTATTTTTAGAGATACCGTCTTTGGCTATTTTATTGATGTCCCTCGTTTACAAGGGGACGCTTTATTGTTTCATAAAATGTTCCTTCATCAGATCCGGCCGGACCCTGTTTTATCTCCAGATTGAATAAAACGTTTATATTTTCGAGTAGGCAATACCAAAATGGTTTATGGGCCGGAAGAGTTTTGTTTGATTACCGGATTCAATTTTGGGGAGTATCCAAAAAACATTGGGAGAAAATGGTCGGAAAAATTAATAAGCAGTAAAAAAAGATGTTTACTGCGTGAACGGCTATTTCCGGACCATACTAATAGTTCGGTGAAAATCGACGACCTGAAAAGTTTAATTTTAAATCAAACATTCCTAGCACTTGACGACTTTGATGCAGTTAGAGTATGTTTGATATACATTTTGTGTGAAGGTTTTTTGGGCATAGAAGTTAACGATCGGGTGCCACAAGATTGGTTTTATTTGGCTGAGAATTTGGATCTCTGGAATAGGTATATTTTCTTTACGTTAAAAGTTCTATTTTATTAAAGTTATAATTTATATAATAATCAATTTTGTTTTTTTGTTTTGTTAGCTTTGCTTCGGATAGCTATCTCTGGGATTTTACTTATGTTGACCTTGAGGATACATGGAATAAGATACATAATTATTTATCACTTCCTGAGCGTGGTCAAACTTTAAAGTATTCCGTGTCAGGATTTACGGCTCCAATAAGGGTATAAAAATTTTCTTATATTTAAATTGTTTTATTGTTATGTTTTTTATTTTAATTTTAACTTTTATTACTGTAATTGTAAAAAATTGTAGATATGGATATATGAGATGATTCCGGCTGTTCGTGCATGTGGATTTGCATCGAGAAAAAAATAAAGACTTGCCTCGGATGAAAAGATGGAGTGGAACAAAAAAATTGAAATGGGTTGACGTGAACAAGATTTGGTCAAAGATGCAGGTTTAAAAATATTTCGTTTATTATTAATAAAGTTGATTATTATACTTTTATATGCATTTTTAATATGTTTAATTTTTTAGGAGGGGCTACCACCAAGACAAAACATGTTACCGGGTGATGGTGAGATGACATCTTTTTATTATATGTCATTTCAAGAGTATGTATATGGTGAAGGGAAAGCAGTTTCATCCCCAGTACGGGACCATTTTAGGAGACAAGACGAATCTTCGTCTAGTATGTCGTCCAGTGGTCGCTCTCATGGTAGAGGTCGGGGCAGTGGGAAACACAAGCTAGACGAGGTGTTGAAACGGCTACATGCACTGGAGCAGCATGTGTTTATGAACCGACAACCTACAGAGGTTTTTGTTGAAGAAGTGAATAATGACCAATTTTGGAACGACATTTTTTTTTGATGATACAACAGTGTCACAAAGAAATTATGATGAACGTGTTAGTTACACGCTACATTATTTATTAAATTTTATTAACATATATGAATACCTGTGTTCATATTTTATATTTGAAAATATAGGTTGTGCAAGATGAAGTGATGAATAAAAACAATACAACTCAAAATGTTTTTGGTGATACTCAAGACAACAAGGTTGCTATAGATGTTACCTTTACGATTTTAATAATTACTTTTTAATAAAGTGTCTTTCGTTATTAAGTAAAAAGTTATATTTTTAATGTAGGTGTTGGAGGAGAGGAATGAGTATGCGGGGAACAAATTTGATGATGATGTGTTTGATGTAAACGATTATAGTGAAGTTAAAGAGGTTATTATAGTTACATTAATATAAATATTTTGTTTTTTTAGATATTATTGCTTATTAAATTATGTGTATTTCGTTATTAAGTATAAAGTATTATTTTTAATGTAGGAGTGGGAGGAGAGGAATGACAATGCGGGGAACAAATTTGATGATGATGTGCCGGACGAAGACGAACTAATAATAACGGGAAATGTAGATTATTTTCATGATGATGATGATGACAAAGAAGTTACACCCGATAAACCAAGGAGTCGAAAACCATCACAATATTTGTGTCCTCCTTATACCGAGGTATTCGTTTTATTTATAAACTGATGATTTTATGTTTATGTGAATTATCTGAAAGATATAGATTTAAACATTTGAATATTGTTTTTAGTTGCACACGACACCGAAGCAAAAAAGAAGAACAAAAAAGAAGGTTGATATGAAATCAACAAGCCCCGTTCCTCCTCCAGTTTTTGGTGTTGCTCATGACTTCTCCATGTTGCGCCTGCAACCTTACGTAGCAGGCGATGAGGATGTCATCCAAAATTATGTATTGCATTCATACGATGTGCAGCATCGTTTGTTTAATTTCGTGTTAGATAGAGATTTTTGGAGCTCATTGTTTGGGCATACACACGACGGATGGTTGGAGTCAGCGGTAAATAAATTGTTAATTAATTCTTTTAAAAGTTAATTGTTTTTTAGTCAATAACAAAAGTATCATGTGTGCAACATATAACCATTTGGTACCGACTTTTGATGGAGAGACGGTTTGAGAGCGACCGACATACAATAATGCCTCCAAATTTTTTTTGTTTCTCATGCTTTGGAAGAAGGACAGGACTGGAGGGCGTTTATGGCTGGTATTGCTACGTACCCCAACTTCATGGTTGCTTGGTGGGATGTTGATACGGTAAACTTAATAGTTTATATTGAAAATAATATCGTTTTTTTGTTATGTTTTTGTATTGTGATGTTTTTGTATTGTGATGTAAATAAACATAATTTTATTTTCTGATCCTTATACAGGTCTTATTGCCGATTCATTCATCCCCTAATCATTGGGTATTTGGGGAACTACGATTAGCGTCAATGGAAGTGCATATTTATGACAGTCTTGGTAGAGGTGCTTATGAAAAATTCCAATCTGAAGGAATCTTTTCCAAATTTGAATGTTGGGTGGCAAATTATTTGGACAAGATTAAGTATTGGGCCCGGAGGAACATCCCGAGGATTCCATTGAATATGCAATTCATTTATGAAGAAAACGTTCCCCAACAAAGTAGTCATTTGGGAGATTGCGGTGTTTTTCTTTGTATGTTTATGGAGCAATTGGTTTCAGGTCAACCAATACGTGTTCTTATTGACCCAAAGAACGCAGCTTTAGAGTTCCGTCTCCGGATGGCAAAAATTATTTGGGGGTCTAGTGTTGCTCCTCTGTAGTTGGATTATATAAATGTATATACAAATTAATGTTGGATTTCATTATTAGTTTATTTTTAGAGTTTACTCAACGAATGACAAAAAATATAACGTTACGACAATTACAACAATTTAATGACCTACTAATTACTTATCAATACATACAACATAAGAACGACTACAACATTTGTTTTAACGTTACAAATACAACAATTTATTGACCTAACAACTTCAAAACCATAAAAACAATATTGAAAAGCTTACAACTTGTAAACAAGAACTGCCAAGAACAACACCCAACTACAAACCAACGCTATCTTTAACTTCTTATTTTCTGATTGAAAGAGCTTATTAGAGTTAGCTACTTTAGCTATTACCATAGAAGATTGGTCCTTCTCTTCATCAACCCAACTGATAAACCCGCATTTTGGTCCTTGTTAAATTTAATATTCACAGTAAGAAAATAAATTTGTGTGATGTAAACACGAGGGTTTAAATTTGAATGACGGTAAGAACATGATACCAAATACGGGCAAGCGTAAAACAATCTTCCTGGGTTTTTAGCTGTACCCGAAATCCTAACGATACGTTCTCCTCCGCAATTGCAGTATGCCATTAGCCTTCTTATTCTTTTAAATCGGAGTTACTTTCTCAGTTAAATTTTTTCATAATGAGTGACACCCATTTATAGAATAAATCATATTACGGACAATTCTTTTTGACTATCAAATGAACTGGTTTGACTATGAATTCAAAAAGTTCAACTATGAAATGCAGACAAGTACATTCTGTAGTATTGTCATGTCGGTCAGTGAAATTTGACTATGAAATGAACTAGTTTGACTATGAATTAAAAAAGTTCAACTATGAAATGCAGACAAGTACATTCTGTAGTATTGTCATGTCGGTCAGTGAAATTTGACTATGAAATGAACTGGTTTGACTATGAATTCAAAAAGTTCAACTATGAAATGCAGACAAGTACATTCCGTAGTATTGTCATGTCGGTCAGTGAAATTTGACTATGAAATGAACTGGTTTGACTATGAATTCAAAATGTTCAACTATGAATTTAAAAGGTTAAATTATGAATTTTGATCAGTAGAGATACAATATTTTCTATTTATAATTGCATTTGTGTGATCATTGTAGAGCACAATTATCGGTATTGAAAATGAGTAGTTACAGCAAAAGAACCTTTTCTCAACTACCAATTTTCTTGCATAACCTTCAAAGAACAAATCCTAATACCTTCACAACCATTAAGAAAACCGATACCAACCGCTTTCAATTTTGTTTTGTGGCTTTAGGTTGCGTGGTATAACATACTTCTTTTATTGAGTTATACAATATTTCATGGTAATGTATGTCGATTAGTTGTTACTTATCACTAATATGTGTTCGTTTTTATGTAGATTCGTACCTTCCTTAGGTGCATGATACCGCTGATATATGTGGGTTATTTACCCCTTCTTGGGAGCTTTCTGACAACAATGTACTTCGCAGTGGCTTTAGATGGAAATCATGAACCACTACTCTTAGCACTTGGTTAGGGAACCTTACAGTGTGAAGAATCATGGAGATGGTTCATGATGAGGTTAAGAGATTGTTTAGGTGAGGACATAGAGGTTGGTTTCATAAGCAACCTGTGTGATAACATAGAGTTTGGTGTTGAGAGTGCCTACCCGGATTCCTATCATGGATATTGTCCTAAAGATATAGCTCGAAAGATACGTGAGTCTGTCGGACATAACAATACGGAAGTCGAATCGTTGTTTTGGAAGTCATGCAATGCATATAGCGTTGATGATTTTTACTTGTGTTTGGAAAGGTTGCAAAGTACATGTAGGCAACCACCTTTCTGCACCTTGCTTATGAGTCCAATTTACTGGCTTGACGATATACCGATTTCAAAATGGACAAGAGCATTTTTCCCAAAAATACGTTACAATGTTAAATCGATTGACGTCCCTGAAATTTTGCAAATTATATCCTCACGTGAGTTTCCTATAACAATGATAATTGAGTTAACCACCACGTTGATACAATCAAAGTATGCTGAACGGGCCGAACTGGCTGGTAAGGGAGATTGTTATATTTTGTTTTTTTTTATTGTGCTACTATTTTCATTAAAATATCAAATTTTACAGGGAGTTTGTCTGGTGGGTTGACCCCTTACGTTGAGAGTAAGGTTCAAAAAAGTCTCAACAAGTCTTATAATTGTAATGCAAGACGTTTGTATGGGGATACATTTGAAGTCGATGACACTTTTGCCACCAGCAACGTACAACTTGAACGAAGGGTATGTAGTTGTGGTAAATGGCAAAAAAGCGGTATACCATGTGGCCACGCTATAGCATGTCTAAGAACCCGTACATCTGAGTCCATTCAGAGAATGGTTGATTACAAGTTCACTAATTATGTGTATCGACTTGCATATGGATCTGAGTTGGTGAATGCTATACCATCACATGAGCATTGGGAAATACCAAATGAAACGGTGGTCCTGTTACCTCCCTCAATGCAGTAGTTATTCATGTAGCACCTTTATGTTTTATGTAGTATTATGTATTAGTTTTTTATGTACCCCGTTTTTATTTTAGTGCTGTGTTACGTATTAGTTATCCATGTACCCAGTTTATTTTTTATGTCGTATTATGTGTTAGTTATTTATGTACCCCATTTATATTTTATTGCGTTCTAAATATTGGCTATTGAGGAAACAACATACATTAAAAGAAATGGACGTTTATTAAATAGTAACGACTAGACATATACAACAACAAACAACTTAAATAACGAAAAACAATTAACTTAACCAACATGCATATTAAAAATAAGGGACATTCTTTAAAACATTCCATGCATCTAAGTGGGTAAACTCGCTACCATCGTATTGAAAGCGGTATAGTTCCAAAGCCACCTGCCGTAGAATGTCTTCATCCGTATTTGCATGTTCGTTATCCAACTCGTTATAAATACGTTGAAATTGTTTCACCTTCATTTTCATATCCAGAAACTTCGCTTTGACATCTCTTCTTCTTCAATATTGAGTGCGGTTCATTAAATGGTGAAACAAATGACAGACACGAGACCAAAATGATCCAGCACGAACTTGTGGGGGACCCGGTGGAAAATCCACCTCTACAGTTGTAATCCAAGCTTGAACCAAAGCGACCTCCTCTGCGTTCCTCCATATACGTGGTGAGTCCATAATTGCAAGGAGGGAAGTAATAGAATACAATTACAACGGATATTGAAATCTATTTATAACGACTCCTTACTTTCCTGGTGCAATGACTTGTCAACTCAAACAGCAATGTATTGTGTTGTCATTCAACTGGGGATGAATTGTCAACTCGAACAGTGATCTGTTGTGTTATAAGTATAGTACACTGCATTCGTCAGTTAATTTTGACTATGAATTGCAGACATATTAGAAGTTTGGACTGCGATTTTGTGTAGAAACTACTATAAATTGACCCTAAGTTACATGCAATACTTTATTAAATTAACCAATATAGTTGTTCAAATATGGTTTTTTAGATTCTACTCTCTTTGTTTCAATCCAAATGACTTCTATATCATGGAGCAATGAAGAGTTCTTGGTTCTTACACATGCTTATATTCATGTGTACGAGACAAGCAAGTTGAACGATCCAATGTTTTGGAGCCGTTTAACAAATATTTTCAATGCTGAAAACCGAATGGCTACAAGAAACGATCGTGACAAACTAGACATCTTAGCAAGATGGTATGAAATGAAAACCGAAGTTCTATTATTCAACGATCTTTATACCAAAATTGACGACACCCGTTTAAATGCTACTGAGGATGTCATCTTGGAAGCTGCTAAGGAGGAATACAAGTCATTAAGTAACGGGTTGGAATTCCAGTTTGAAGCCCCTTGGAATATTTTGAAATATATCCCATTTGTTTAAAATCTATTTTAGTTTATTATTTGAGTACTAGGTTATTTTCATGTATTTCTGATGTATTTCGTATGTATTTCGTTTGTTTAAAATCTATTTTAGTTTATTATGTGAGCAACTCGTATGATTAACTTGAGTTAATAAATGACCATTGCATTAGTTATCACAACATATTAGAATACATTAGTAACAAGGATTCCATGAACCATTAAAAACATCACAACAATTACATGAAAAACAACGACATGATACGAACAAAACATTAACGTAAAACACAAGTCCATGGGTTATTCTTAACACAAATTAGAGCGGTCTACTTGAAATACTGTTTATCTCTAACAACCTTCCAAACTTCCTCATATTCGAAGTCTCTGCCGTCATGCTCACAGATGTAAAACTCTGTAACAACTTCCAAGAACTCTTCTTCGTCACGATAACGAACATTGTTACGTTTCGCATAACCACATGCTCGATTGAACCATGTCACTTCTTCCTTTACATCCGTCCACTTAGTAACAACATCTGATTTTTCTCTTTTTTGTCCTTCTCCCATCTCATGGTTAAACAAAGATGTGAGGCGACTCCATTCATCACCAATTAGGCAATGCGGGGGAGCAAGTAACGGTTCACCATCCTTAACACTTAGCCAGCATCGTGTTAGAAGTAACACCTCGTTTGTCGTCCATGGCCTTTCAGAATTGGAACCAGGTACTTCATTCGAAGAACTTGCTGCATTTGACGACATTTCTAATAATGGGAATTCGTTTCGTTTAGGTGATTTGGGTGTTTGGTTTATAGATCTTAAACATCTATTTATATAAATAAATAGACTATGAATTAATACTTTGACTACGAATTAATACTTTGACTACGAAATGGTAATATTTAGACTACCATTTTCAGCTTTATGCAGTGTTTTGTCATGTCAAACTGTCATTTATCTCTTGTCACTTAAGGGTCCCACTGGGATGTGCAGGTTACTACAGTGACTTGTCATTACTGTCTAGTCATTTCAAAGTTAGACTTCTCATTACTGCCTAGTATGTATAAATACCACTTATTGCTCCAGTTTAATACAATATCGACTTTATTATGAGTTCCTCACACAAATTCGAAATTTGCTCATGCAACGAAGTAGATTGTTACTACTGTGATTCGGTAGACCCTTTTTTTACACCCTCTTCAGTCGGGCCATATATGTCACATGAAAATTTTGAAGAATTAAAGAAGGCTGAAGCACAACAAGAAGAGGACAAAGAGTCATCCCGACTTCTCACTCAACTTGCTAATGAAAATTTTGAAGAATTAAAGAAGGCTGAATCAAGGTTGTTTTATATCAAAATCAGCGTAATGGGTTTGGGAGCAACCCGCTGAACCACCAATATTATATGCCATTTCTGGAGTAGAAATTATGTGACATGCTCAGCTACCAGACGCCCTTCCAGTACAATTATTTCTCGTGTGTCCTAGTTGACCACATGTAGAACACTCTTTTATAATTGGACCCTCGCCTTGGGATGGAATGCGGTCTGTGTTTCTTGGCCTGCCTGGCTGACGTTTATCCATTATAGGTGGCTTAACAATCATCAAATCATCGGGGATCTACCATTCGGATGGCTTCGGCAGAGGGTTTATTGATTCCGCATATGTTTTCCTCAGTGTTTCGGTAAGGTAAGCATTTAATGCAAACCTCGAGCAGTCTTGGTAATTGTTCACTGTTAAACATCTTATGACATGACCACAAGGTATCCCATCAAGTTGCCAATGCCTACATGTACATGTCATATGTTGAAAATCAACAATCACATTTTGTGCCCCCTTTTTGACCTCGCATTTCGTATTTGAGATCATGCGAACATCCCATTTCGTAAAAGTTTTCTTGTTTTCTTTTACAACTTCATCCGCCCAAGGGGTAAGTGTTGTTGTTGCTTCCGCTAAAAAAACAGCCAAAATGAAGAAGTTAAGATCAATAACATCAAAACTAATAAAACATTAATATTACAAATTCACGTAATACCTGCAAAGTTACGTCTTTGAAACCACCATTGTTGCATTGTAGCACGAAAAAAAATCAATCAACATAAGTATTGGCACCTTACGTGCGTGTCTAGATAATGCATTTATAGACTCCGCACTGTTGGACGACATAAGATTGTATCGGTTCCCTTTAAAATGTGCCCTTGACCAGGTTTCTGGATTTATACTTTTTAAGTACTCCCATACTGGTTCTTTTGTCTTTTTCATAACATCCATGGCAGCATCAAAAGCATCAACTGTGTACGCCCTACACGCCTCCCAAAAAATTCCTTTAACCGTCTTACTCTTGCCGAATCTAGATACTATGTTGAAATACAAATGGACACCACATATTCCATGATAAGCGTGAGGAAAAATGTTGGCAACGGATGTTGCTATAGATGGAGACCTATCAGATATAATTGTAAGCTCCTGCATATTTCCTATGCAATCACGTAGTTTTTGAAAAAAACCATGTCCAAGAATCAGTACACTCATTTTTGCATATACCATATGCAACCGGTAATATTTGATTTTGTCCGTCCTTAGTAACTGCAAGTAGCATGGTACCTTTGAACTCGCCCTTTAGGTGAGCTCCATCTACTACTAGGGTCGGCTTACAAAAATTGACAAAAGCTCGTACCTACAATACATTGTATATCTATTCAAATACACCAAAATAAATATTAAAAAAAAAAAAAATTAGGACATGATAATACTAACCGAGCAACCGAGTGCGACGTACAAAAACTCAAAGCGATCATCAGCATCTGTTTTAATATGTGTGACAGTACCCGGATTATGTTTGGCCAAGTTGTGATAATACACCGGAAGTTTGGTAAAAGAATCCTCTTTCGTACCCCTTAACGACAACAATGCATATTGCTTCGCACGCCATGCCTGATGGTATGAGATATTGATATTCAATTGAGCATTCATATCATTAACAATTTCTTTTCCCCGATAAACTCTACTATAGTCTTCAGCCAAAACATCAGCAACATATTCACCCAAAACATATTTGTTTGCTTGTCGATGATTAGGTTGCAACAATGTTGAAGAACATGTGTGTACATCAACAAATTTATTCACTTGGAAAAGTCCATCAGAATTTTTAATTGCTTTTGCTCTTAGTAACCAAGAACAATTTTTCGAAACACACACAGCTTCATACCTTGATTTGATGGATCTACTTGTCCTCGTCTGGAAACCTTCTCGAAGACATTTTTTATCAATACACCGCTTTAAAAGTTCTTTGTTTTTAAATATACTCTCACATTGAATCTTTTGAAGATTAATGTCTACCATCTGTGTTGGGATATCTTCATTAATATCAACTGGCCATGCTGGTACAGGGGGCATACCATGAAAAAGGTTATCAGGATACTTAGCTTTAACTTCATCACCAACTCATCTCTATCGGAATTACTTTGTAGCTCGGTTATATCTAAACATACATCACCAACATCAACATAATGCCCGTAAACATGATTTTTTTCATTTTTTTGAGTTGAATTTTTTTTCTTTTTAGTTTTATCTACCACACGCCTATTCATAAGTTTAACTTCTTGTTCGGCAACATCATCACAACGACCACCCACATGATTAAGATATGTACCAACATCATCATCACCAACAGACTTGTAATTCTCGGGATCCACATAGTGAATAGGTGAATAACTAACATTAACATTTTCAGCAACACTGTGAAACTGAGGTACACTAGGAGTATTGAAAGTACCTATCGGATCGTTGCTCCCTTTATAACTGCATAAATTACCAACAAGTTGGTTTCCAATTTCACCACCCCCATTAACCTCCTCAACTTCATCAACCACCACAAACACTTTCACAGCCCTTCCTCCACTACATTTGATTACGTTTATCAACATTCTAACATCCACGTCTTCAACTATAGCTATATAATAATTTAATTCAGGATGGTGGAAACGAAGACTAATTCTATATTTGTCTAACAAACCAATTTTGCTTCTTACCAAAGATACAAAATCACTATAACTAATATACTCAGAAAATATCAAAGCGAGTTCAGAAATATCTCCCTGTGGACATATGTATTCCAGATTAGTTCCATTAACTTGCCATCTCCCACCGGTTACAAGAAAATCAAATATTCAATCATTTTTTGAGCAAATTGTAGAGAGTATTTCTTTACAAGACAAACAAATAACAACCAAAATGATATTTTTTCTACAAAAGTTTTTATACAGCAACGTGATTTCGTAGTCAAACCAATTCATTTCATAGTCAAACTTAAAAAAAAAATTAAAAAAATTACACCATTTCGCAGATAGGCTCAGAGGATTTCGCAAATGGACCTATTCCATCTGCGAAATTAACCCTATTTATACAGAAAAAATATTAAAAAAAAAAAATCTCATCTGCGAAAGTACAAGTACCTAAAGCACAACTGTGTTTTAGGTACTTGTACTTTCGCAGATGAGAATCCCATTTCGCAGATGAGACCTTCTCATCTGCGAAATGGGTGACCATTTTTGTAATTTTGATTTGTTTTGGCTATTTTTATAATGCAATTAGTGTAAATGGCTATTTTTGTCATTTTCTCGTAAAGATATAAAGGGGAGTACGTATAATTTATTACCAAATAGAACTTGTCAAAATTTTCGGCTTAATTTCTTTTGTTAAGAAATCTGGACAAATTCAAGTCAACATCAAGAAAGTCTCGGGTAAAACTTCCATGGCAATCTTATTTTCTGTTTACTCATCGGCTTCCATGACAATCTTTCACCATGAACACACCCATTAAATACTCCTCCTCTTCAATACTCCCACCCTACTCCAAACTCCAAAAATGGTGAACACCAGAGCCAAACTCCAGAAAATCCACAACACCACGAAACTCTGCTTCTCGGAGGCTGCCATGGCCGATTCCGATCATCTGGCCACCCAATCTGGAGCTTTGATCGGTTCCAATGACGATCTTTTAATCCAAATCCTTCTCCGGCTTCCGGTTACCTCTGTTCTTCGATTCAGATCTGTATCCAAACACTGGCAATCCCTTTTGAGTCACCAACATTTCACCCTTCTGTATAACAAAGTTTCCATCTCTCCTGGCCTTTTTGTTTCCAATTTGTATATTCCATTTGATGTTCAAAACCAAAGTCCTCCTCCTTTTCGAAACCTCGACTTCTACCCTGATATTTGTGGTATTAGAATCGTGCAATCTTGTAACGGATTGCTGCTATGCTGTAGCAAGAGGGGGCATGAACGAGTTCGCAAATATTACGTATTTAATCCCACAACTAAGCAATTTGCTCTCATCCCATCGGTTCCTGGAGGTATGGATGTTCGTAAAACCATCCGTTTTATGGGTTTGGCATTTCATCAAACAGGTTGTGTTCACTACAAGGTAGTTTGCATTCACGTTGTGAAGCCTGATGGGTTGTTTAAGATTCAAATCTACTCGTCTGATACAGGGAAATGGAAGATTTCAGATCAATCTTTCTATGCGCCTTATTATACACCTTTAAGATACGGAGTTTTTTTGAATCAAACGATCTACTGGGCTCCCTCCTGTGTTAATCCATTGTACTTTAAGCTCGATACACAGGAGTTGAAATCTCTGCCATTGCCATCTGTCGAAGTTTATGGAGATGGAGGAATGCCACTTTACTTTGGGGAATCAAGAGGCCATTTGCATTTGGTGGAGAGGGCGGATTGGGGTGAGACCCATTTACACCTGAACGTGTATGAGTTGTTGAATGATCATTCTGGATGGTTTCTCAAGTATGCAGTGGAGCTTGATGAGCTTCTGAATGCTTACCCGGAGATGATAAATAGCTACCAGGATCCTTCAAGCCCTCGTTATTATGAATTCGAATTGTTTGATGTGGTGAGAGGTGAAGAAGAAGATGAAACATTCATGGTGATCAAAATTCCAGGGAAGATTATAAGGTACAACGTTGTGTACAAAAGTTTCAAGCAGATATTTGATCTGAGTCATCTGCTCGACATTTCCTATGGACGAATAGGTCACTCGGATGTTCATCGCTATATTGAAAACTTGGCTTCTTTCTTTTCTAACAAGAGTTGTCAATTACTTTGAAAAAAAAAGTAATATAAGTTGCTTTTATAGATAAAAGTAAAACAAATGTGCTGATTTTATATACTAAAATTTGTATCAAGGGTTTTTAACCCATATTAAGTCCTGTGGAGTGTGGACATAGATAGATTTAGTAATCATATAATTTGTTTAATAATTCTAAATCTTACTTAAATAATTTGTTCTTTTTATAAACAAGTATATAATGTTTATATAAAAAAATGCATGCAATTAAAATAAATACTATAATATCTTTAGTCAATATTCGTTATATTTTTGTCGCAAAACCTGATACGATAGAAATATCAAATCACTATTAAGAATTTCAAAATTTAATATTAAAGATTAAAATTTAAACATTTAGACAAAAAGTAACAAAGGTTAAAAGGATAAATATAATTAAGAAGTATAATAGAACATTACTAAAATGAGGTTCACCATAGGAACACAAGGTTAAAAAAAATTGGTATAAGGAAATTGTTTGATATAGTTTACCGAAAAACTATCACCTTGAATGGTAATTAAAAATCCTTTTTTTTTGTAAATTATGTAAAGTTTCAAATTCCATAAAATTTTCATTTTAAAAATAAAATAAACATCTATTTTTATAAAGATATAATTGATGTAAAACCATTTATTCATAAATTGTAATTTAACATTAGAGTTACAAGGAAAGACAATGCGAAATCTCAACTCATAAAAATTGTTGATGTGTGTAGAGTCATGCCTTTGTGATCTGATAAATACCTAAAATCATTTAATCTACAACTGTACGCCAATACTTAGTGAGTTTCCAAAATACTCTACACAACAATACACATACAATGCAGGAACACATGAGCCTTCTGACTGGAACGAATCGCAAGGCCTAAAGTACACCCGGACCGCTCTCTATGGGTTTTCAATCCAACTAGATTGTCTCGCAAAGCCTACAGTACACCTAGACCGCCCATGTATCTTGGCCTACAACACATAGTAGGACCGTTTCAACCTAACCGAGCACATGTCGACATATATACATACCAATAACAAACAAGCACATGTAATCATAACAAATCTACCTGCCTAATAGATCTCTACAACATAGCAACATCAAATGCATAATGATACACAGATCACTACAGCATAATAGCATCATACACACAAGTATATATATTATAGTACAAGGTATAGTGAGAAAACTCACTCGAGCTAACTAGTAAAGGCTTAACAGCAAAACTCAACAACATAACAACTAACGCGAGCTACCTAGAACCAAAATGGAACTATTCCTTAGCTAAACACTCAATTTTATCATAGTTTGACCAAAAGTCAAATTTGACAAAAAAAGTCAACGATCAATGGTCAACAAAAGTCAACGGTTAACCCAGTCAAAGTCAACAGTCAAAAGTCCATCAATTGGCCACCACATCATGGCCAAGCATCTACCATGTTGTGGTGACCTCACGACAAAATAGTTGTGGAGACTACTTATTGCCTCATTGTGGTGGCCATCCCATCACGTCATGGAACCTGGTTTGGCTAACTTGATGCATTAAGCTCTTAACCCTTCAAGCTATTCATTCATACTTCCAAAAGACTTTCTTACACCCAAAGCATCATAAAAATCATTTCTTTATAGGCATACATGTCCAATGCATGTCTTGAGCTCAAGCTAGGTCAAAATGATGAAAATGAGACCAAATCCTAATGCATGGCATCAAAACTTTATATGTAGGATCGATGATCGAATAAAAACAAGAATGAACAATACGATTATCACAAAGATGGTTTTCACTAAGAAATGTTCTCACAAACAGAACGAGGCGCACAAAGCAGCTATTAGGGTTGAACTCTATTATAAGAATATATAGAAATACGATTATAGAAATCCCTACATTAATGGGATTGTATCTAATCTATATATATATATATATATATATATATATATATATATATATATATATAGATTAATGCTAATCACAAAGATATCATATCATTCATCTAATAGCTATATTTACTATATTTACAATACAAACTAAATTCTACAAATGTTAAACGCTGACACGGGTCTTCACAAGTACGTGTTAGCGTTGGCGCTGGTGGTCAGTATGTGTTAGTGTTTGACTCATCACATTAAAAGGTTAGACCTTACAATCTCCCCCAATCTGATGATGTCAAAACTAATCTCTAAAGAATGAAATAATAGACGAATCAACTAAATCTGAAGTAGAATGTTGATATTTGCTCCTCCTTAGATCCAGCTCACCCTCAGATAAACTGTGAAGCCCCATTTCTAGTATGTGATTTAAATAAAGTAATTTTCATTTTTAAGGGGTACTCGACGAGTCAGTAGCCCGACTCGTCGAGTAGAGAAGGGATTTGCATGCGATTTAAGTTGGCGACTCGACGAGTCCATATTCTCGGACTCGGCGAGTCTGCCAGTCTGGATGAAACCCTAATTTCAAGGGTTTGCACCCTATTTAAACGTCATTATAGCCACAAACAAGCCTCCTTCACTTCCCAGAGACTTATTCCCGAAACCCTAGCCTCCTTGAAGTGTGTGTGACTGATCTTTGCCTTGTGAAGGAACTTTTGGTGCATTTTGGAGCAAGGAGAAGAAGGAAAAGGTAGAAGAACTCAAGGAAGAAGAAGTAGATCCAGAATACACTCCTCTTTGGCCATCCCTTTTGGTAATGAAGTTTCCATCTTGATTATTGTGCTAACAGATCTAGTTTGTCCACAAATTGTTGGTTTTAAGCTCAAAAACCCCAAATCCTTTGTGATGAAGCCTTGTGATCGAGTCATATCTTAGATCTAGCCTCTTTTGAGCTCCAGAAGCTCAAGGAAACCACCTTTTGGCAGCCATGGCTTTGTTTTAGTCAAGTAACCCCCCATAATAGCAAAGTATGAGTGTTATTGCTTCATTACATCTTAGATACATGTAAAGTTAGCAACTTTACGTGTTTAGATAGTCCCAGGAGCTTAGATCTACGAATTGGATGCACTAAAGTTGATTAGAGTCGACTGTATGGAATTTGCATGCAAAGGACTCGGCGAGTCGGGTCGCGAGTCTTAGATTCCCGGTTCAGTAGTAGCGAGCCTATGTAGTGAGTAGAGTAAGGATTCAGTAAGTTAAGACTTGGATCTGGAAGCAGACGGACTCGACGAGTTGTTCATATGACTCGGCTAGTCATAGACTGGGTGTGTTCTTCTGTTGAAGGGGAACTCGACGAGTTGTTCATACAATTCGGCGAGTCGGATGAGGTTAGACTCGATGTTAGTATCGAAGAAGAACTCGTCGAGTCTTTGCCAAACTCGACGAGTAGAAGCGGGTAGAGGATTAGAATGGATGATAGGGAATCGGCGAGTTGGCGGCCCAACTCGGCGAGTCCGGTCAACTGAAAGTTAACTTTGACCAGGAAGTTGACTTGACCAGTGGTAAATAGTCATTTTACCCTGAGATTAGTTATTAGTATTTGATTTAGTGCTTATGGGATTTGTAACCGGGGAGTTCCGAAGCAGCGGTCAGACAGTTTCAGATCTAGCATCTCAGCAGCCAACATTACGAGGTGAGTTTTCCTTCCAGTAGGAACGGGTCTACGGCCATAATGTCGGCCCGTTTAGTCAGTAGTAGTTTCCTGGACTTCGGTCCGATGCAGTAGTTCAGTGTGCTTGGTGTCTTTGTGATCCAAGCTGTCTTCGTGTTATGTGTTCCGGACTTCGGTCCGATGCAATATGCAGTTTATGTGATATGTTAGTAGATATGATTTTGCTATGCTATGATCAGTCAGTTTCCGGACTTCGGTCCGATGCAGAGGGCAAGGCCTTGGTTAGTTTCCAGACTTCGGTCCGATGTAGTTTCCGGACTTCGGTCTGATGCAGAGGGCAAGGCCCTGGTTAGTTGTGACATCCCCAAATCTCGGCCAGAAAAGACTGATTTCATTTATGCTTTTTAAACATTTTCAGAGTAAATCCGTTTGATTTTAAAAGAGATGCGGAATTTGTTCCCAAAAACAAAACATGATAAAATAGATATTTATCAAAACATTTCATATAGAAATATGATTTCATTTCATAATCAAAAGTCGGGATGTCATGTTCCGATATAGATCATAAAGCATAAACGATAACATCACAAGTCGTTCAACAAATATATACATATACAGACTTGTAAACAAAACAACTTGATGATTCGCCCATCTTAAGCTCTTGCGCCACTTCCTGTAATACAAATCATCTGAGTGGGTCAGGCTTGGGAGCCTGGTGAGCATATAGGGTTTTCATACCCACAATAATTATATTTAATTACAACAATCAACAATAAACCCGATTACCCATTCCCGTTATCCTCACCTTACGTTCCTAAAAATAACGTCTATTATAAGGAACTTATTTCAGGATTTTCATCGGGACGGACATTACTGCAGAGGGGCTTCCTCAACGATAAGTGTCCTAAAGGCAACCATGTGGGGGATAGAGTACACCGGTGAACACGTCGTTCACAACACCTACAGGTAATGAGCCTGCTAGTGTTCCACAGGACAGTGTAGAATAGTCTGTGGTCGTCATCCATACTCTGCTGAATGACTAGAATAACACCAATAACACCGAGGCCTCTCATCTGTTTATTTCACACCAATTATCTACCCATGTTCTACCCAACATATTAGTAGATAAAAATATACATTTTTATACATTGTTTAAAAACCTGTATAGCATGCTTTAATCAATACATATTCTACACAACAGATGAGGCATACACACATAACACGTATTTCATAGAGAATATATCAGATCAATGAGATAGAAGAGAGTGAATATACATTCACACATATAACCACAAAATATTTACACGTAGCACGTATTTTATATTAAATACTTCATAATATTGCGTTGGAAAGAAAATAACTACACACTCACATCCCGTATTCTTAAATACGTTTAAAAATTACTTGTATAATATCGCGTATTGAAAAGGGACTATACACTCACTTGATCAGAAGATGATCCGACAGCACTACGGCTTTTAGAAGTAGTATACTTTGATAGATCTGGAAGATCTTCACCAAAATCGAACTCCTCACGGGCAGAGCTTCGGCTCGGGAATAACGCTCTTCGGGATCCTCGGGGCTTCGGATCTTGCTTCGGGGCTCGGGAATGATACTGGGGCTTCGGGATATGATTGGCACGCAAATCGAGGCAAAACTTAGAAAGAGGGAAGAGTTTGAATAAGAGAAAATGGCTGATTTCGAGTTCTATTTATAGGCTGAGGGTCTGGGATTACGCGGGGCGTAATCTCAAATTACGCAGGGCGTACTCAGTACGCGGGGCGTACTCGGTTACGCGGGGCGTACTTTGACGTCACTGCGTGTGTCGACTGGTGGCACTCGAGTATTGGTCAGACAAGTTGCATCCGACTGAGTACGCGGGGCGTACTCAATTACGCGGGGCGTAATTGACTCGTCGAACTTCTAAATTGCGTAACTTTCGCATACGAGCTCCGTTTTCGACGTTCTTTATATCCACGCGAAGGTCAGACTATACTCTACAACTTTTATTTAGACTCCGTCGGCTAATTTTGACTTTTATTTATATTATTTATTTTTAGAAGGCCGGGACAGAAAAACTTCGTTATAAATTCATAACTTCTTCGTCTGACGTCCGTTCTCGCCTAACTTTTCATCATTTCGCTACTAACAACGAGATCTTCGATTCTCATTTAGATTGTTTCGGCTAAAAACCGCTCGATCTCAAATTGAGTATTTGGGCTGCATACTACTAAGTCAAAACTTAGAAAAATCATAACTTCCTCATACGAAGTCAGATTTGGGCGTTCCTTTTATGCATGCTCTCGGTTTAACGAAATCTACGACTTTCGTTTAGATCGCTAAGGCTAAATATCGCTCTATCTTAAATTCATATTTTACGTCACTCGACGTCGTGCCGGTTCTGTCGCGAAACTTCGACAGGTCATAACTTCTTCGTTATAACTCGGATTTTGGCATTCCTTATATCTCCGGAATCCTTGTTTCAACCACTACAACTTTATGCAAAGGTATCGGGCTTATCTCACACTTTAATTTTGACGCTTATTTTATTCTTAATTCATTAAATTATAATAATTAAGAAAATAAACACATAAATCACATAATTCACATAATTCACAAATAATACATTTTTATTATTTCAAATTGAGGTTACAAAGGTTAACCTAGACTATTACATTGCTAAAAATGGCAATCCCAGAAACACGGGCGTTACATTAGTTCCGGACTTCGGTCTGATGCAGAGGGCAAGGCCCTGGTTAGTTTCCGGACTTCGGTCCGATGCAGTTTCCGGACTTCGGTCCGATGTAGTTTCTGGATTTCGGTCCGATGCAGTGGGCAATGCCCAGTGTAACGCCCGTAGATCAGGGCTAGTCAATTTAGAGACAATAAGAGTCAAAAATTACTTTTTGATAGAAGATTATTTAGGATGAATAATCCTAACTAAGTTGTAGTATATGTTACAAGGTTTCAGTGCATATAAAGAACGCCAAAATCCGAGTTATAACAAAGAAGTTATGACCTGTCGAAGTTTCGCGACAGAACCGGCACGACACAGCGCGACGTAAAAAGTGAATTTACGTTAGAGCGATATTTAGCCTCAGCAATCTAAACGAGAATTGAAGATCTCGTTGTTGGTATCGAAGCGATAAAAAGTTAGGCGAGAACGGACGTCAAACGAAGAAGTTATGAATTTATAACGAAGTTTTCTGTCACGGCCTATTAAAAATAAATAATAAAAATAAAAGTCAAAATTAGCCGACGGAGTCTAAACGAAAGTTGTAGAGCGTAGTCTCACCTTCGCGTGGATATAAAGAACGTCGAAAACGGAGTTCGTATGAAGAAGATATGAATTTCCGAAGTTTATTAATCATTTTGTATTTAAATTTAAAAGGAAATTCAGAAGCATTATTCGAAGGAGTCACCGTTCTGATCCGAGGTACGCGCCGCGTACTCGAGTACGCCCCGCGTACTCCGAAGTGTCGACATTCGCAGCAAGTGGCTTCGGATGACGAACGCCATGACGCATTCGGACCAGTACGCCCCGCGTACTCCGAGGCTCCAGCCTCCTATAAATAGGATGCGAGGGCAGTCGAGTTCTTTTGCTATTTTCTCTCTTCTCTCTCCCGCTTTGCATCGATTTGCGTGCCATAAATACCCAAAGCCCCGGTATTGTTCTCGAGCCCCGAGGCAAGTCCCGAGATCCCGAAGATCCCGAGAAGTGCGGTTCCCGAGTCGAAGCTCTGCCCGCGAGAAGTTCGATTTTTGTAGAGATCTTCCAGATCTGCTGAGGATTTCTACTTCTGCAAGCCGTAGTGCTGTCCGATCGTCTTCTAATCAAGTGAGCGTATACTACCTTTCATAAACACGATAATAATACAAGTATGGTTTGAGTGTATTAAGTATATTGTTGTTTATATGTGTGAGTGTAGTTACTTTCTTCTAACACATAAATATGAAGTATTTGCTATGAAATACGTGCTATGTGTTTATATGTTATTTGTCTATTTGAGATGGGCATGGAAATTGGAGTTTTATACAGGTGTTAAATGATTTAAACTGTGTAAGTATTTATATCTACAAAATTGTTGGGTAGAACATAGGTAGATGGAATAGTTGGTGACTATGGAGTTAGCGCCTATTGTATAAACCTTGGCGATGATGTGACTTCGTGCCTATCTGATGAATCTTGGCGACTATGGAGTTAGCGCTTGTTAAGTAAACTTTGGCGACTATGGAGTTAGTGCTATTATTAGTAAACCTTGGCGACTATGGAGTTAGCGCATGTTGAGTAAACCTTGGCGACTATGGAGTTAGCGCTTGTTAAGTGAACCTTGGTGACTATGGAGTTAGCGCCGCTTGAGTAAACCCCGATGACTATGGAGTTAGCGTCTGATAAACTATGGATTTAGTACTTAATAAATAAGCTTTGGCAGCAATGGAATTCGTGCCAAGTTCCTTATGAATAAATGAATGAAGGATAGTTGGTTCTTAGGGTAAAACCTTAAGAAGATAATGGGGATGGGTAATTGGGTCGATTGTTTGCTGATTACATATAATAATTATATTATTGTGGGTTGAAAACCCTATATGCTCACCAGGCTCCCAAGCCTGACCCACTCAGTTTTCTTTTCATTACAGGTAATGACACAAGGGTATAAGTTGGAGGACTTGACGAGTGATTTTGGATTATAGATCAGTAGTTGAATAACTATTGTAAGGTCTATTTTATATTGTTTATTCTTTTGATCTGTAACGAACATGACATCCCTAGTCTTTATTATTTAATGAAAATACATTCTTTTCGAGAAATGTTTTGATAAATGGTTATCATATTTTATTTTGGGAACAAATTCCGCAACCGTTTTCTTTAAACGATCACTCTGATTTATAAAACAAAGCATAAACAAATCGGTCTTTTCTGGCCGTGAAATTGGGGATGTCACAGTTGGTATCAGAGCATTAGTTTAACCGAACTAGGAATATGGATTTATTTCTAGACTTAAACTTAGAATGCTAAGCAATGATTGTGAGTTGAGTGTGTCCATTATATTTTAGGTAGTACACCTAAATCGACACAGACACTATTTTATTTTAGGGAAATTGCCTAAAATGCTTTTATATGCTAAATGTTTTGTGTGATAGCTATATTGATGCTATTATTTGTGCGGATCTATGGTCTGTTGCCGACCGGATCTGGAAACCTTATGTGTTTAGGATTCTAAGCGTGCGTCTACAATATTAGGACTAACATATAAACGTTTCGGAGTGATAAGGATGATTTGAATATCTATCGTGACTAAGGATCTAATTTCACCTTATTCGGTGTATAGATCAAAATGGTGAGAACGAGGAGTGGAGTTGGAAATGCGGATGAAAACAGGAATCAAAGACTAGTAGTTGAACAAATACCTGTTGTGGCAGTAGCGCCTGAACCAATGACAATGGCCGGAGTTCAAGTGATGATCCAGGAAATGTTGAAAAATCAGATGGAAGAAACCAGACGTCTGATCAGGCAGAATCGCGAGGAATTGTCAATTCAAGTTGAGGAGCCCGAAGTAAATGGGGGGCAGTTTGAAGGAGGAAACTACAGTGGGACCGTTGGTCAAGCCAACCCACCAATAGTTCGCCAAAACAACCAGGATAGGGGAAATGATGGACGGGGATGCAAGTACAAGGATTTCATGGCATCCAAACCACCATGTCTTTCTGGGAGCCCGACACCGGTGCAAGTCATGGACTGGATCTCCGAGATGGAGACAATGTTTGAAAGTTGCGAGTGTAGCAACAGACAGAAGACCGCTCTTGCAATCCCTCTGTTAAAATCTGGAGTATTGAGCTGGTGGAAGTTACTGGCTAGTTCGATGCCCAAGGGGGAAGCTAGCAAGATGTCTTGGGAAGAATTCGTGGTGCAGCTGAAATTGCAATACTGCTCTGAGCAAGATCTTCTGGAAATCAACAATGAGTTCCAGAATCTGAAGAAAGGAAAATTGAACGTTACTGAATACGCTACTAGCTTCACGGAGAAGATGAAGCTTATTCCATACCTAATTCCGACTGAACTTTCCAAGGTTAACAAGTTTGCCAATGGATTACCAGCGGACTTTGGTCCGATAGTCAAACAAGCAACCATTTTGAAAGCCGCCATCTAGGCAGCCAAAAATGTTGAGACCCAAATAAAAGAAAAGGGTCTGGAAAGGGCTGAAGTTGGAGAGAAAAGGAAGCGTGAAGGATCTTCAATAATCGACAAAGAAAGTAAATTCTCGAAATCTGGGGGAAGAGATGAAGCTAAGTGGTGTGAGAAGTGTAAGAAGAAACACTTTGGGAAATGTAGCGAGGAGATGACTTGCTACAAATGTGGGAAGACAGGGCACTACGCCAACAAGTGCGCACCTATCAACAAGATGTGCTATAGGTGTAATGAAGAAGGTCATATTTCTAAAGACTGCCCACAGAAAAACACACCTCCACAGCCAAGGGCATTCAACATGTTCCTCAACGAAGCAGAAAGGGATGGGAGGGTTAAAGGATGAAGACTTCATATTAATATATAAAGTCGGTAAAGTTTGTATCAGGAAGCATAGCCTGTTAGAGGCATAGTATAGGGTGAACTTGAACTTTTGTGTAATAGTTTCAAGAATTAATATAAATCCTGGTTTTGTTATCTGATGTGTTGAATGATTATATGATTTATGTATGGTGACTTGGTTAACTGCGAGACAATACTTGGGACGAGTATGAGTAGGTGTGAATGGTAGTAGAGATCTATACTACCGGAAGCACATGACTCACGCTTGGATCAGGGGAAGTCACAAGGTTATCAAGAAGCTAGTAATTGATTCCGTTTTATTCAAGTATGTCATTACCATTGTTTCGGTAATGTCTAGTAAGATAGTTGTTATTCCGACCCTAGGGGTCATATCAATTGAGTCCAACTAAGATGAGAGGTCATCGGTACACGTCCCATCAAGGTTATTACTTAGAATGGAGAGATAACTTATCGATTCGGTATGCGAATCCTATTTCGTTGATGATTCCGGGACGTAATCATCCTAAGGGGGAGATAATTGTAACGCCCGTAGATCAGGGCTAGTCAATTTAGAGACAATAAGAGTCAAAAATGACTTTTTGATAGAATATTATTTAGGATGAATAATCCTAACTAAGTTGTAGTATATGTTACAAGGTTTCAGTGTAAATAAAGAACGCCAAAATCCGAGTTATAACAAAGAAGTTATGACCTGTCGAAGTTTCGCGACAGAACCGGCACGACACAGCGCGACATAAAAAGTGAATTTACGTTAGAGTGATATTTAGCCTCAGCAATCTAAACGAGAATCGAAGATCTCGTTGTTGGTATCGAAGCGATAAAAAGTTAGGCGAGAACGGACGTCAAACGAAGAAGTTATGAATTTATAACGAAGTTTTCTGTCACGGCCTATTAAAAATAAATAATAAAAATAAAAGTCAAAATTAGCCGACGGAGTCTAAACGAAAGTTGTAGAGCGTAGTCTCACCTTCGCGTGGATATAAAGAACGTCGAAAACGGAGTTCGTATGAAGAAGATATGAATTTCCGAAGTTTATTAATCATTTTGTATTTAAATTTAAAAGGAAATTCGGAAGCATTATCCGAAGGAGTCACCGGTCTGATCCGAGGTACGCGCCGCGTACTCGAGTACGCCCCGCGTACTCCGAAGTGTCGACATTCGCAGCAAGTGGCTTCGGATGACGAACGCCATGACGCATTCGGACCAGTACGCCCCGCGTACTGGCGTACGCCCCACGTACTCCGAGGCTCCAGCCTCCTATAAATAGGATGCGAGGGCAGTCGAGTTCTTTTGCTATTTTCTCTCTTCTCTCTCCCGTTTTGCATCGATTTGCGTGCCAGAAATACCCTGAAGCCCCGCTATTGTTCTCGAGCCCCGAGGCAAGTCCCGAGATCCCGAAGATCCCGAGAAGTGCGGTTCCCGAGTCGAAGCTCTGCCCGCAAGAAGTTCGATTTTTGTAGAGATCTTCTAGATCTGCTGAGGATTTCTACTTCTGCAAGCCGTAGTCCTTTCCGATCGTCTTCTAATCAAGTGAGTGTATACTACCTTTCATAAACACGATAATAATACAAGTATGGTTTGAGTGTATTAAGTATATTGTTGTTTATATGTGTGAGTGGGTAGTTACTTTCTTCTAACACATAAATATGAAGTATTTGCTATGAAATACGTGCTATGTGTTTATATGTTATTTGTCTATTTGAGATGGGCATGGAAATTGGAGTTTTATACAGGTGTTAAATGATTTAAACTGTGTAAGTATTTATATCTACAAAATTGTTGGGTAGAACATAGGTAGATGGAATAGTTGGTGACTATGGAGTTAGCGCCTATTGTATAAACCTTGGCGACGATGTGACTTCGTGCCTATCTGATGAATCTTGGCGACTATGGAGTTAGCGCTTGTTAAGTAAACTTTGGCGACTATGGAGTTAGCGCTATTATTAGTAAACCTTGGCGACTATGGAGTTAGCGCATGTTGAGTAAACCTTGGCGACTATGGAGTTAGCGCTTGTTAAGTGAACCTTGGTGACTATGGAGTTAGCGCCGCTTGAGTAAACCCCGACGACTATGGAGTTAGCGTCTGATAAACTATGGATTTAGTACTTAATAAATAAGCTTTGGCAGCAATGGAATTCGTGCCAAGTTCCTTATGAATAAATGAATGAAGGATAGTTGGTTCTTAGGGTAAAACCTTAAGAAGATAATGGGGATGGGTAATTGGGTCGATTGTTTGCTGATTACATATAATAATTATATTATTGTGGGTTGAAAACCCTATATGCTCACCAGGCTCCCAAGCCTGACCCACTCAGTTTTCTTTTCATTACAGGTAATGGCACAAGGGTATAAGTTGGAGGACTTGATGAGTGATTTTGGATTATAGATCAGTAGTTGAATAACTATTGTAAGGTCTATTTTATATTGTTTATGCTTTTGATCTGTAACGAACATGACATCCCGAGTCTTTATTATTTAATGAAAATACATTCTTTTCGAGAAATGTTTTGATAAATGGTTATCATATTTTATTTTGGGAACAAATTCCGCAACCGTTTTCTTTAAACGATCACTCTGATTTATAAAACAAAGCATAAACAAATCGGTCTTTTCTGGCCGTGAAATTGAGGATGTCACATCCAGTATGTGCTTTCTATGTTATTGTATGGTATGTGGTAGTTTGGGGGAGCTCACTAAGCTTCATGCTTACAGTTTCAGTTTTGGTTTCTGGTATTTCAGCTAGCAAGGGGAAGGGCTCGGGATGACGGCATGGCACCCACCACAGTTTAGCCTGGGAGTTAGACTATGATATTTTGTTATGATTTGACATCAGTTGCGATATGAGACATATTTTATGATATTTTGAGATACACGACTTATGGTTTTAGTATATGATATTTTGATATTATGGTTTTAGTAATGTGTTAAAACAAAAATTTTTGGCTTGTATTTTTGGGATGTTTCATAAACATCAGCTAATTTTTGCACCCCCTTAAATGTATAACCTTCTTCTTTCAAGAGAGTCAGTTATTCTATGAATGATCAAATAGAATCATTGTATAACTTAACATTTATCCACCTTTTTTAAAGCATCTTTGAACTACAAAACAACAAGAAACACAGTTTTGCGTAGTCTAACCAGTGTATCATGAGTTTCAGCGAAAAGATAGTTGTGAATTATGTGTTGCATCGGAAGGACATGAGGGATAGTGATGTCTCTTTATTGCATGTTGTTGTACTATAGATCATTGACATAGTATTGCAAAGTCTCATCAGCATTTGGCTTACGACATTGAATCATAAACTTCTTTTATTAGAAGAATAAAGACAATAAGGGAAAGATGTGTGTAATACATTTTTGTTTTTAAATGTACCCATCAGCATAAAGTGTCGAAGTTTTATCAGTATATGGCTAATATTGTTAATCATTAACTTCTTTGATATAATCTTTACAGGGCTAGAGTGGGTAGGTGTATGTAGTATACCACGGTACATGATATACCCATCGACATAGGTTTTTCAAACTCTCATCAGCGTCTGGTATCATATGTTGAATCATAAAATTTTAAAGAATAAATTAGCGTAAGAATGGGTTGGTGCGTGTGATAGACTACAATACATAGTCTAACCATCGACACTGAGTTTCGAACTTTTATCACTGTATGGTATCATATAGTGAATCATCAAGTTCTAAATTAGAAAACTTATAGGGATGAGAGGTTAAAAACTTGGAATATGTCCATCGTCAATTCATAATGGTAACATGTCATACCTCAGTCTAGGAAGTCAAGGACATGAATAACCCTTTATCATTTAACGACCTAACACATATCTCATACGTTTTGTGAATGTAAGGATATACACGGATAAGGTTTGAGAACTCAAACCTTGAATTAACTTAAGATCAATGTTTTCCTATAATAAGGATCTAGTCAAGCCTGGTAAACCAGTCTTGTCTCGGAATAACGATCAACAAAGTGCTCAAAATATAGAAAAGTAATAAGCATGAACCCTTGTGACATATACTATAAGTTGGCTAAGATTATTCATTCTAAATAATCTTCCATCAAAAAGTCATTTATGATGCTCATTGTCTCAAAATTGACTAACCCGAATCTGCGAACATTACAAACCTTTTCATCAACAGATTGCATGGAAACCTTTCTATGTCCATTGTGGAGCTACCTATGTTGGAAGAGCTTAGTCTTTGGGATAATAACATCACAGGTACCATTCCTTCGATTTTGGGAATGAATGGTAAACTCAAAAAACTTGATCTTTCTACTAATAAACTCACTGGAGTTATCCCAAAGTCTTTATCCTTTGGTTGGAAGTTGGAAATCTTGATTTTGTTCAACTATTTCCTATTCGGGCCATTACCAGATGATCTTGGTAAATGTGAGTCACTTAGTAGAGTATAAATAGGGTAGAATCATTTGAGTGGATCGCTTCCAAAAGGGTTCTTGTATTTTCCTTTGTTGTCGCTTGTTGAGTTGTAGAATTAAAAGAAAAGGAGGAGGAAATTTTAGACTTTTCAAAGTCAATACGGGTCAAGGGGAAATGGGTCAACAAGTGTGTATGTAGCAAATAGTAGGGGTGTTCAAAACCGGATATCCGAAAATTCGGATTGTTGATTTTTGATATCCGAATCCGTATCCGAAATTTCGGATAAGGATTCGGATATTAAACCGGATATCTGAATTTCATTAATTTTAAATAAATATCCACATCTGAACATCCGATTCGTAAAATCACCGCAACTCTTAAAATTAATAATAGCAACTATGTTAAATCTTGCGACATAGATGGATATCGATAGCAACAAATAAATATATGTAGCATTACTTAATAGTTTTTTATTATAAGCCAACGAACCAGGATTATAACAAACAAATATATAACGATTGTAAATGGAAAGGTTTGCAATAAAAGTTTGGAAAGAATGGTCACGAAAAAGTTGAAAATGGTGGGGAACATTAGTCCATTAAGCATGTCAATGTTTCTAATTTTTCATTTTAAAATATTAAAAAACAAATAAAATTTATTTTTTTCGGATATCGGATATCCGAAATATCCGAAACTTTATAAATTCAGTATCCGTATCCGAATCCGAAATTTCGGATCGGATTTTCGGATTTCGGATATTTCGGATGCGGATATTTTTGAACACCCCTAGCAAATAGGTAACAGGGTTACCCCTTCATTTTTTCAAAGTGACCAATTAGATCCGAAACTTTATTCCTTTACAAAGCGTGCAAATAAATTAGGGGACTGATTCGGCAATTTCAAAATACATTGTTGGGCTAATGTGTCATTTTTTTAATTATATTTCATTTAAAAAACAAAAAATCATTAAGGATATATTTGTAATTTTATGTGGCCCTAACACTTACTTTTTAACAGAGTCAAATGAACATCCAATATAGGGACCATTGGTGTGCCAAGTTTTATCGAAAATGACCACTAGTGTGCTAAGTTTTGTCGAAAGGGACCATTCATGCAAAAAAAATCACAATGACTGCTTTGGGGAGAATTTTATAATTGTAAGGACCATTTGTGAATCTTTATCTTATTTTTATTATTAAACATCTAAATAGGTCAAAGAAAAAATTAGAAAGAGTGAAATTTTTATTTGGTATAATTCCTCCAAACTATAAAGATGACTCGATCAACTTTTCAATAGTTGGACTAAACATTCTTTTTCTCAATCTCGCGGACAATATCTAAAAATCCATTTAGTTTATGGAAAAAGGAGGCACAAATGACCGCATGAGGATCAAGCGGTTGGTAGTTGGTAATGGACAGTGGGCGAGGGGATTGCTTTTTCTTTGAGCAATTTTTTCAAAAACCGAATTTATCTGATTATGAGGTCATAAGATGACAATTCACTATTTATATGCTTAGTAGTAAAAAGGAATCGATTTACAAAGGTGTCAAATGGTGGGCTAAACATGAAAAAATAGACCAAACTACATCTACCATTTCTATAATTTAAAACAATTTAATACCAATAATTAAATAATAAGAAATGTCCTTTTTGGTTTCTAATCACTAAATGGGGGAAGTAATGTATAATTTTTACCCAATAGAACTTGTTCAAAATTTTCGGCTCAGTTGTTTTTGTTAAAAATGCGGACAAATTAAAGTCAACATCAAGAGAGTCTCGGGCAAAGCTTCCATGGCACTCTTATTTTCTGTTGCTCATCGGCTTCCATGACAAACTTTCACCATGAAAACACCCCTTAAATACTCGCTGTCTTCAAGCCTCTCAACTCACTCCAAAAATGGTGAATACCAGAGCCAAACACCAGAAAATTCATAACACGAGGAAGCTCTGCTTCTCGGAGGTTGCCATGGCAGATTCCGATCATCTGGCAACCCAATCCGGAGCTTTCATCGGTTCAAATGATGATCTTCTAACTGAAATCCTTCTTCGGCTTCCAGTCACCTCTGTTCTTCAGTTCAGATCTGTTTCCAAACACTGGCAATGGCTTTTGAGCCACCCACGTTTCACCCTTATGTATAAAAATGCTTCCATCTCTCCTGGCCTTTTTGTTTGCAATTCGTATATTCCATTTGATGTTGAGAACCAAAGTCCACCTCCTTTTCGAAATCTCGACTTCTACCCTGATCTTTGTGGTATTGGAATCGTGCAATCTTGTAACGGACTGCTGCTTTGCTGTAGCAAGAAGGGGCACGAACGTGTTCGTAAATATTACGTATTCAATCCCACAACTAAGCAATTTGCACTCATTCCATCGGTTCCTGGAGGTATGGAAGTTCGTAAAAACATCCGTTTTATGGGTCTGGCATTTCATCAAACAGGTTGTGTTCACTACAAGGTTGTTTGCATCCACGTTATGAATCCTGATGCGTTGTTCAAGATTCAGATTTACTCGTCTGAGACAGGGAAATGGAAGACTTCAGATCAATCTTTCTCTGCGCCTTATTATACACCTTTAAGATATGGAGTTTTTTGGAATCAAGCGATCCACTGGGCTCCCTCTTTTGTTAATCCATCGTACTTTAAGCTCGATACACAGGAGTTGAAATCGCTGCCATTGCCGGAGACGGTGGCATCTTTCGGAGGTTATGGAGATCGAGCAATGCCCCTTTACTTTGGGGAGTCACGAGGCCATCTGCATTTGGTGGACAGGGTCGATCGCAGTGAGAGTACTTTACAGCTGAACGTGTTCGAGATGTTGAAGGATCATTCTGGATGGTTTCTCAAGTATCAAGTGGAGCTTGATGAGCTGTTGAATGCTTACCCGAAGATGATCAATAGCTACCAGGATCCTTCGAGCCTTGATTATTACGAATTCGAATTGTTTGATGTGGTGAGAGGTGAAGAAGAAGATGATGAAGCATTCTTTGTGATCAAAGTTTCAGGGAAGATTATAAGGTACAATGTTGTGGACAAGAGTTTCAAGCAGATATTTGATCTTAATCATCTGACCGACCTTTCCTATGGACGAATCGGTGACTTGAAAGTTCATCGCTATATTGAGAACTTAGCTTCTTTCTAAAACGAATTAATGAATTATTACGCTTGAAAAAAATTTATATATATGTTGCTTTTATTCATAAAACAATTTTTTTTTTGAAACGGTAAATTTTATAAAAAGCAAACCACCACTAGCAGGGGAGCGGCAAGGAACAATACAATAAAGATAAAATTGAAAGAAAATAAAAAAAGTTGTAATGACACCAGCTAAGCAACATCAAATGTAGCTATTGACCACTCCTCCCAATTACTTGACCAATTTTTACCCTTGCGTTTGTGCCAATAAAATGCTAGCAATTTTACCTCTTCCGCTCCCCTTGTAGGATTGAGAAATACTCCATTGAAGATTCAGTCATTCCTGAGTTTCCAAGCGTTCCATAGTAAACTGTGACAGATGGTCATAAACCTCTGTCTCGATCTTGAACAACTTTCCACAAATGATATTAATTCATTAACAGATTGGAATGCCCTATGTTGTACACCATGTGTGGTGATTTTAGTGTCATCATATCATTTTAAGTAATTGAGAACTAATATGTGAGCTAAGGGGCTTCATGATTTGTACTCTAATACATGTACGGGGGGTTGTGTGGAGTGCACGCATGTATAAGATCGAGTCAGAAGCCGGTTCGACGACTAGTCGGGGGTCTGGGGTAGCGCCCCTGGGTCCGGGGTTTCCAAAGGGGCAGCGCCCCTAGCGGGGTCCAAGGTGCAGAGCCCCTGGCTGGGGTTTGGGGCAGCGCCCCAAAACCTCACCAAATTTTGCAGGTGGGAACATAATGGAAAATTCAATTTCTTGAGGGTGATTATGGTAAAACTAACGAAACTCGTTAGCTTTTGGTAACCCTAATCCGGATTAATATTACTTGCTTCCAAAGCAAGTAATGACAGCCTAACCCTAATGAAACCCTAATCGTGTTTAGTATATAAACAACTCTTCCTTTCCAGAAGACTGGCGTTCTTTAGCTCTCGTTTTTCATCACACATTCACAGAACCTTTTAGCATAATAGCTTACGTTTTTTGTGCATAGAAACGTAGGTGTCCGCTTGGATTATCCTAGACTGAATTTCTTGAAACCCAGGCATATGGTAGAAATATCAGTTCGGAAAGTGATATCACGATCCAAGCTGGTATCTAGATCTCCACCGCAAACCCTAATTTTCCCAACTCACCACACCGGTCAAATATATTCTCCCTTATTGTGCATGCAAATGGACATGAGATCAATATATGATCTCCACATTCCAAACCAGAAATGTTAGCGCTACACGTGGTGTTGATTGTTTCCACACACCTGGATTTTAATGCAATCGCCGATGAAATTCTATTTTGAATTGCTCGCCAAATAAAACGGTTCACTTTAATCGGAGAAACCTTATTCCAATTAAATGATGGTAATGAGCGGTATTGATTCAACTGTTCCTCTAATTTGTGTCTTAGTGATGATTTCTATAGTGAATGTTGTATTAACAATTTATTATTATTATTATTTTCGGTTAACTTTATCAAATAAATAATTATGAACTTAAATCTTACTCATATAATTTCTTCAATAAATCTTTGTGAAATTATTAATAACTTTTACTTAATTTGTTGTTTTTAACATGTGTACATTAAATAAAATTAACTTATCAATATATATATATATATATATATATATATATATATATATATATATATTTTGGTAAAACGAATGTAATGATTTCTATTAAGGGTAGCAAATATCATTGAATATCAACCAAGAGGTGTACCAAATGAACCAATTATGTTGGTAGTCAATATGTTTGCTTGTTGGTACCCTACAAATTAATTAACAATAACATGTTAATGGTATAAGGTTTAAATACCACGATATTACTGTACCAACCAATTCATTTTTCATATATATAAAAGATTGTACGTTAACTTTAAATGTATTTGACGGAAAAGTGTTCAAGAACTTTGATATTAGTATTTACCATCTAGTAACGTTTAAAATTTAATCTCTATAAACGTATCTCATTTCCTCAATTGTTAAGTTTAAACTGATGATACATAATTATAAATAAAAAAAAAATGAATCAAATTTCCAATCCACCCATCCACAAAACGCTTATTAATAAAACTCACATGTATGCTTTGATTACACAATAACACGTAAACATTAATTCGTAAAACACTCATACATGTTGGTAAATACTATTACCAATATGAACCAACCAAACTTACTAGTAGCCAATTAAATTGGTAACAATTATACTTGATATGTTAGTTGTAATTAAAATTACATACAAACTATAATTTGTATGATACACGGTTTAAAAAAATATATTTAATACTATACAAATTTCACCCCTAATCTCTAAAATTAATGCTGTTACGATAGTTTTTTTCAATTAACTTTGTCAAATAAATAATTATTAACTTAAATCTTTCCGTGTCTCAGTCCCAGTGTGACTCATCATCCGAAAAGACCAGCTAAGCATCATTGGCTTGGTCAGCCTTTACCTGACTAACTACCTAATACTACGCAGGCTCATCAAACAACGCTTTTTAGCTTTCTTCAGGATTTGGCCTGAAATGTTCGGCAGATTCCCACGCGTTATGCACCCGTTCACCACTTTGTTCTCAACTCTTCTCACCTCCTGGGCGAGAGTATAATTTGTTTAATAAATCTTTGTGAAATATTTAATAACTTTTACTTAATTTGTTATTTTAAACACATGTAATATTTATATAAAAAATAAAATAATAACATTAAATAAAAGTAACTTATCACAATGCATTATTACAATGCAAGAATTAAAATACGAGAAACTCAAAAAAAATTTGCTTAATCGTTTTAATACTTATATTTTTTTTATTCAATTAAGTCTAAAAAACGACAATTGTATTTATTTTGACATATATTAGGTCAATAGATCAATCACTTTCAAAATTTATACTTTTGGCAAAGATTTTAAACTTTATTATAAATGTGGTAAAAAATTTACACTTTAGGCTCATACTTCAAAATTTTGTTACGAATTCATCATAAATTTAGTTTTTTTTTTTTTTTTTTTTATAGTTTTTTTATAATATTTTTACAAATATGTTTTTTTGTTGTATAAAATTATATTTATATAAAAAACATATTTATATACACAAACACGTTTTTATATATAAATGTATACAAATACATTTACTATAAAATAGATGTTTGTATATATTTTGATTATAAAACGTGATTGGATACAGTTTTTTATAAAACATGTTTGTATACAAATGCATTTATTATAAAATATGTGTTTATATACACTTTTTTTTTATAGCATACGTGTTTGTATATATTTTTTTATAAAAATGGATTTCTTTATATTTATGTATTTATATACACACAAACACAAAATATGTTTGTATGTACTTAATAAATGCCTATCTGTATAGAAGTTAAGGTATATATGTGTATAATTGTTGAATCGATATGCCCAAGAATCGTAATGGTGTACCCGGGTCGGTAATTCGAGAGAACTCAAAACTTGTCTGGTACTTACAAGGTCGGGCATGAAGCAACTACAGTCTATCACGAACGAATCTAAAATCAAGTAACCATGCACGAATCTCATAACCACATCCTAGTAAACTTGCAAAAGAGAAGATACGGAGCAATAAAATAAAAGAAAAGGATAGAAGGCAAGACTGCTAATAAACTGGGAAATGGAAAAAGAATCGGACATAACTATAAACCTATGGAACCATGATAGCCTATAAATACATCAGAAACATGATAACTATGGACAAAAGAGAGAGCGAGCGAGAGAGAGAGAGAGAGAGAGAAAGAACTTTAATGCACTACATCGTAGCATTTTATTCGCAATCTAACTTAGGCATTGAAGAGCAATACTAGGGTCCAACCCCGGTATGGCTGTCTGACCTAGCATTTGTCCTTCTTATGCGGAGCATATTCCCGGATGGTTATTAGACCAAGATCCTTTGGTGGTAGAGCTAGACATGCGCCTAGAGTTCGTCGTAATAACAAATCATTATTGATTGATATGGCTAATAACATATGATCTTATAGGGTCATACATTTATCAAGTTGACACATTTTGTATATTTATTATTAATATGATTATTAATAAATAATATCAATTATTGTATTTTAATTAGAGAAAAAAAATATTTTATGAAAATAATAATTAAAGAGAATACAAACTAGTTGTTATATCATATTATATGATTGAATAACTCATATACAAATGTTTTGGACACTTTTGCTACCAATGACTTAGCTAATTATTTCATCCTTAGTTAATGTAACTTAGAGAAGCAAATTTTGTCGCTAATGATGATGATGGCCAAAACTTTCCATGACATGGGAGGTTGCTTGTAAAGCTTCCTCACATGCTCACCATCCTTGCTTTTGGTAGCTGTTCCTTTATAGTTTAATATTGGCCATGCTTTGACTTGCATGGGGGTATTTAAAGGAGATTTCTTCATGCAAAATAACCAACTTTTCTCTTATAAAGAAGGCCAGAGAGTAGGTTGTTTTCCTCCCTTCACCTATCCGCATTTTGAAGCTAGTTTGGTAATTTAAAGTTCCTTTGAGTTGTTTCCTTTAGTGCTTATTTGATTTAAGTGCTTAAAGGCTTAAGACACTCAAGAAAACAAGAAGAAACTTGCATTCCAAGTTCCTTATCTTGATGGTAGATACTTGCAGAGAAAATCATGCTCTTTGATTTTTCTATCTTCGTCAACACCCCAAAACCAAGTGGGTTCAAATGCTCCAAGGGTTATCATTCTAAAAAACTTTATGGTTGTTTTAATATCATCCTAACCTATATAAATGGATCCTAGATCATTTGGTTTTGTTATAAAATTGAAAACAAACTTGTTATTATTAAAGCTTTCGTTGCCCCCCCCCCCCTTTTTTATGAAAAACTAACTTATATTTTCCTAAAAAAACATCAGTGGTATCAGAGCCATCTTTTATATGTTATAATGATTTTTTTTATGTTTGATAATCTTTGGTTTTTGGACAACAAACATGGATTTCTTTTGGTTAAGAAATGTCCATATTTGTATTATTTGACAACTTGTTTGAATTTGTTTATTTTTATATATAACCATTTTTCATGCATTTTGGTTATATATAAGTTGCCTTAGAAAAAAACAAAGAGTTGTTTGTTATTATATTTGATATATGTATGATATTCATAAACTAGACATTAATCATTGTGTTTGTTGTGACATCCCCATTTTCATGGCCAATTTTAAACTTTTTCGTTATGTTTATTTTATTCAGAGTGTGAAACTTAATGCGGAATTTGTTCCCAAAACATGATAATATTATTATCAAATCATTCTCGAAGAAATGTATTTCATTTATAATTAAATCCATGAGATGTCATTGTCAATATAGATACATAAGCATAACTAAGTCTTAACAGGCCTTACAACATCTTGTTATACTAATGGCCTACAAACTCCTCAAATCACTCATAATCCAAGTGTCTTAGTACCACTTCATGTCATACAAGGAAACTGAGTGGGTCTGGTTTGGGGTCTGGTGAGCACATAGGGTTTTCAACCCATAATAATTAAGCTCTCTAATTATATATTTTACATCAAATAGTTTACCCGATTACCCACTCTCGTTATTCTCACATATTGATCCTAAAATATTGATCTCAAGGGACCTATCCTAAGGATCACCATTATCAACGGGTAGACAATACTACTTCGGGGATTCCTTTAGCAATATGTGTCAATGAGGCAACCATGCAGGGGATAGAGTACATCAAATAAACATATAGTTCATTAAGACCTACTGGTTGTGAGTCTGCCAACGTTCCACTAGACTATCCAAAATAGTCTGTGGTCATCATCAATATTCTGCTAGATGATTAGTTCATTAAAAGTCAAGTCCTCTCACCGTCTCATCATTTTCATCACCCATTACTACCCAACACATTTTGTATAAATATATAAAAGAATACATATATGATTAACCAACTAAAATCATATAATTTATCTAACACAGGTATCAAGTAATTTAGATAATAGGCATACAAAGCATTTAATCATTTAGATACTTGATATCAATGTATAAGCTGAAATTAACTATGCACTCACATGTTAAAGTGGACGACGGGAAAGTTGTGCAGCACTTTGTTTTATCACTTGGCCTTTCCTTTGGTGTGACCTAGGTTCAATTATCACCAAGTTTTAGGTGAATATTTCTTATGGCTAATTAATATTCTAGATTCCTCAACAATACCAATGTCTACATCAAGATCTATAAAGTGAGGAGCAACCAAATAAGATTATATAGGAGGTAGGGTCCCTTTGGTATACAGAGTATATTATTTGGAAATCCCACTTTAAACACATCACAAAATCTTGCCTAGACATCACCCCTGTAAGTAGATCAATCAGTAAAATAACTTGGAATCACTGACAAATCTTATTTATAAATTCATAATAATAAATATGAATAAAAATATAAATTACACTAAAATAATATAGGGTGTAATCTAACTTACAAAGATTCCCTAGACAAAAGTCCGGAAATTGCACTAGCAGAGCTCCTACTTGATGACTACTACTTCTCAAGCACTCAGGAGTCGCAAGGCTTCACCGGTATACTAGAAACTAAGGAAATTTGGATCTAATGCAAAGAGAACTCTAGGGATTGAGCTATAGGGGTGAGATATTAGAAGCATATACATATGCGGGTATTTAGACTCAAAAAAAGATATGCGTACTACACACTTTGTTGGGATGAGTCGTGAAAATGCTCGGGGTGCTAACATGTCATTCTATGATTGGTGCCAAGTGTCGAGTTTTGGGTGGATGTCAAATACATACCACACATCTTGTCTATGCGTGCGGTTGCACGCGAAAAAACGTATTTTCTTCAAAAAACTCATATTTTTTTCATACGAGCTCCGTTTTCGACGAGTTTTATATCCACATGTAGCTATCGACGAGATCTATAACTTTCATTTAGACTCCGTCGGCTAATTTTTCCTTTATTTTTAAAGTTATATTTTTAACAGGATTAGAATGTTAAAGTCCATTAAAAATTCATAACTCTCTCGTCAGACGTCCATTTCCGACCGACAATCATTATATTGACAGATAGGTATTGACGAAATCTTCAATTCTCATTTAGATTGTTTCGGCTCAAAAATCAACCTGTCTAAAATTCATTATTATGCCCGCACTACTGTGCTGAAACTTTGAAAAATCATAACTTCCTCATATGAAGTCATATTTAGACGTTCTGTACATGCATACTCTTGTTTTTACGATTACTATGAATTTCGTTTAGACTACTTATTCTAATAAGCGATCTATCTCTGATTCACTATTTACGATATTTGTAATTGTATTAGTTCGAATGTAAAACTTCAAAGCATCATAACTTCTTCGTAATAAGTCAGATTGGAGTGTTCTTTATATCCCTGGAATCCTCATCATGACTACTTCCTCTTTCATCAAAGCTATTCGTCCTATTTATTATTCTATTTTGGATGTATATTTTATTCTTTTTATTATTATATTGTTTTAAGCACGTATACTACACATAACTACGTAAATCACATAATACTCAGATAATTATCTTTATTAACTTCATAAATGGTTACAATTGTTGACCATTACAGTCACATGACTTTATTAATGTCTAGCGAGAAACGTGGGCATTATAATTCTCTCCCCTTTAGGATGATTTCATCCTCGGAATCATGTATCAGCAAACAGATGTGGGTAGCGACTCATCATTTCAATTTCTGTTTCCCAAGTGAGGTTCGACCCATACATATGTTTCCATCGCACAAGCACTAGTTCGACCATATTACATCGTAACTTCTTCGTCTTTTGGTTGTCAATCAATTCAAGTTCTTTAACTAGCCTCATATTCTCATCGATCCTTAACTCTGTAAGCAGAATTATATCGGGAACTTCTCCCGAGAACTTCCTCAAATAACACACATGAAAAGTGCTATGAATGCTTATCATTTCTTCTGGTAATTCCAGCTTGTAAACTTGGTTCTCATTTCTTTGAAGAACTTTGAATGGTCCAATGAATCTTGGACTCAGCTTTCCTCTCCTTCCAAATCTAATAAGTCCCTTCCAAGGAGAGACTTTGAGCAACACCAAATCTCCAACTTCGAAAGTCATTGGTTGTCACTTCTTATATGCATAGCTCTTCTGAGGATTTTAAGCTGCAAACATTCTTTCCCTGATCACTTTCAGTTTCTCAGCGGTCCGATGGACAATCTTAGGACCCATAAAATGCTTCTCTCCAACTTCAAGCCAACAAGACGATGTACGACACTTCTGTATGTACAGATCTTGGTAAGGTGCCATCTTAATGCTCGAAAGGTAACTATTGTTATAGGAAAATTCTACCAAGGGCAGATGCCCATCCCAGTTACTGGGAAATTCCAAAGAACAAGCTCTCAACATATCCTCCAATGTTTGAATTGTCCTTTAACTCTGACCATCAGTCTTTGGATGGTAGGTTGTTCTCAAACACAACTTTTTACCCATCTCTTCCTGTAAGCTCTTCCAAAATCTAGAGGTGAAATGACCGTCACGATCTGACACAATTTTCAAGGGAACACCGTGAAGATTCACTATCTCTTTAACGCAAACATTTGCAAGCTTATCCATGAAGTTTCACTATCTCTTTTACGTAAACATTTGCAAGCTTATCCATAGATCATCTCTCATTGGCTGCTATGAAATGTGCACTCTTTATGAATCGATCCACGATTACCCAAATTATGTCGTGACCATCTTTGTCTTGGGTAGCTTGGTCATAAAATCCATGGTGATGTCTTCCCATTTACCCATGTTTACAGGTAAAGAATCCAAACTCACGTAAGGTTTTTGATGTTGTGCCTCAAGTCTCGCACATATCACACATTCAGCCAAATACATTGCAACGTCGAGCTTCATCGTCGACCACCAATAGAAGGCTTTAGATCCCCATACATCTTGGTACTACCAGGATGAATTGAGTACATGGTCTTGTGAGCTTCTTCCATAAGAAGATCCCTATGACAAACCTTTGTCAGACTTTTTATGACAAACCAGTAGACAAGATATTCCATTTTTCATATGGGTCACTAGTGATTTTCCGTATGGTGAGCTCGGGTCAAAACTAAGAATGGTAAAAGTAAGTGGGTTTGGTAAAGATATATTTACCTTACACTTGACATAAAAAAATCCATAAATAATATACTTTTAATTACAATATTAAACATAGATAAAAAATAAGTAATTAGAAATATATATTTTTACCATGGAGTTTAGGACTAACATTGATGGCTTGCTAAATTAGGATGTTGGACGACGACCATAGGTTTAGGTTTGTAAAAAGGGAAAATAAAGGGAATAGGTTGGCCCCCACTTGGACGTGGGTCCCACGAGATATATACATATACATATATAATTTTTGTTTTAACTTAACAGTACATTGAAATAACTTCGCAAGTAAGCTTGCACCTACTTCATCTATTTGAAAACTTTCAACGCTTCTCTTTCCTTCTCCATTTCACGCTAGTAAGCAATGTACCCTCTCTATATTTTAAGCTAAAAAAATCCAATTGAATCCATGTTTTTTTTTACTTTCTAACCTAGCCTCCTTCACCAAATAAAATCGATAAGTCTCTGGAGACAGAGTCGTTGTCGTTGTCATTGTTATCCCTCTTCACCGCTTCTGCTTCCACATCTGTGTTTTATTTGAGGTTTGTTAGTTTACCCTTCTGTTACTACCTTTGGATCCAAATCTTTAATTAGTTGTTGTTTTGAATTTGGATAAAATTTTTAATTAGTTTTATGAGTAACATAAACGCTAATATTGTTCATTTATATTAGGTTTGACTTTTAAGTAGGCTTGAAAATTTGACCCGACCCGGTGGAGAACCTAATTGATTCACTCCACTCGGGGACGTGTATTCGCTGTAAAAATAGGTGTCAGGTATGGGGTCGGGGATCCCCATAAGGCGAAAATAGGGATGAGTATGGCATCAGGTATACCAATCCTCAACCCACCCTGCCCCGCTTTAATGACTATATATATATATATATATATATATAGAGAGAGAGAGAGAGAGAGACTTAAGTTCAAATGATAACAATTATATAATTTAGAGCGCGTGAACTAATCTAGGTCACATATTTCTGTTTGCTACAAAACCCTCTAGCATACTGACACGACGAATGAATGTAATATTCATATGTGAATAAGTATATTCATATATATATATATATATATATATATATATATATATATATATATATATGTATGTATGTATGTATGTACACTATTTCATATATGACTATTATCTGTTTTGTCGTCCTGGTATGCTGGAGCGCTTAAGCGACAGATTTTCAATATGAGGGAATATGCTTACCTTTATATTCACATATGAATATTAATTTCCTCCATCACGTTGGTACGTTAGAGAGTTTCCGACAAAGAGAAATATGTGGCTCATATTTGTTCTCGAATTACGTTATGAATTCCAAGATTTCTGCAATCGCCATTTCTTTCGATGGTCCATATACCAAATCATCATTTCTTATTTTGATACTTGTAAAACCTTATGATTGATGTAACTGAATATGGTTACAACCTCTGGTTTTGATAGCTTATTAAACTTGAAATTACTTTTTTGCATAATTTGAGTTTATTATGTTGATAGATCGGGATTGGTGTAACGACTCGAAAATCACACCATAATTTTTTTTGTTTTTAGATTTATAAATCGTTAATACATATTCTTCCAAAAAACCAAGGTAACAAAACATTTAACTTAACCTCATCAAATCAAAGTAGTTTGCCGAATACGAAAACATGTGTGTTGTGTGCTCTGTAATCATCCAGAGCATTCCCAATTGAAAACCAAAGTACCTGAAACATAAACTAAAAACCATAAGCATAAAGCTTAGTGAGTTCTCCAAAATACCATACAAGATACAACCACAAATTGTCATACACTCATACAACATACATATAGTTTCCATGGGCTCCCCCATGGTCTTTATATAATGTGCCAAGAGCTCCCCCATGGTCTTTACCTGGAATGTCATGCACTTCCCCCATGCTCTGAAATCCAATTGCCACTGGCTCCCCCTGGGGTCTTCCATGCAAGTATCACAGAGACAACTAGCACACCACATAACACGTAATGGGCCAACATTGGTGCCTTCGACTCATGGATATAGTGAGAAGCCTCACCTCGCACTGTTGAATCATACAGAAAACCCTTGGCTGTTGGCTGACAGATCCTCAACTACCAATAACAAAACAATACCCAATCAACATTGGGTTCCAATCCATTACCATAACTCCATACCTGAGGTAAAAAGACCATTTTACCCCTAACATAGCCTTGTCCAAAATTATGGCCCAAACTACAATCTGAAAGGCCCAAAGGCCAATTAATCAACCAATGGCCCAATTTTCCTAATTGGGCCCAAACCCCTTACATGGGCCTTACCTTGAGGCCCAACCATTCTTTCTAGTCCAAAACACTTTGCATTCTGATGGCCCATTAATACTTAAACATTAAAGCCTAAAACACCAAAACTACTCGTGGCCCAATCTATGGCCCAATTTTCCAAATTAGGCCCAAAACCATTCGTGGGCCTTCCCCTAATCACTATCATACCAAAACCTGATGGCCCAACAGGGCCCAAGAGGTAAGCCCAATAGATGGCCCACACCGAAGCCCAATAAGCAAAACTTCTCCTGACTGAGTACGCGAAGCGTACTCAGCTGTATGTAAGCGTACAGGCTGTTTGGATTGTACGTTACGTGTACAGACTTGTACACTCAACATACTCCTCCATTGAGCCAAATCCTTCATTAAGCTCTTAATGCTTGATCCTATAAGTCTAAACCACAAATCCACTTCTAAATAAAACGTCTAGAACCATAAAGTCACTGACTTGGTGACTTTGCATGTCCCAAAAAGACCCAATCTTAAAGAGTAGCATTCTTCTTTCATAAAAAGGACCCAAACTTAAACATGGATGGTTTTAAACTCTAAAGGTGCCAATTCTATGGACCTTGAACCTCATAAACACTAAGAGGGGCAACTCAAAGCTCCTGGAGTGGAATCAAGACCACTAGATCTCATTTTTGGGACCAACATGAACCAAAACTCATAAATGATAGATCTAAGACATCAATGATCAGGTTCAAAGCTTTTTACCTCTAACAAGCTGGAAATAAGACACGTAAGCATGATCTATAAGCTCTTCCTTGATTCCCATCCTTGCACCAAGCTCCATATTTTTAGAAATGGACCAAACACACCAAAAATGGACTCCATAAGCTGAAAATGCCACCATGAAGGCTTAAGGACGATTTCTAGGGTTTTAAAGGGTGGTGGCTGACTTAGAAAATGAAGAAAGAGGCTAACATTATGCTTATATAGGGTACAACCCTAAAATTAGGGTTTTCAACCTGCCCCTCGTACGCCCAACGTACCACCTCGAGGTCTCGCACCCGACCCAACCTCGTACCTACGCCGCGCGTTCCTCCAGTTACGCCTTGCATAACCATCTTTGCCTCGGTACGCCCTGCATACCACCTTGGTACGCCTCACGTACTAGAGTTTTACCCAAACCATAATTCATGTGAATACCATAACTTTTTCAATACAATTCTGCATCCGATCATCCTTATATGCATGAAAAGGTATCGAGGCACTCAATGTTATTATCAATTCATACTCACCATAAGATATCCCGAACGAGAATCACTTTCCATAAAAAGCCCAAGCTGACGAATTACCAAAATACCCTTTGATTCCAAAACATAAACCGAATACCAGAACCATCTGAAATACCTTATCCAACCCCAACTGAGTCCAAATCTCAATTTCCCAAGGGTCCGAAGCATGCTAATACCCAAACTCTAATCAACATCCCCAACATCAGAACAATTCAAAACAAGGTGTTATGCAATGCCCAGTTCCTGGTACGTATTTTAATTTAAGTTTTTGCATTTTTACTCTGGGACTCGATGAGTTGGAAGCCCAACTCGTCGAGTAGATGTGATTTTTGGGATGCCGGTGAAAGAGTCTACTCGCCGAGTCGGAAGCCCCGACTCGACGAGTAGACCTGTTTGGATGAAACCCTAAATTTGAGGGTTTGCACCCTATTTAAACACATTAAGTGGCCTCCACTCCAGCCTTCATCACCCTCAAACCCCATTCTCGAAACCCTAATCAGCTGTGAGTGTCCTTGAGCTATTTAGTGCCATTTTTTGTGATTTGAAGCTTGTAGAAGGAAGGAAAGGATTGGAGGTTCAAGAAGAAGGCAGTAGATCCAGAATCTTGGTTGCATTTCCAGCTTGTTGGAGGTAAAAAGCTTCAAACTTGACTTCCCATTTGTTAGATCTTCTTTAGGGCTTGAATCTTGTCAGTTTTAGGGCATTTCTAAGTCACCTTCGGGTTTAGAGTGTAATGTAGAGTGTTGACTTCAGATCTTGAACCTTTTAGGGTTCTCATGGCATAAAGGTGCCAACTTTATGGCCATAGGAGCCCCATGCACCTTGTAGACTTCATTTTTGGGCCTTATGACCTAGTTAACCCATGCATGCACGTAAAGTTTGTAACTTTACGTGCTATATCGATCCTAGGAGGTCAGATCTAGGTTCTGGATGCTTTAAGCCCGACTGAAATTGACTGGATAGTCATGGACTTTGGGGGACTTGACAAGTCGTTCTTATGACTCGGCAAGTCGGGTCATCGTTCCCCGACCTTTTCTGTTTCTGAGCAATCTGATTGGGTCTAGAAGAGGACTTAACAAGATGGACGTAATCTTGGACTTGAAGATTGAAGAACTCGATGAGTTCAAGGATGAACTCGGCGAGTTCAAGGCAATGTCCCAACTATATGAAGAAGAACTCGACGAGTTCATGGAAGAACTGGACGAGTTCATGGAAGAACTCGACGAGTCAAGGACTAAACACTTCAACTTGTATGAAGCAGGACTCGATGAGTTCAAGGATGAGCTCGGCGAGTGACGAGCAAAAGGTCCCGATCATGTATGAGGGAGAACTCGATGAGTTCTTGAAAGACTCAACGAGTAGGATGGAAGTTCCAGTATTTTGTGGATTATGGAACTCGACGAGTTAGTGGACCAACTCGGCGAGCTGAGTCAACCAGATGTTGACTTTGACCAGGGTGTTGAACTTGACTTTGACTTTGACCTGAGTTGATCCTTGAAAGGGTTAAGATTATGAAACGGTAATTAAGGAAGGTTGTTATGTGTAGGAGGTTGAGAGGAGTTGATCCCAACATTAAGTAAAGTTCAGACACTTCACGATATTGAGGTGAGTTACCTTCCAGTAAAAGTGGGTCTAATGCACCAATACCGGCCCACTAGTAGGTGATTATAGATGAGATGATTGTCTTTGTGATAATTGTCTGGTATGACACTATCTGATATGTTTATGTGCCAGTATGCTATGTCATTCTGTGGTAGTGGTAGGGGTGAAATAGTCCCCGGTTACCGGTTGAAAGAGATCAAAGAGGAGGCCAGCACCCAAATATGCTATGCAGTATATGATTGTTATGTTATGCTAGATTATTATGTGGTAGTGGTAGGGGTGAATTAGTCTCCGGTTACCGGTTGAAAGAGACCGAAGGGGAGGCCAGCACCCAAATATGCTAGGCAGGTTGCCGGTTGAAAGAGATCGAAGGGAGGCCAACACCCAGATATGTTTGGCATTATGTGACTGCATGGTATGTGGTATGATGGAGGAACTCACTAGGCTTCGTGCTTACAGTTTTCAGTTTTATTTTCAGGTACCTCTTCAACGAAGGGGAAGGAGTTGACATGGTAGCAGCGCATCACACACACGATTTCTGCATTATGAGATTTCTGAGACATGTAATTATGGTTTTATGAAACGGTGTGACTCGATGATGTTTTCTTATAAATGTTTTTCTAAATCATTATATTAAAAAATGAAATTTTTGACCTTAAAAATTGGGATGTTACACGTTACAATTGGTCAGAGATGGGCGGGGGGAAATGCCAAAATCCAAAGGGGGGAGGATTCGAATCCCCGCATCTACTGGGGATGAGGATGTGTATGGGGGCGAAGTTAGGCACTCGGAGATGCGGAGAGATCGTTAACCCTGCTCCATCCCCACCTCATTTTCATCCTTACTTATATGTCGGTGGATGTTTATATTAAAAGAAGAAAAATATTAACACGCTATTTGTTTTTGTGTAACAAATATATAAACAAGCAACAACAATAAGTTCTTTGACTTCATTTTATTAGTTTGTGTTGAATAAATCTATGTTTAGTATATATTGTGTAAACTATTTTAGAGACTATACACAAATTTATTTTATGTTTAATAATTTTTAAAATTAAAAAGCCAACATCTTATATTTCTATAATAAAAACAACAAATAGAGATGTCTATAATGAAAACAACAAATAGAAAAAATTTTCCAAGCTAGGTTGCTAGTAAAAATGTTATGAATCATTTCTAAATTACTCCTATAAGAATTCATAGAGAACAATTACAAACTACGAAAAATTCACATAGAACATTTGTAAAACGACAATTAGCTCAAGGTTTTAATATTATTCTAAAAAAATTATTGAATATAACTTTAAATTTTATATTATATTAATTATATATTGGACCCAGTTGACTTGCCAATATATATCATTTTCTTTTTGAATTAATTCACATAACTAATACAAAAGGTATTTTGTATTCACAACTGCTAAGAACTAAAACCTCGACAAAGCCTGTACTTAGAGACTCAATCAATTAGAAGAAAAATGTCAATGATGAAAAGTTGAAAACCACATAATTTTTTCAACCACCGACCATTTCCAAGATTATGGAAAAATTCAAGTCAACGTCAACCAAGCTTTGGCAAAGCTTCCATGGCAATCTACTTATATGTTTACTCAATGACTTCCATGACAATCTTTCACCATAAAATTTAAGAAAAAAAAAACCCTTAAATACCCTATTCTTCAAGGCCTTCAACTCACTCCCAAAATGGTGAACACCAGAGCTAAAATAAAGAAAATCAAGAACACCATAAACCTCTGGTTCTCGGAGGCTGCCATGGCGGACTCCAATCATCTGTCAACAGAATCTGGAGCTTTGATCGGTTCCAATGACGATCTTTTAATCGAAATCCTTCTCCGATTGCCTGTTACCTCTGTTCTTCGATTCAAATCTGTATCCAAACACTGGCGTTCCCTTTTGAGTCACCTGCGTTTTACCCTTCTGTATAAAAATGCTTCATCCTCTCCTGGCCTTTTTGTTCGCAATCTGTATATTCCATTTGATGATGAGAACCGAAGTACTCCTCCATTTCGTGATCTTGACTTCTATCCTGATCCTTGTGGTATTAGAATCGTGCAATCTTGTAATGGATTACTGCTTTGTTGTAGCCATCGGGGGGAAGAACGTGTTCATAAATATTACGTATTTAATCCCACCACTAAGCAATTTGCAGTCATCCCATCAGTTCTCGGAGGCGTGGCTGTTCGGAAAGCCATTTATTTTATGGGTCTGGCATTTCATCAAACAGATTCTGTTCACTACAAGCTTGTTTGCTTTCACCGTACTAACCGTGGTGAGCCATTTAAGATTCAAATCTATTCATCTGATACCAGGAAATGGAAGATTTCAGATCAATCTTTCTCTTTGTCTGCTCCTTATTATGCATCCTTCCACTACATAGTTTATTGGAATCAAGCAATCCATTGGGCTCCATGTTGTGTTAATCCATTGTACTTTAAGCTCGACATAGAAGAGTTGCAATCACTCCCATTGCCGATGATGCCGGAGGCATCTTCTGAAGGTTATGAAAACGGGGATATGCCCCTTTATTTTAAGGAGTCACGAGGCCATCTTCATTTTGTGGAGGCAGCCGATCGCAGTGTGAGCCATTTACAGCTGAACGTGTACGACATGTTGAACGATCATTCTGGGTGGTTTCTCAAGTATCGAGTAGACCTTGATGAGCTTCCGGATGCTTACCCAGAGATGATTAGGGACTATTTAGATCCATCGAGCCAGGGTTATTATGAATTTGAAGTGTTTGATGTGGTTAGGGGCGAAAGAGAAGATGAAACATTCATGGTGATTAGAATTCCAGGGAGGATCATAAGATTCAATGTTGTGGATAAGAGTTTCAAACAGATATCTGATCAAATCTATTTACATGGACTGACTGGACATGTGAATGTTCATCGTTATATTGAATCTTTGGTTTCTTTCTAATACGAGTAATGTCCAATTTCAATATTCCATCTGTTACTATTTCTTTATCAAGAATAAAAGAAGGGTAACTCGCTATTAAAATCATGTTCAATTCAAGGTTTTTACATAGCTTTTTACTTTTTCAATTATTCTTTGAAAATGGCTATTGTTGTTATTTAGTTTGACCACAAGAACAAGATAATTTGAAAGTACAATGAAATACTTGGATATAGATTTTTACAAATACAATGCATTGATGCAGAAAATTTAAAGTATACAATGTTGTAACAATATGAAATGGAAGTAGGATACTATCACACACAAATAAAATGAAGTACATTGTTATTATAGTATGTTCACGAGTTCTTGTTGATATGTTATTGAGGCCTTCAAACTATCGACAAATTTGGTCAACATCAAGGAAATCTTGGGCAAAGCTTCCATGGCAATCTTGTTAATATTATCCTTTGTTGCAATCTTTCAACATGAAAACACACAACCCTTGCTACAACTTTGAAACATGGACTACTTTATCTTGGTTACTTTTGTTAATGTCCAAGATAAGGCTAATGTCACAAAAACCCTCAAGTTTTTAAGGTTTTGTCGGTTTTACCTAAAGTTGAAATTTATGTGGGTTTTTACCCAAACATTTTCGAAAAAAATGTTCGGTTTTACCCTTTTACCGGCGATATCAGGTTTTCCAAGTTATCATTATATTAAATTCGCAAAAAAAAACCTTAAGTTTACCATTTTTGCGTTTTTACACTTAAGTTTATAATTTTTTTACACTTTTACCCTAAGTATATATATATATATATATATATATATATATATATATATATATATATATATATTTTCATATTATACGTATTCAAGTAGAAACATCATATTTATATACGAAAATATTGTGTTTACATTTTTTTAATGTTATTTCTTTATATATATATATATATATATATATATATATATATGTGTGTGTGTGTGTGTGTGTATGGGTTTTTTTTTTCTTGGATAAACCATTTAAGATGTAAAAAAACAAATTAATATGTTTTTAGAACTACAAATATGTATTTTTATGTATTTAAAAATATACTTATCAATAAAAAAACTTGTTCATTCATAAACAAGTTTATATAAGTATATACATATATTTTTAGAAGTGTAAATATGTATTTTGATATATGTTTTTTTTTTAAAGTATAAATATATTTTTAGAAGTATAGATACATATTAATATATAAAAATGTAAAAATATGTATTTATACTTCTAAAAACTATATCTATAAAACACATATTCATAATTCTAAAAATATTATTTATCTTTTTAAATGGTATAACCATGCAAAAACACACACACAAAAACAAACAAATATATATATATATATATATATATATATATATATATATATATATATATATAACATTAAAAAAGTTATAAATACTATATTTAATTAAATATTTTTTCGTATATGAATACGATTTTTCTGCATTAATATGTATATTATGAAAAAAAATATACTTAGGGTAAAAATGTAAAAAAATATATATAAACTTAAAGGTAAAAACGCAAAAAAAAAATGGTAAACTTAAGGGTTTTTTGCGAATTCGATATAATGGTAATCTGGAAAACCTATTATCACCGGTAAAAAGGTAAACCGAACATTTTTTTGAAAATGTTTGGGTAAAAACGGACAAAAATTTCAACTTTGGGCAAAACCGACAAAACCCTGAAAACTTGATGGTTTTTATGACATTAGCACCACGACAATTTCTCAAATTTCCTTCTCTCTCTAAGAGAACATTTTCCATAAAATTAGTCCTACAAAATGCTTTAATTGTACACAACAAATTAATAAAAAAAAATATGTTCTTTTTTTTTTTCTACTTAAACAAAGACAATGCAAACTATACAAAAAAATTAGTAAGAGTAAATTATAGAAATGGTCCCTATGGTTTGTTCAAAACTGCAACTTTGGTCCAACCTTTGAAAAGTCGATTAGTCGCATCCCTGTGGTTTTCAATTACTGCAGTTTTTGTCCTTTTGTCTAACTCAGTTAGAAAAATTCTATTAAAAGCGTGTAAAATGACTAACATGCCCCTCATTTATTTATTTTCAATTCTTTTCTTTATTATTTTATTATTATTTATCTTTACGACAATGTTGTATTTCGATCAGCCCTCTATCGCCGCTCTTCCGATTAGCCCTTTGGTCATCTTCTCAAAAAAGTAATCTTCAACCTCCAACCTATTTGTTTAAGTAATTGATCAAATCAAAACACCACATTCACATAACACATTGGAAGTGGATGTTATAAACATCACTGAATCTAACTATAAACCAGAAACATGAATTCTTACAGGATTTGTTGCACAAAACAAGCAAAAAACTAGATACCTAACATCTTATGATATTTCATGTACCAACAGAGGACAACAATTAGATCGGGAGGAAGGGGAAAATGGAAAAGTAGATACCAAAAACCACATTCTTATGTGATTTGCTGTACAACTACCTCCATTGCTTCATTTCTATCATTTGTATCAATTTATTAGATTTAAAAAAAAAACATTCCCAATTGATTGAACTTCTATCTATCTTAAAGCATCAACATACAAAGGAAAAAAGGAAAGCAAAGGCGTTGGGGAGAATTTCTACCACAGGAGGAGACAAGTGTTGAAGGTGTTAGCCGGCAAACGATATCGTCGGAAGGCATGACAACCATCAGACGAGGGAGGTAATGAGATGATGCAGGCGGAAAGTGGTGTCATCGACATGGATTTCTTCGACCCTTTTGTTGTAACACTCGTGTTTCTATCCTAGGCATTTATATTAAGTTGATAGTATAGGTTAACCTTTATAACTCATTTCGAAGAAATGAAAAGGAATTATGTGAATATTATATGAATTATGTGTTTTATGCTTAATTATTAGGGCTTAATTAATTAAGAATAAAAATAAGCGTCAAAAATAAAGTGTGAGATAAGTCCGATATCTTTACATAAAGTTGTAGTGGTTGAAACAAGGATTTCGGGGATATAAAGAATACCAAAATCCGAGTTATAACAAAGAAGTTATGACCTGTCGAAGTTTCGCGACAAAACCGACACGGTGCTGAATGTCGTAAAAAGTGAGTTTTCGATAAACTACTTTTTAGCCTTAGTGATCTAAACGAAAGTCGTAGTATTCGTTAAACCAATAAGTTCGATAAAAAGAACGCCCAAATCTGACTTCGTATGAGAAGTTATGATTTTTCGAAGTTTCAGCTTAGCAGTAGACAGCTAAAAACTCGAATTTTAGATCGAGCGATTTTTAGCCGACACAAGCTAAACGAGAATTGAAGGTCTCGTCATTAGAGCACAACGGTAAAAAGTTTGACGAAAACGGACGTCGGATGAAGAAGTTATGAATTTTTAACGGATTTCCTGTCCCGGTCTGTTAAAAATAATAATATAAAATTTAAAGTCAAAATTAGCCGATAAAGTCTAAACGGAAGTTGTAGAGCGTAAGTTTAGCTACGTGTGCATATAAAGAACGTCAAAAACGGACTTCGTATGCGAAAGTTATGGATTTTAGAAGTTTTGGCGCGAATATCGAGAAAATTCGCATAGTCACACTTTGTCACGTCACCCTCGCCTCGCATGCACCACGTGTCCTGCTGAGTCACCCGAGCTGCTGAGTTACCCGAGCTGCTGAGTCATCCAAGCACCTGGCCTTATCTGAAGCGGTCCAATCAGCGAGTGCCACCGAGACCCTCGCACATGCTGACCACCTGTGCATCGGACACACGCCTCGGTCCAATCACAGACTGCCAGCGAGCCCTGGCATGCGCAAACCATGTGCGAGCCACCTCCCCTGCCAGCTTCGGATCTACGACGCGTATCTTCCCTCCTGACCATCCGATCAGAAGCCTCGCCCCTATAAATAGAAGGGTGCGAGACCTCCCGGCTAACTTTGAAAATTTGTCAATTTTAACCCCTAAACCCATATTTCTTTCATCTTAACATCCCGCAAAGCCCCGATATCGATTGTAAAGCCCGGAATACGCCACGAAGTGCCCGGGAAGCCCGGAAAATTTATTTTTTTCGGTTTCAAAGCCCGACTTTTGCAAAATCCGGTTTCTCAATAGAACTCCCGATTTTATTAGAAACGATCGTTTTAGGAAACGAATTGCTGCCCGATTATCATCAAATTATGTGAGTGTATAGTCACTTTCATTTTACACATAGATATGAAGTATTTACCTTATAATACGTGCTATGTGTAAATATATTAATTGTTTATTTGAGGTGATTGTTGTGTTGACGTTTTATACAAGTTTTAAACTATATAAGTATTTTTATCTACAAATATGTTGGGTAGAACACGGGTAGATAGTGATGTGTGATAAAATAAAATTGAGGAGAGGCCTCGATGTGTTTTGAGATCCAGTCATCTAGCGGAGTTTGGATGACGACCACGGACTTTCTAGACAGTCCAGTGGGAAACATTAGCAGGTCTGCAACCTGTAGGTGTTAATGAACTGAGAGTGTTCATTCGCTGTACTCCATCCCCCTCATGGTTGCCTTTAGGACATGTATGGCTGAGGAAACCCCTTAGCAGTAGTGTCCATCCCGATGATATTCTTTAGGTTAGGTCCCTTGTGAAAAGTGTTTAGGGACGTAAAGTGAGGATAACGGGAACGGGTAATCAGGGTTATTGTTGATTGGTGAACTTAATAAGTTTATTATTATTGTGGGTTGAAAACCCTATATGCTCACCAGGCTCCCAAGCCCGACCCACTCAACTTTTTATGTTACAGGTAGTGGACCCCGAGCATAGTCGGAGGACGACGAGAGATTTTTGGATTATAGGCCAGTAGTTGTAAATAACTGTTGAAAGGCTTATAATGTCTTGTTTATGTTTTTGATCTGTATCGGAACATGACTTCCCGAGGTTTTGATATATATGGAAAATATATACCTTCTTAATGAAGGGTTTTGATAAACTTTTATCATATGTTGTTTGGGGACCAATTCCGCAACATCTTTTGAAAAGATTTCTCTGATTTTATTTTAAAGCATAAATTAAATCGGTCTTTTCTGGCCGAGAAATTAGGGGATGTCACAGTTGGTATCAGAGCATTAGTTTAAGCGAACTAAGAAATTGTAGAATTTCTAAACTTGAACTTAGAATGCTAAGTGATGATTGTGAGATGAGTGTCTACCATATTTTTGTCACTAGCACTAGTTTATTTTAGGGAAGATGCTTAAAATGCCCTTGTGTGCTAAATGCTATGTCTTTGCCATGTGTGCCATTATTTGTTCAGATCTATGGCCTATTGTCGACCGGATCTGGAAACCTTATGTGTTACTACAAGAAAAAATCGATATAACTATGGAAAAATTCGGTAACAAAAAGTTGAAATTCCGTAGTTAAACATTAATAGCTACGGAATTTGCTACGAAATTATTAGATTCCGTAGCAGATTTTCTCGTAGCAAATTTTTTATCAACGGAATTTTTACATCCATAGCAAGTTTGCTACGAAATTTATTCCGTAGCATATAAGTTCCGTAGCAAATTCCATAGGAATATTCCGTAACCAATTCTGTAGCGATATTTCCATAGCAAAATTCGTTGTCATGCTTCCATAGCAAATTCTGTAGTCATAGGTCGGTAGCAAATTCCAGAATCATATGTCTGTAGCAAATTCCATAGACAATTTTTCGTAGCAAATTCTGTAGGCATATTTCTGTAGCAAATTCCATAGTCAAATTTTCGTAGCAAATTCCGTAGGCAAAATTTCATAGCTAATTTAGTAGGCACATTTTTGTAGTTAATTCCATAGACATATTTCTGTAGCTAATTCCGTAGGAAAAATTCCGTAGATAATTTTGTAGCCGTATTTTCGTGTCTAATTTCATAGGAATTTTGTAGTATATTTTAGTAGTGAATTTCATATCCATATTGTAGTTGCTAAAACTGTATTTTCTGTAACTAATCTGGAGGCATATTTTCATAGCTAACTATGTAGGCTTCATTGTGTAGCAAATTTCACAACATAATTTTTATAGCAGATTTTGTGGGTACATTTTCTAGGAAATTTTGTAACATTATTTATTAGAAATCTAAATACCAATTACATTGTACTAATAAATCTAAACACAATTGATATAAAGCAAACAAAATTTATAATATAAATGAAAATAGATAATATTCTTCAATACATCAAAAAGTTAACATAGTTCAAATAAAAAGTCGCTAGAAAACAAATCAACAATATTAATATTCAATATATAATACTCTATCATTGACTAGTAAAGGTTTTGATTTGGTCGGTCAAAGCATTAATAACAGCCATTGCCTGTGCAAGTTGTTGTTCAAGTTTCCCACATTTTGCATCACTTTGTACGTTGCTTCCGTTGCAATACAAAAACACCTCTTTTTTCCTTCGATCTGTCACCAAATGCTCCACTTAATTGAAATTGGGACATCTTTCCTGAATGTAGAAAAAAAAAACAGATTAATCAATACCACCTCAGTTGACCTATCTTAGAATATGTAAACAGTTAAATAAAAAAATCCACAATAATGTTTCCAGCGTTTCATGAGCAAAAAGAGACAAAGAAAAATTGAAATAGTCATTGTGTTGCATGAAAATAATAAATATTATTTAGTTAACATATAATCATGCGCAAATAGAGACAAAGCAAAATTCCAAGAAGATATGTCTAATGCCTTCTTTAATGAGCTGGAAAAAATACACAAGTGTAAATAAAATAGAAAACAATATAAACAACCATGAGGGCAAAAAGGGAAGGGAGAAAGAGAAGAAAACCAAAAAGCAATGAAAATTTTCTACAACAAGAAACTGTAAAAGCAACAGCACCCTAAATAACAAAAAACTTCATGTATGCATTAGAGTTCTAAGGGGAAAAGCCAACCAAGGTTGGGTTGTAGGGGCTAACTACATAAGGGCAGATTCGTCAATAAAAGGAAAAACAAAAGCAGTGTAATGAGGCAACCAAGCAGTAGAAAAAACAATCCATTAACTAACTAACTTCACCATGCATGTTGGTCAAAACACAAGGCCTATTAGGATATATCTTATCAAAATGCATGTTCACAATGAGCATAACATCAACTACAAAGCAAGTTACCTCTAGTTATTTGTAAATCTTTTATAAACCATAAACCTTAAAAAAAATTACTATTCAAATTTAGTGTTACCTGTTCCAGATGCTAGACTATGATGACCCGAATTACAATCCACGTTCCTAGCAGTATACGATGGCCAATTCTCAATCGGAGATGAAATATTGTTGACACATAAGGGTTTGGGAACTTTGACAATTATATTGATCGCTTTTGAGGGAAATTGGAAAATGCAGCATATATTTATGTGTTTAATTTTGTAATTTTTTCCTTTTATTCTAATAGTTTATATTAAGTATCTAAATCTTAAAATATTTAAAATAAAAACAAATATTTGTAAAGTGAGTATTTTGGAGCCCGTTTGGGCAAAAAATGTAAATTTAAGGATCTAAAAATATATATAATGCGAGCATTAAGGAAAAAAAATCAATATTTTAAATTTCAATTCTATAACAACTTCCTATATTGACAAACTAGGTGTGAGACCCATGTATTACATGAGTTTAATAAAAAAATAAATATAAGAGTTTAACAATTTGAAAAGTTTGAATTTATAAAAAAAATGAAAAAAATTTGAATTATTAAAATTTATAAGACTTTAATGTATTAAGTACATTACATATATAAACTCTTTCTAATAAATAGTTTACATATATGTTACATTACACATTAAATGTGGAATTTTAATTTAATAAAATGAAAAATACAATAAAATGACAAGTGGAAAATAGAAATTTTAAAAATTCTAGAAAATGTCATGTTTCCAAATGAATGAGAAGAGGACATGTGACAAAAAAAAACTTCATTTATTATAGTAGATACATGCGTCTATTTGAGTTTAATTTTATCACCAACAAATCAAATTAGTAAAAAAATAGCTAAAAGACAATATTGTACTACAATGATTCTTGTAAACATCTATTATAATAAATAAAAATATTTTTGCCATATGTCACATTCTCATTCATTTTGACACATGTAATTTTGTGGTAATTTTAAATTAATTTTTATTCCACACGTCATTTTATGGTTTTTCTATTTTATTAAATTCCACATAATATTAAATGTTATAATAAATGCATATCACTTTTATTTATCAGCTTTCATTCTAATTTCAAAATTACCAAATTAAAATTTTATTAATTTCTTTTATTTATTTATCTAAATTATTTTTTTAAATTTAAAAGAAGAGAAAAAAAAACACTTTGAATTTTTATAATTTAATATATTTTTAAAAATTTTTCTTATAGATTCAAACTTCTTAAATGTTTAGAACTTTATATTTAACTTTTATTTTTTAAATCGTTCTAGTTACATAGAAGGAAACTTTTAAATTTTATCAGTTTGAAATCATTTTATTTAGCCAAGGATTTCCTGTTTTTTATTATAAAATGGAATTTAGCTACGTTATAAAGCACCTGGGGCAAAGTTTAAAGAAAAGCACCAGTGGTCTAGTGGTAGAATAGTACCCTGCCACGGTACAGACCCGGGTTCGATTCCCGGCTGGTGCAACTCAATGCAATGATGAGTTATTTGTGCCACTTGTGATGTTGGTTCATCACAGCATTTCGATAATTCGAATTAGAAGCGCATCTGAGCATTTATTTTTTGTTTTTGTTAGTTTCCACCATTTAAAAGTTTATGAAAATTTAGCCACAATATATTCGTTATGTTTTCTAAATGTAAAGTGTTAGTATTAAACGAAGAACCCAACGCTCATTCCTATGTTAAATAACTGGGTAGTGTTATCTAACTTTATTATAAATTTCAAGATAAAACTTGATTATGTTCTCGCCTAAAAATATACAAACACCTCCACTTGTTGATGTATTTGCTCGATTTATGTGAAAGAAATTGTGTATTAAGAGAACTAAAATCGTTGATATCATGGTTCAAACAAAATAACTGTCCACATGTTTCTTTTCTAAGATGATTTAGAGGTAAAAAGTCACTATCACATGTAATTTAAAACCTATCATATGGGGCCACTTTTCAGAAACATTCTTTTGGGTAACTAAGAATAATTTGGTATTTATGTTACTTTTATTACAAATTAAGTCATATAAACAGTGCACTTATTATTATTATTATTATTATTATTATTATTATTATTATTATTAGATGGGGATAGGAAGTTGCAACTTGAATAAACACTAAGGTGTTGTTTGTTTTTTGGAAAAAAAAACTCTTCAGACCTTTTATTGCTGTGCGACGCAGCACACGCGCAACACTTTTCATATTGCAGCTGTTTGTTTTTTTAGAAGTCTTCAGAGTCAAAAACCTCCGCACGTGGTCTGTTTGGCGCAGCCTTAAACTGCCTCTTCCAACCTCTTTTTTTTTTCTTGCTGAAATTTTTATTATGTTGTTGAAATTTTATTTCATTTTTTTTTTTTCGTTTTTTTTTTGTTTATTCTTGTAGAATATTTTTTTTTGTTTTTTTATATTGAATAATGATAGATTCTTGATGAAATATCATTATTTTTTACTAAATATATTTATTTTTTTTGTTGAAATATTATTATTTTTATTGAAATATCATTAATTCTTGCCGAAATGTTATACATTATTAAATTTTCCGTATTAAAAAACTATTTTGATTTATAAAATTAGTTTATTTTAATTTTTTAATATCTGCAGCAATATACAGATGTTAAAAAAGCAAACACGCTTCTTATTACAGTCTGCAGCCGTTTGATCCATCTCTTCTACTGCAGAGGGTTGCAGAGGTGGTCCGTAGACTTTATGAATTTTTGCTTCAGAAAATCAAACAGCACCTAAAACACCAAATATTTCTTCTCCTTAATGTGGTTGCTCATGTGTTACTTGTCGACATTTTGTTTTGTTTGTAAAATACATATCAAAATCTATTTGTAAGATGATCATAAACAGTGTTGGTAAAAAACAATAATTTAGATTAATTTGACATCTTAGATTATTTCTAGAATCAAACAAAAATGACAACTCCCAAACTACAATCTATGTTTGAAAATATAATTTGAGTTTTTATGTTTTACTTCTTAGAAACATTTTTAATCTCATAAGTGATTTGATTAATTACAATCTAATTAAGGATCTAAAAATATATATAACGCGAGCATTAAGGAAAAAAATCAATATTTTAAATTTTAATTCTATAACAACTTCCCATATTGACAAATTATGTTTTTATAATCATTAATAGTTTCTTTATATAAAATTGATAACCGTTCTTTAGAAAAAGAAATACTTAAATTTGATTCTCCTTAAGATTCTTTACATTGTCAATAATGCCCAATAAATTTCATCCTTGAGGTCGAGACATAGGTGGAGATTTAGGTCAATAATGCCCAATAAATTCCAATTCAAGTTGTAGATGAAGTCGTAATTCCAGTTTTGTTCCTATAAAGTAATCGAGTCCCAGAACAAATCAATCACATAATTTAACAAGAGAGTACAATCAAACCAATTACAGTGTAACGCCCGGGTTTCAGGGCTAAGCATTTTTGTCAATGTAATAGTCTAGGTCAACTCTTGTAACTCTTTTTGAAGTAATAAAGATGAAATATTTGAGTATTATGTGAATTATGTGTATTTATGTGCTTATAATTTAATTATAAATGTATAATTCATAAATAATAAAAATAAGCGTCAAAATTAAAGTGTAAGATAAGCCCGATATCTCTACATAAAGTTGTAGAATATGTCTCAAGGTTTCCATGCATATAAGGAACGCCGAAATCCGAGTTATAACGAAAAAGTTATGACCCGTCGAAGTTTCGCGACAGAACCGGCACGATACCGGGAAGCGTGAATAGTGAACTTACGATAGAGCGAGATTTAGCCTTAGCGATCTAAACGAAAGTCGTAGAATATGTTAAACTAAGAACATCGATAAAAAGAACGCCCAAATCTGACTTCGTATGAAGAAGTTATGATTTTTCGAAGTTTCGGAATAGCAGTGTACAGCTTGAAATTCGAATATTAGATCGACCGGTTTTTAGCCGACACAACCTGAACGAGAATCGAAGATCTCGTTAAGAGTAGCGTAACGAGAAAAAGATGGGTGAAAACGGATGTCGGATGAAGAAGTTATGAGGATTTAACGGACCAATCGTATCCCGACCCGTTAATAATATAAAATTTAAAATCGAGCCAAAATTAGCCGACGAAGTCTAAACGAAAGTTGTAGAGTACGTTCCCACCTTCGCGTGGATATAAAGAACGTCAAAAACGGAGTTCGTATGAGAAAGTTACGAATTTTTAAAGTTGGAAAGTAAACTTGCGAAACTGATGCATGAAAGGATGACGTGGCCGAACTCCCAGCCGTCGGATGAAATCGCTTCGGATGGTGACACCTGGTGCGAGGGTTACGCCCAGCGTAGCGAGGATACGCCTAGCGTCCGGAGAACGCCCCGCGTCCGAGGCCAAGTACGCCCCGCGTACTTCGGTTCTTATCCGTCCGATAAAGTGCAAGACAGCTGGTCCGAGGCTGGCAATCTTATCCGAGGAGTACGCCCAGCGTAATGTCCGAAGCCAGACCCTATAAATTGAGGTGCGAGGCTGCCATTTCTCTTCACCCCAAAACCTCTTCTTTCTCTCATTAGTTTCTCTCTCTAGCTCATCTAAACCCTCCTAAGCCCTAGGTAAAACCCTTAGCACCCTAGGGAAGCCCCGAGGCTCCCGGAGTCCCGAGAAAAAGGAGTTTTTCGGTTTCGAAACGCTGCTCCAATTAAGTCCCGGTTCTCGATAAAAATCGTTGTAAGTGTGCTACGCTTACGCAATTTTTAATATAGTTTTCAAATAATTATAGGAATGTTATTAGGTCCTTAAAATAATTATTTGGGCTATTATTATGAGTATTATTAACGCTTAATAATACTCGGACTAATTAATTTGTCACGGTTATCGTTAAACTAAACCCTAGTGGTATCGATACTAGGTTTTATCGAAGGAATATCGTTTGAGAGTATCGAAGCGCTGTCCGAGTGCTGAGTCACCACCTAATCAGGTGAGTGCATAGTTACTTTCAACTTACACATAGATATGAAGTATTTTATATAAATTACGTGCTATGTGTGCATATTATCTGAATACTTGCTATCTATGCTAGATGAACGTTGTTATACATGTTTTCAATGATATAAACTGTATATGTATTTTATATCTACAAAAATGTTGGGGTAAAACATGGGTAGATGTAATAGGTGATGTGTGATAAAATGATGAGAGGCCTCGATGTTGATGTTGTTGTTTCTGTCATCTAGCGGAGTATGGATGACGACCACAGACTCTTCTAGACAGTCCAGTGGAACACTAGCAGGCTCGCAACCTGTAGGTGTTTGTGAACGATGTGTTCACCGGTGTACTCCATCCCCCACATGGTTGCCTTTAGGACATTTATTGCTGAGGAATCCCCTTAGCAGTAGTGTCTGTCCCGATGATGATTCGTAGGCTAGGTCCCTTATGATAGGTGTTTAGGGACGTAAAGTGAGGATAACGGGAACGGGTAATCGGGTTATTGTTGATTGATGAAATTAATAAACTTATTTATTGTGGGTTGAAAACCCTATGTGCTCACCAGGCTCCCAAGCCTGACCCACTCAGTTTTATGTATTACACGTAGTGGCGCATGAGCATAGATGTGATGTTTTGGACGAGGGATTACGGATATAGGCCTGTAGATATGAAATAATGTAGTAAGGCTTATATTGTACTGTTTATGCTTTTGATTTGTACGAACATGACATCCCGAGTCTTTTAATGAAATACATTTCTATGGAAATGCTTTTGATAAATCTTTATCATATTTTTGTTTTGGGACAAATTCCGCAACACTTTCATTTAAAATGTAACTCTGATTTTTAAACAAAGCATAAACAAACCGGTCTTTTCTGGCCGTGATTTTGGGGATGTCACAGTTGGTATTAGAGCATTAGTTTAAGCGAACTAGGAATTTGTAGGATTTCTAGACTTAAAATTAGAATGCTAAGCGATGATTGTGAGGTGTGAGCACTAGCTTATTTTAGGAATTGTGCCTAAAATGCTCTTATGTGCTAAATGCTTTGTGCATAATATGCTGTTAATTGTTCGGATCTATGGTCTGTTGCCGACCGGATCTGGAAACCTTATGTGTTTAGGATTCTAAACATACGACTACGATATTAGAACTAGCATGTAAACGTTCCGGAGTGATAAGGGCGATTTAAACGTCTATCCTAAATAAAGATCTAAATTCACCTTATTCGGTGTATAGATCAAGATGGCAATGACTCGTAGCGGAAACGTGAACGCGAATGGAGATAGGAACCAACCCCCAGTGGTTCAACAAATACCTGTTGTAGAAGAAGTTGCACCTGAGCCAGTCACGATGGCCGGAGTGCAAGCGATGATCCAGGCTATGTTGGATCGTCAAATGGAGGAAACTAGACATTTGCTCCTGCAAAATCGAGAGGAAGGCACTATTCAAATCGAACAGCCCGAGTTGAACGAAGGGCAGACTGAGGAAGGAGACTACAGTGGAACTGTTGGTCAAGTCAACCAACCAATAGTTCAAGAAAATAACCAAGATGACGGATTCAAGAGAAATGGATGCAAGTACAAGGATTTTTAGACTTGCAAGCCATCGACTTTCACGGGAAAGGAAGATCCAATCGGAGTCATGGATTGGATCTCGGAGATGGAGTTAGCTTTCATGACATGCGGTTGCAGAGGGAAGCTACAGACCACGTTTGCAGTGCGTCAGTTTCGAGGAGGCGCTGTACGTTGGTGGAATACTTTGGGGAAGACTTTAAGCCCCAACAAACCCCTGGAACTGACATGGGCAGAATTTCTGGTACAATTCAAACGAAAGTACTGCTCAGCTCAAAACCTCCTCGAGCTAGAGAACCAGTTTCTAACCCTAAAGAAGGGGAGCATGTCAATCGATGAATACACGAACAACTTCACAGAAAAGATGGAATTTGCCTTGCATCTTGTTCCGGATGAGCTGACGAAAATTGATAAGTACGCAAAGGGATTACCATGGGAGTACGCGGTGCCAGTGCGTCAGGCACCTACTTTGGAGGCAGCTATCTGGGCTGCCAAGTCTGTGGAGGATATGATTAAGGGAAGAGCTGCCAGCAAATTCGAGGTTGGCGAGAAAAGGAAATTTGACGGATCCTCAAGGTCCGGTAAGAAGGGTAGATTCTCGAAGTCTGGTTCGAGAGGAGGAGGATCAGAAGCGAAGTGGTGTGACAAGTGCAAGAAAAAGCACTCTGGGAAGTGTGATGGAGGGGTCACTTGTTACAAATGCGGAAAGCCTGGGCACTATGCCAATGAATGCACGTTCACTAAGAAGGTCTGTTATGAGTGCAACGAGGAGGGGCACATTTCAAGGGATTGCCCGAAGAAGAAGGAGATGGGAAGACCCAACATACCACCGAAGCCGAAGGCAAGAGCCTTCCAGATGACGCTCGAGGCTGCAAAGGAGGCAGCAGACGTCGCTTCAGGTACCTTTCTTGTAAATGGTTTGCCTGCAAATATACTATTTGATTCCGGAGCCAACTACTCCTTTGTGTCGCATAAATTTGGTGGGAAATTAGCATTGCCTGTAGAAAAACTAGATAATACCCTGATTGTAGAAGTTGCCAGTGGCAAATTCGTACCTGTTAGTAATCATATTAGGAACATCGTCATTGACCTAAACGGAAACGAATTCCACGAAGAGCTATTACCCATAGAGTTAAACGGTTTCGAAATCGTTTTGGATATGGATTGGCTTAGCGCCAACGATGCTGAGATTCAATGCCGAAAGAAGATAGTAAAGGTAAACCCACCTGGAAAGGAATCATTTATGGTGTATGGGGACAAACGTAGAGTGAATTCTGGAATCATCTCCCTGATGAAAGCCAGGAAAGGTTTGTCCAAAGGATGTGCATCATACTTGGCATTCGTAATCGATGCCAAGAAGGAGAAGAAAGAGGTGCAGAATATACCGGTTGTGTGTGATTATCCGGAAGTCTTTCCCGAAGATCTTCCCGGATTACCACCTGATAGGCAAGTGGAGTTTCGTATAGACTTGTTACCAGGAACAACACCGATAGCAAAAGCACCTTACCGATTAGCACCGACGGAGATGAAGGAGCTCATGACGCAACTTCAGGAGCTGTTGGACAACGGTTTTATTCGACCTAGTTCATCACCCTGGGGAGCTCCGGTGTTATTCGTAAAGAAGAAGGACGGAAGCATGAGGATGTGCATAGACTACCGAGAGCTGAATAAGGCAACGGTGAAGAACAAGTATCCATTGCCAAGGATTGATGACCTATTCGATCAGGTACAAGGTTCGAGCTACTTCTCAAAGATCGATCTTAGGTCAGGATATCATCAGCTGAAGGTGAGAGAGCAGGATATTGAAAAGACTGCATTCAGAACAAGATATGGACACTACGAGTTCTTGGTTATGTCATTTGGACTAACCAATGCTCCTGCAGCATTCATGGATTTGATGAATAGGGTTTGTAAACCATTCCTCGATAAATCCGTGATAGTGTTCATCGACGACATTCTCATCTACTCGAAAAGCCAAGAGGAGCATGGCAAGCATCTACGGGAAGTATTAGAAGTGTTGAAGAAGGAGAAGCTTTTTGCAAAGTTCTCCAAATGCGACTTTTGGATACGGGAAGTCCAATTCTTGGGTCATGTTGTTAACCAGGAGGGAATAATGGTTGACCCCGCAAAGATCGAGGCTGTAATGAAGTGGGAACGTCCAAAGAGTCCCACGGAGATTCGAAGCTTTCTAGGATTAGCCGGATATTATCGACGATTTATCCAAGGCTTTTCTTCGATAGCTGCTCCATTAACAGCTTTGACTCATAAAGGAGCTACGTATACGTGGAGTGAGAAACACGATGAAGCATTCGAGAAGCTAAAGAAGAAGTTATGTGAAGCACCGATACTTTCTCTACCCGATGGAGTCGAAGATTTCGCGGTTTATAGTGACGCTTCTGGAGTCGGCTTGGGTTGTGTTCTGACCCAAAGAGAAAAGGTGATAGCATACGCATCTCGACAATTGAAAGAACACGAAAAGAACTACCCCACTCATGATCTAGAGTTGGCAGCGGTAGTTTTTGCCTTAAAGATATGGAGGCATTACCTCTACGGCACGAAGTGCAAGCTCTTCACTGATCATAAGAGTCTCCAGTATCTCTTTAATCAGAAGGAGTTGAACATGAGGCAACGACGCTGGCTAGAACTTCTCAAGGACTACGACTGTGAGATACTTTACCACCCGGGTAAAGCAAATATTGTTGCTGATGCTCTCAGTCGGAAAGTCAATCTTGAAAGGAAAAGGCCAAGAGCGTTAAGAATTGAAGTCGTCTCAACGATTGTGGAAAGTATCAGGAAAGCTCAAGAAGAAGCTTTAGAGAAAAATGACCGAAAGGAAGAACGTTTGGGAAGAACGTTAGTGTTCGGTACAAACAGTCGAGGACTGAAGGTATTCCAAGATCGAATTTGGGTACCTAAGACGGGAGGAATAAGAGATCTTCTGATGGAAGAAGCACACAAGACCATGTACTCGATTCATCCCGGTAGCACTAAAATGTATAGGGACCTAAAACCCTACTACTGGTGGCCAACGATGAAGCTCGATGTTGCGAAGTATGTGGCCGAGTGCGTGACATGTGCGAGAGTTAAGGCACAACATTAGAAACCGTATGGGAGTTTAGAACCCTTACCTGTACCCATGGGTAAATGGGAAGACATCACCATGGATTTTGTGACTAAACTGCCCAGGACGAAGAACGGTCATGACATGATTTGGGTAGTCGTGGATCGTTTCACCAAGAGTGCACACTTCATAGCAGCCAACGAGAAGTGGTCTATGGATAAGCTCGCAAATGCTTACGTGAAGGAAATTGTAAGACTTCACGGTGTTCCTCTTACGATTGTATCAGATCGTGATAGTCGTTTCACGTCAAGGTTTTGGAGGAGTCTACAAGAGGAGTTGGGTACAAAGTTATGTTTGAGTACTGCTTACCATCCGCAAACCGATGGCCAGAGCGAAAGAACGATTCAGACACTGGAAGATATGCTGAGAGCATGTACCCTCGAGTTCCAAGGGAATTGGGACGAGCACTTACCTCTGGTAGAATTCTCCTACAACAATAGTTTTCACTCGAGCATCAAGATGGCACCTTACCAAGCCTTGTATGGACAAAAGTGTCGTACGCCGTCTTGTTGGCTTGAAGCCGGAGAGAAGCAGTTTATGGGCCCCGAGATAGTCCATGAGACTGCTGAGAAGTTGAAGGTGATTAGGGAAAGAATGTTAGCAGCTCAGGATCGTCAGAAGAGCTATGCTGACAAGAAAAGACGACCGATAACCTTCGAAGTTGGGGATTCCGTTTTGCTTAAAGTCTCACCGTGGAAGGGACTTATAAGATTCGGGAAACGAGGAAAGTTGAGCCCAAGGTTTATTGGACCGTTCAAAGTTCTTCAGAAGATAGGGAACCAAGCTTACAAGTTGGAATTGCCCGAAGAACTCAATGGTATTCATAACACCTTCCATGTGTGTTATTTGAGGAAATTTACGGGAGATGTTCTTGACATAATTCCAATCTCAGAGTTAAGGATGGATGAGAATAAAAGGCTGATCGAAGAGCCTGAGGCAATTGTTGACCGTAAGACTAAGAAGTTACGACGCAAGATGGTCGACTTAGTGCTAGTCCGATGGAAACATTCGAATGGGCCGAATCTCACTTGGGAAACAGAGGATGACATGATGAGTCGCTATCCACATCTGTTTGCTGATGCATGATTCCGGGACGGAATCATCCTAAGGGGGAGAGAATTGTAACGCCCGGGTTTCAGGGCTAAGCATTTTTGTCAATGTAACAGTCTAGGTCAACTCTTGTAACTCTTTTTGAAGTAATAAAGATGAAATATTTGAGTATTATGTGAATTATGTGTATTTATGTGCTTATAATTTAATTATAAATGTATAATTCATAAATAATAAAAATAAGCGTCAAAATTAAAGTGTAAGATAAGCCCGATATCTCTACATAAAGTTGTAGAATATGTCTCAAGGTTTCCATGCATATAAGGAACGCCGAAATCCGAGTTATAACGAAAAAGTTATGACCCGTCGAAGTTTCGCGACAGAACCGGCACGATACCGGGAAGCGTGAATAGTGAACTTACGATAGAGCGAGATTTAGCCTTAGCGATCTAAACGAAAGTCGTAGAATATGTTAAACTAAGAACATCGATAAAAAGAACGCCCAAATCTGACTTCGTATGAAGAAGTTATGATTTTTCGAAGTTTCGGAATAGCAGTGTACAGCTCGAAATTCGAATATTAGATCGACCGGTTTTTAGCCGACACAACCTGAACGAGAATCGAAGATCTCGTTAAGAGTAGCGTAACGAGAAAAAGATGGGTGAAAACGGATGTCGGATGAAGAAGTTATGAGGATTTAACGGACCAATCGTATCCCGACCCGTTAATAATATAAAATTTAAAATCGAGCCAAAATTAGCCGACGAAGTCTAAACGAAAGTTGTAGAGTACGTTCCCACTTTCGCGTGGATATAAAGAACGTCAAAAACGGAGTTCGTATGAGAAAGTTACGAATTTTTAAAGTTGGAAAGTAAACTTGCGAAACTGATGCATGAAAGGATGACGTGGCCGAACTCCCAGCCGTCGGATGAAATCGCTTCGGATGGTGACACCTGGTGCGAGGGTTACGCCCAGCGTAGCGAGGATACGCCTAGCGTCCGGAGAACGCCCCGCGTCCGAGGCCAAGTACGCCCCGCGTACTTCGGTTCTTATCCGTCCGATGAAGTGCAAGACAGCTGGTTCGAGGCTGGCAATCTTATCCGAGGAGTACGCCCAGCGTACCCTCGGTACGCCCAGCGTAATGTCCAAAGCCAGACCCTATAAATTGAGGTGCGAGGCTGCCATTTCTCTTCACCCCAAAACCTCTTCTTTCTCTCACTAGTTTCTCTCTCTAGCTCATCTAAACCCTCCTAAGCCCTAGGTAAAACGCTTAGCACCCTAGGGAAGCCCCGAGGCTCCCGGAGTCCCGAGAAAAAGGAGTTTTTCGGTTTCGAAACGCTGCTCCAATTAAGTCCCGGTTCTCGATAAAAATCGCTGTAAGTGTGCTACGCTTACGCAATTTTTAATATAGCTTTCAAATAATTATAGGAATGTTATTAGGTCCTTAAAATAATTATTTGGGCTATTATTATGAGTATTATTAACGCTTAATAATACTCGGACTAATTAATTTGTCGCGGTTATCGTTAAACTAAACCCTAGTGGTATTGATACTAGGTTTTATCGAAGGAATATCGTTTGAGAGTATCGAAGCGCTGTCCGAGTGCTGAGTCACCACCTAATCAGGTGAGTGCATAGTTACTTTCAACTTACACATAGATATGAAGTATTTTATATAAATTACGTGCTATGTGTGCATATTATCTGAATACTTGCTATCTATGCTAGATGAACGTTGTTATACATGTTTTCAATGATATAAACTGTATATGTATTTTATATCTACAAAAATGTTGGGGTAAAACATGGGTAGATGTAATAGGTGATGTGTGATAAAATGATGAGAGGCTTTGATGTTGATGTTGTTGTTTCTGTCATCTAGCGGAGTATGGATGACGACCACGGACTCTTCTAGACAGTCCAGTGGAACACTAGCAGGCTCGCAACCTGTAGGTGTTTGTGAACGATGTGTTCACCGGTGTACTCCATCCCCCACATGGTTGCCTTTAGGACATTTATTGCCGAGGAATCCCCTTAGCAGTTGTGTCCGTCCCGATGATGATCCGTAGGCTAGGTCCCTTATGATAGGTGTTTAGGGACGTAAAGTGAGGATAACGGGAACGGGTAATCGGGTTATTGTTGATTGATGAAATTAATAAACTTATTTATTGTGGGTTGAAAACCCTATGTGCTCACCAGGCTCCCAAGCCTAACCCACTCAGTTTTATGTATTACAGGTAGTGGCGCATGAGCATAGATGTGATTTTTGGACGAGGGATTACGAATATAGGCCTGTAGATATGAAATAATGTAGTAAGGCTTATATTGTACTGTTTATGCTTTTGATCTGTACGAACATGACATCCCGAGTCTTTTAATGAAATACATTTATATGGAAATGCTTTTGATAAATCTTTATCATATTTTTGTTTTGGGACAAATTCCGCAACACTTTCATTTAAAATGTAACTCTGATTTTTAAACAAAGCATAAACAAACCGGTCTTTTCTGGCCGTGATTTTGGGGATGTCACATACAGCCAAAACACAAACCCCCAACATATTAGGAATAACCCACCCACTAACAGTAAAAAATACCTCTGAAATCGGAGTGACGGGGAGGCTTAGTAGCGGCCAACGATCGCGATTAGAAATTTAGGGGTTGTAGCGTTAGTAGGATAGGGACGGAGGAGGGAAAGCTAATCATGAAATCAGGCAAGGGTAGATTTTTAATTCACATAGGGGATTCTATTAACAAACGGTGGAATAACAAATTTTTCTATCGTTTTTAGCTTTTTAGGATATTTTATAATTTCTTTAATATAAAATAGGAATAAAACCAATTTTAGAAAATCTCAAGTCAATTTCACCTGTTAAGCGATGCAGCTTTTGTTTTTCTTGTAACTGTTAGAAATTTGTTATGGAAGATCATTTATAAAAATTAAAAAAAAACAATTAAAAAAATTAAAAAAATATATTAAGGGTAAAATAGCTATGACGTTTCATCCCGTAGCAAAATAGCTACATAACTTAGTTCCGTATAAATTTTTGTAACAAAAGATTTGTGAATTTTTCCACTGTAGCAAAATAGCTATGGAAATCAGTTAAGTAGCATAATAGCTATGAAATTTCATTTCATAGCGAAATAACTACAAAAATCATTTCCGTAAATAAATTTCATAGCAAAACAGCTACAAGATATTATTATGTAGCAAAATTGTTACGTATTTTAATTCTTTAGCAAATTCGGTAGCAGTCTAACTACAGATTACGATTCTGTAACAAATTTCCGTAACTAGTTATAAGTTTGCTAGGGAATTTTATTTCGTAAAAAATTTTGTAACAAAAAAACTACAGAAAGTCATTCTGTAGCATATTCCGTAGCAAAATTGCTACGGAATTTGATTCCGTAACATTTTTCCGTAGTTATTCGTGATTTTTCTTGTAGTGTGTGTAGGATTCTAAGCGTATGATTACAAGATTAGAACTAACATGTAAACGTTTCGAAGTGATAAGGGAATTGACATGTCTAACAAGGATAAAGACCTAAATTCGCCTTATTCGTTATATAGATTGTAATGGCAAGAACTCGTAGTGGAGCTGCAAATGCAAACGGAAACAGGGATCAACAGCCTCAACCTCATGTAGTTGAGCAAGTACCTGTTGTAGGAGCTGCACTTAAGCCAATGACGATGGCTGGGGTACAAGCAATGATCCAGATGATGTTAGATCGCTAGATGGAGGAGACAAGGCGATTACTACAACAACATAGAGAAGAGACCACGACGTCTGTTGAACAGCCCATATTGAATGAAGGGCAATCAGTAGGAGGGAATTACAGTGGGACTCTTGCTCAAGCCAACCCACCGATAGTTAGACAAAACAACTAGGATGTAGGAGTTGATGGACGCGGATGCAAATACAAATATTTCATGGCATCTAAATCGTCGTGTCTATCTGGAAGTCCGACACCGGTGGAAGTCATGAATTGGATCTCCGAAATGGAGACGATGTTTGAAAGTTGTGAGTGCAACAACAAACAAAAGACCGCACTTGCAATTCCTCTGTTAAAGTCTGGTGTGTTGAGCTGGTGGAAGTTACTAGCTGATTCGATGCCCAAGGGTGAAGCTAGTAAGATGTCTTAGGAATATTTTGTGGTACAACTGAAATTGCAGTATTGCTCTGAGCAGGATCTTCTGGAAATCAATAATGAGTTCCAGAATTTAAAGAACGGAAAGATGAGCGTTACTGAATACGCTGCTAGTTTTATGGAAAAGATGAAGCTAGTTCCTCATCTAGTTCCAACTGAACTCTCTAAGGTCAACAAGTTTGCCCTCGGATTACCAGCGGACTTTTGTCCGATGGTTAAGCAAGCAACCACTTTGAAAGCCGCCATCTGGGCTACTAAGAATGTTGAGGTTCAGATCAAAAAGAAGGGTCTGGAGAGGGCAGAAGTTGGTGAAAGGAGAAAATTTGAAGGAACTTCAGGTTCCAACAAGAAAAGCAAATTTTCTAAGTCCAAGAAGTTTGGAGGAGGAGGAGGTGAAGTGAAATGGTGAAAAGCAAATTTTCTAAGTCCAAGAATTTTGGAGTAGTGAAGAGGTGACTTGCTTCAAATGTGGAAAGACTGGGCATTATGCCAACGTGTGTCCGTCCGACAAGAGGGTATGTTTTGAGTGCCATGAAGTAGGGCATGTTCTTAAAGACTGTCTAAAGAGGAAGGATGCCGCAAAGCCCAATATACCACCAAAGCCGAAGGCGAGAGCCTTTCAGATGACACTTGAAGCTGCAAAAGAAGAAGTCGACGTCGCTTCAGGTACCTTTCTTGTAAACGAGTTGCCTGCCCAAATTTTGTTTGATTCTGGAGCCAATTACTCCTTTATATCGCATGAAATTGGTAGAAATCTAGCTTTGCCTGTAGATAGGCTAGTTAATGCCTTATTAATCGAGATTGCTAGTGGCAAGTTTGTACCTGTTAGTCATCGTATGAAAAACATCCTCATTAACTTGGATGGGAATAAGTTCCACGAGGAACTATTGCCTATCGAGTTAAATGGATTCGACATAGTTTTAGGAATGGATTGGCTTAGCGCCAACGATGCAGAAATATTATGTAGAAAGAAGATAGTAAAAGTAAACCCGCCAGGGAAAGAGTCGTTTATGGTGTATGGAGACAAACACAGAGTAAATTCTGGAATCATTTCCCTAATGAAAGCCAAAAAGTGTTTGGCCAAGGGATGTACATCATATCTAGCATTCGTGATCAATGCTAAGATGGAAAAGAAGGAGATGCAGAATATTCCGGTGGTGTGTGATTATCCGAAAGTCTTTCCCGAAGATCTTCCCGGATTGCCCCCTGATCGACAAGTAGAATTTCGTATCGACTTGTTACCAGGAACGATGCCGATAGCAAAAGCACCCTATCAATTAGCACCAACAGAGATGAAAGAACTTATAACACAACTTCAGGAGTTATTGGACAAGGGTTTTATTCGACCTAGTTCATCGCCCTGGGGAGCCCCTGTGTTATTTGTAAAGAAGAAAGACGGGAGCATGAGAATGTGCATCGATTACAGAGAGCTGAACAAAGTGACGATAAAGAACAAGTACCCGTTGCCAAGGATCGATGACCTGTTCGACTAGTTACAGGGTTCAAGCTATTTCTCGAAGATCGATCTTAGGTCAGGATACCATCAACTAAAGGTGAGAGAGCAGGATATCGAAAAGACTGCGTTTAGAACGAGATATGGACACTATGAATTTTTGGTTATGTCGTTCGGACTAACCAATGCCCCAACAGCTTTCATGGATTTTATGAATAGGGTTTGTAAACCATTCTTAGATAAATCCGTGATATTATTCATAGACGATATCTTGATTTATTCGAAAAGCAAGCAGGAGCATGAAAAGCATCTGCGTGAAGTGCTAGAAGTCCTGAAAATGGAGAAGCTGTATGCAAAGTTCTCCAAATGTGAATTTTGGATTCAAGAAGTCCAATTTTTAGGTCATGTGGTTAACCAAGAAGGAATAATGGTTGAACCAGCAAAGATTGAAGCTGTAATGAAGTGGGAACAACCAAAAAGTCCTACGGAGATTCGAAGCTTTTTAGGATTAGCTGGATATTACTGAAGGTTTATCCAAGGTTTTTCTTCGATTGCTACTCCATTAACAGCTTTGACCGACAAAGGAGCTACTTATGCTTGGAATGAGAAGCATAAGGAAGCCTTTGAGAAGTTGAAGAAGAGATTGTGTGAAACACCAATTCTTTCGTTGCCAGAAGGAGTTGATGACTTCGCAGTTTATAGCGATGCGTTTGGAGTTAGGTTAGGTTGTGTTCTGACGCAAAGGGATAAAGTGATAGTGTTTGCATCAAGGCAATTGAAGGAGCATGAAAAGAACTACCACACTCACGATTTGGAGTTGGCAGCGGTAGTATTCGCCCTAACGATACGGAGGCATTATCTTTATGGCACAAAGTGTAAACTTTTCACTGATCATAAGAGTCTCCAATATCTATTTAATCAGAAGGAATTGAACATGAGGCAACGACATTAGCTAGAGTTACTCAAGGACTACGACTGTGAGATACTTTACCACCCTGGTAAAGCAAATGTTGTTGCTGATGCTCTCAGTCGGAAGGTAAACCTTGAAAAGAAAAGGCCAAGAGCGTTGAGAATTGAAGTTGTCTCGACAATTGTGGAAAGTATAAAGAAAGCTCAAGAGGAAGCTTTAGAGAAAAATGACCGAAAGGAAGAACGTTTAGGCAAAACGTTAATGTTCGGTACAAACAACCAAGGGTTGAAGGTATTCCAAGATAGGATTTGGGTACCTAAGACGGGCGGAGTAAGAGATCTTCTGATGGAAGAAGCTCACAAGACCATGTACTCGATTCATCCCGGCAGTACAAAAATGTATAGGGATCTAAAACCCTATTATTGGTGGCCGACGATGAAGCTCGATGTTGCTAAGTATGTGGCCGAGTGTGTAACTTGTGCTAGGGTTAAGGCACAACATCAGAAACCGTATGGGAGTTTAGAACCTTTACCTGTACCCATGGGTAAATGGGAAGACATCACCATGGATTTTGTGACTAAACTGCCCAAAACAAGGAACGGTCACGACATGATTTGGGTAGTCGTTGATCGCTTCACTAAGAGTGCACATTTCATAGCAGCCAAAGAGAAATGGTCTATGGATAAACTTGCGAATTCTTATGTGAAGGAAATTGTGAGGCTTCACGGTGTTCCGCTAACGATTGTATCCGATCGTGACAGCCGTTTTACCTCAAGGTTTTGGAGGAGTCTACAAGAGGAATTGGGTACTAAGTTGTGTTTAAGTACAACTTACCATCCGCAAACCGATGGTCAGAGCAAACAAACGATTCAAACATTGGAGGATATGCTGAGAGCATGTACCCTAGAATTCCAAGGTAACTGGGATGAACACTTACCTCTAGTAGAATTTTCCTATAATAATAGTTTCCACTCAAGCATTAAGATAGCACCTTATCACGCTTTGTATGGGGAAAAGTGTCGAACGCCATCATGTTGGCTAGAAGCTGGGGAAAAGCAGTTTATGGGACCTGAAATGGTCCATCAGACTACCGAAAAGTTGAAAGTGATAAGGGAAAGGATGTTAGTTGCTCAAGATCGACAAAAGAGTTATGCTGACAAGAAAAGACAACCGATATCCTTCGATGTTGGAGATTCGGTTTTACTTAAAGTCTCGCCGTGGAAGGGACTTATAAGATTTGGTAAAAGAGGGAAGTTGAGTCCAAGGTTTATTGGACCATTTAATGTTCTTCAGAGGTTCGGGAATCAAGCTTACAAGCTAGAGTTACCGAAAGAACTGGAGGGTATTCATAACACCTTTCATGTGTGTTACTTGAGAAAGTTCACGGGAGATGTGCCCAATATAATTCCGATTTCTGAGTTAAGGTTGGATGAAAACAAGAGGTTGATCGAAGAACCTGAGGCAATCGTTGACCGTAAGACTATGAAGTTACGACGCAAGATGGTCGATTTAGTGCTTGTGCGCTGGAAACATACGAATGGACCAAATCTCACTTGGGAAACGGAGAGTGACATGATGAGTCGCTGCCCGCATTTGTTTGGTGATATATGATTCCGGGGACGGAATCATCCTAAGGGGGAGAGAATTGTAACACTCGTGTTTCTAGCCTAGGCATTTATATTAAGTTGATAGTCTAGCTTAACCTTTATAACTCATTTTGAAGAAATGAAAAGGAATTAAGTGAATATTATATGAATTATGTGTTTTATGCTTAATTATTAGGGCTTAATTAATTAAGAATAAAAATAAGCGTCAAAATTAAAGTGTGAGATAAGCCCGATATCTTTACATAAAGTTGTAGTGGTCGAAACAAGGATTTCGGGGATATAAAGAATACCAAAATCCGAGTTATAACGAAGAAGTTATAACCTGTCGAAGTTTAGCGACAAAACCGGCACGGTGCTGAATGTCGTAAAAAGTGAGTTTTCAATAAACTACGTTTTAGCCTTAGTGATCTAAACGAAACTTGTAGTATTCGTTAAACTGAGAAGTTCGATAAAAAGAACGCTCAAATCTGACTTCGTATGAGGAAGTTATGATTTTTCGAAGTTTCATCTTAGCAGTAGACAGCTAAAAATTCGAATTTTAGATCGAGCGATTTTTAGCCGACACAAGCTAAACGAGAATTGAAGGTCTCTTCATTAGAGCACAACGGTAAAAAGTTTGACGAAAACGGACGTCGGATGAAGAAGTTATGAATTTTTAAGGGATTTCCTGTCCCGGTCTGTTAAAAATAATAATATAAAATTTAAATTCAAAATTAGCCGATAAAGTCTAAACGGAAGTTGTAGAGCGTAATTTTAGCTACGTGTGCATATAAAGAACGTCAAAAACGGAGTTCGTATGCGAAAGTTATGGATTTTAGAAGTTTTGGCGCGAAAAACGAGAAAATTCGCATGGTCACACTTTGTCACGTCACCCTCGCCTCGCATGCACCACGTGTCCTGCTGAGTCACCCGAGCTGCTGAGTTACCCGAGCTGCTGAGTCATCCGAGCACCTGGTCTTATCCGAAGCGGTCCAATTAGCGAGTGCCACCGAGACCCTCGCACATGCTGACCACCTGCGCATCGGACACACGCCTCGGTCCAATCACAGACTGCCAACGAGCCCTGGCATGCGCAGACCATGTGCGAGCCACCTCCCCTGCAAGCTTCGGATCTACGACGCGTGTCTTCCCTCCTGACCATCCGATCAGAAGCCTCGCCCCTATAAATAGAAGGGTGCGAGACCTCCCGGGTAACTTTGAAAATTTGTCAATTTTAACCCCTAAACCCATATTTCTTTCATCTTAACATCCCGCGAAGCCCCGATATCGATTGTAAAGCCCGGAATACGCCACGAAGTGCCCGAGAAGCCCGTAAAATTTATTTTTTCGGTTTCGAAGCCCGACTTTTGCAAAGCCCGGTTTCTCAATAAAACTCTCGGTTTTATTAGAAACGATCGTTTTAGGAAACGAATTGCTGCCCGATTATCATCAAATTATGTGAGTGTATAGTCACTTTCATTTTACACATAGATATGAAGTATTTACCTTATAATATGTGCTATGTGTAAATATATTAATTGTTTATTTGAGGTGATTGTTGTGTTGATGTTTTATACAAGTTTTAAACTGTATAAGTATTTTTATCTACAAATATGTTGGGTAGAACATGGGTAGATAGTGATGTGTGATAAAATAAAATTGAGGAGAGGCCTCGATGTGTTTTGAGATCCAGTCATCTAGCGGAGTTTGGATGACGACCACGTACTTTCTAGACAGTCCAGTGGGAAACATTAGCAGGTCCGCAACTTGTAGGTTTTAATGAACTGAGAGTGTTCATTCGCTGTACTCCATCCCCCTCATGGTTGCCTTTAGGACATGTATGGCTGAGGAAACCCCTTAGCAGTAGTGTCCATCCCGATGATATTCTTTAGGCTAGGTCCCTTGTGAAAAGTGTTTAGGGACGTAAAGTGAGGATAACGAGAACGGGTAATCAGGGTTATTGTTGATTGGTGAACTTAATAAGTTTATTATTATTGTGGGTTGAAAACCCTATATGCTCACCAGGCTCCCAAGCCCGACCCACTCAGCTTTTTATGTTACAGGTAGTGGACCCCGAGCATAGTCGGAGGACGACGAGAGATTTTTGGATTATATGCCAGTAGTTGTAAATAACTGTTGAAAGGCTTATAATGTCTTGTTTATGTTTTTGATCTGTATCGGAACATGACATCCGAGGTTTTGATATATATGGAAAATATATACCTTCTTAATGAAGGGTTTTGATAAACTTTTATCATATGTTGTTTGGGGACCAATTCCGCAACATCTTTTGAAAAGATTTCTCTGATTTTATTTTAAAAAACATAAATTAAATCTGTATTTTCTGGCCGAGAAATTAGGGGATGTCACATTTGTTGTATCTCTCACTAATCTGCATCTGAAATTCATTTCCATGTAGAAGAGTAAAAGGTGGGAAGTAGGTGCAATTAAATGGTGTGACGGAAAGGGATAGAGGAGGATGCGATAATGATGGTGAAGTGGGGGGAAGTCGTTCATGATGGAGGTGGGGAGAGTGCAGTGCAAGGATTGAGGCAGGGTTGTCGATTTGTAGTACGAGAAGAAGGATGGAGGGGCATGTTAGTCATTTTACGCGCTTTTAATGTACTTTCTAACAGAGTTAAACAAAAGGACGAAAACTGCAATAATTGAAAACCATAGGGATGTGACTTATCAAAGTTTGGACTAAAGCTGCGAATTTAAACAAACCACAAGGACCATTTCTGTTACTCAATTAGTAATTTACTTTTGATTAAGGGATGTGGTTAAAAAAAAAAAAAAAAAAAAAAAAAAAAAAAAAAAAAAAACTGACTCCAATTTTACCTTTTCTTTTTTATATTGCTTGAAACCATGAATGACCTTAAATTTTTTGACAAATTCAAGTCAACATCAAAATCTTGCGCAAAGCTTCCGTCACAATCTCATTTTCTGTTTACCCTAACAACCTTTCACCATGAAAACAAACCTTACAAATACACCTTTTCTTCAAGGCTTTCAACCCACTAAAAAAATGGTGAACACAAAAACCCAAATCAAGAAAACCCAGCAGCATTCTGGAGAATTAATTGGTTCGAACGATGATCTTCTAATCGAAATCCTTCTCAGGCTGCCAGTCACCTCTGTTCTTCGATGCAAATCCGTATCCAAACACTGGCATTCCCTTTTGAGCGACCAGCGTTTCACCCTCCTGTATAAAAATGGTTTGATCTCTCCTGGCTTGTTCTTTCAAGATCTGTATGTTCCATTTGACGATGAGAACAATAGCCCTCCTCCTTTTCGTAATCTCGACTTCTATCCTGATCATCGTGGTATTAAAATCATCCAATCTTGTAATGGATTGCTTTTTTGCTGTATTACGTATTCAATCCCACCACCAAGCAATTTGCGCTCATCCCATCGGTTCCTGGAGGCGGAAATATTGTTCGTAGAACTATCTGTTTTATGGGTCTAGCATTTCACCAAACAGATTGTCCTCGCTACAAAGTTGTTTGCATTCGTTATATTAAACGTGATGAAGATCGGTTGCAAATTCAAATATACTCATCGGAGACAGGGAAATGGAAGATTTCAGAACAATTTTTCTCTGCGCCTTATCATACAAACTTCAGAGAAGGAGTTTATTTGCATCAAGCGATTCACTGGGTTCCTTCCAATGGTAACCCATGCTACTTCAAGCTTGAGACAGAAGAGTTGAAATTCTTGCCATCGCCGGTTGGAGTTAACGGGCCTATTTACTTTGGGGAGTCACGAGGTCATCTGCATTTGGTGTCGAGGAAGTGGGCTGATCGTGGTGAGAGACATTTACAGCTGAACGTGTATGAGATGTTGAACGATTATTCTGGGTGGTTTCTCAAGTATCGAGTGGAGCTTGATGAGCTTCTGAATGCTTATCCTCAGATGATCCAGACGATCAAGGTGATAGGTAGAGACCAAGATCCGTCGATTCCACAATTATACAATTATTCTGTGTTAGATGTGGTTAGGGGTGAAGAGGATGATGAAACGTTCATGGCGATTTTTATTCCCGGGAAGATCATAAAGTACAGTGTATATGACAAAAGTTTCAAGTAGATATTCAATCTGAGCCCAATAATCTATAAGTCGCAAGTTCATCGCTATATTGAAACCTTAGTTTCTTTCTAAAACATCCAATATTTGTGTGTAAATTTCTGAATTCTGTCAGCTACTAGCTATTTCTTTATCAAGAATATAAATTATGAAAAATATAGCAGCGTATCCTTGTTATCAATAACATGTTTATATTATAATGTATAATAACCAAGGTAAAACATAATAATTGCTATTTCCCTGTAATTAACCTATGGCATGGCAAACCTCCAAGAGTGTCACTACATGAAAAGAAAAGAGAAGATCCTTTTCATATCAACATGTATATCGTCTATTTGTTTCTATGTGGGGTTACATTATCTTGTTAGATTCATTATCTTAATCTGTCATTAAGATCATATAGGAAAATTAAGGCTGTTAAATATGTACAACGGAGAACCAACCAACATGTTACCAACCTAATCAAAAAAGTTGGTTACCAATATATTTGGTAACCAACATGTTTGGTTGGTAGTAGGATACCAATTCAGTAAATTTGGTACGGTAATGATATTAAATTTTAAATACCACGGTATATCATACCAACCAATTCATATATATATATATATATATATATATATATATATATATATATATATATATATATATATATATATATATATATATATATATATATATATATATATATATATATATATTCACACACACAAAATGGTATTTTTAAGAGTAAATTACACGAATGGTCCCTATGGTTTGGGTAATTTGCGCGTTTGGTCCCTAACTTATTTTTTTAACTAGAAAAGTCCCTACTGTTTATTTTTGTTACGAGTTTGGTCCCTACTGTTTGTTTTTGTTACGCACTTGGTCCCTGTCTTAGCTAAAATGACTATTATTTAAATAGGAAAAAATGGTTGGATAAGTACGATAAGATGATGAGGATAGGGTTGAGGGTGTATTTATTTAAATAAATTAAAAAAATCAAGGGCAAAATAGTCTTTTTAGGCAAGAGAGGGACCAAGCGCGTAACAAAAACAAACAGTAGGGACCTTCCGAGTTAAAAAAATAAGTTAAGGACCAAACGTGTAAATTACCCTAAACCATAGGGACCGTTCGTGTAAGACTTTCAAGTATAATTTGGACATTAAACTTAGTAATAGTTATTACCACAATAGATTAAAAAACTGAAAAGTTACTTATTAGAATTTTTTAGTAACTAGAATAGATAATTTACTAATTTATATTACTAGATGAGATAAACGTCTCATATTGTTACTAGTCTTTAACTATTACAATTAAAAATTAGAACAAAGTTGGTAATATATCATTACCAATTTGTACCAACCAAACTTGTTGCTAGCCAAACAAGTTGGTACCAAGTATAGTTGGTACGGTACTGGTAGCAAAAAATTTATACCAACTATAGTTGGTACGGTACACAGTTTGAGTAAAAATCAACTGATACCGTACCATGTTCAGCCCTAAGGAAAACCACATCAAATAATTTCAATGTGTTAGGAAGCTAGCTATAGTGTCCTAGTTTGCTAATTAAGTTTGAAAATTATAGATTTTGAGTGTGTTAAGAAGCTAGCTATAATATTACACTTTGTATTATATCGGGAAATAAAAGATGTTCTATCCCTTACTGGTTTCACCATGGTTCTCAAATTCAGAGGCATGTAGGGCGTGTTTCGCACGGAGCTTTTAGAAGTGTTTGGGAGCTTCTAGTTTTTTGCTTTTGACAAAACTCTCTAGTTTAAACAAAAAACTTCGTTTGGTGGTATGAGCATTTAGCTTTTAGTTTAAACAAAACGCTCCAAATCTAAAAGCTACTTCATATAGCGTTTAACAAAACGCTACTGAGCTTTTGAAATCAATTTCCATAATTACCCTTAAAAATATATTTATTTATTTATTTATTTTTAATCCGTTGTCCTTTTATATAATTTTATATATTTCAAAAGCTTCCAACTACTTTTGTCAAACACTCATATAACAAATAAAAGTTACAGCTTCTCGCTACTAGCTACCCGCTACCCGCTTTCAGTTAACAGCTACTTTTTCCAAACACGCTCGTAATAATTTTTCTTAATCATCAAAGTGTTCTATGTCTGTTAACGGAAGTGAGAACTTGGTCAAGAGAT